>NC_081307.1:42026875-42352500 GCF_030435805.1 Mustela lutreola | reverse complement strand
CCTGAGGCCACCCCCACATATGGCTCCCCACCAGACCACAAACATGCAGGCTGGTGCTCAGCTGGACCCTCTCCCTCAACTCTGCCTGTGGAGCAGGGGAGCTGCATGGGCCAAACCCATGTTCCTGGATGGCCACAACAAACACCGAGAAAGAAAGAGCTCTAGACTGCATGTGCCAGCATGGCCTGAATCACCACCCAATGCTGACCAATTCTCACAGCTTTCTGCCCAAATCGATATCAATTTGGGCAGAAAAAAAAATGTCAGATTTAGCCAGAAAAACCCAGCGAACTTGCATTTGGCAGCAGAGGCTGGCAGAGCCACTGCCTGAGCCTGGCACGGGGTCCCAAGTAGTTGTGGTCCAAACCCTGCTGAAAGCCCTCTGTGAGGCAGGTGCACGTGATGCCAACCACTCCCGCTACTCAACCCCTGAGGTGTGCGCCCTGGCACTGGCATATCATATCTGCGATGACCCTAGGCCCTTGCCCTAAGCCTTGGTTGGGGTTTCAGGCTTCCATCCCCAGGGGTCTGTCCCCAGAGCCCTCCAGATTGGGGACCCCAGAGCCACACCCCAGGAGTCCCCTGCCACCCAAGAGGAATCCGTGCTATTTGGACCTGTGCAGAACCCACAGACCGTGAGAAATCCCCATGCCTCCCTAAAGCTAACCCCACCTCTGGCAGCCACCCCTGGCCACAAAAACCAGAGTCTGGCGCACTGCCTGACCCCCGTCCTCTACTCAGCACCCCTGGGATCCCACCTAAGAGCCATCAGATTGGACCTACCATGCCCCTAGGCCCTAATCCTAATCCTACTTTGGTTTTTAGACTTCTTCCCCAGAGACCTGGCCCCCAATCCCTCCAGGTTGGGGAACCCTGAGCCACACCCCAGGATTCCACCTGCCACCCAGGTAGAAAGCATGACGTTTAGAGCAACGTAGAACCCTCAGAGTGTGAGAAACCTGCATGCACCCCGGAGACCACCAACACATTCGGAAGATCCCCTGGCCACAAACCCGGAGCCTGAGGTGCCGCCTGACCCCCATCCTCAACTCAGTCCCCCGGAAATCTCACTTCAGCACAGGCAGATCAGCCCTACCATGTCCCCAGGCCCTCACCATAACCCTAGGTTGGGTTTTCATGCTCCTGCCCCAGAGGCCTGGCCCCTAGGCCCTCTCTCTACATTGGGTACCCCTAAGTACATCCTAGGACTCCACCTTCCCTACAGGAGGAAACCATGCTGCTCAGAGCTGCACAGAGATCTCAGGGCGGGAGAAAACTGCATGACCCCTGAGACCACCCACTTTGTGCCCCCCCACCCAGACCACAAAGCCAAAGCCTGATGCCCAGCCTCACCCCCTTCCTAAACTCTGCCCCTGAGGAGCAAATCTCAGCAGGGACCCTCAGGCAAGTCCTGTGGGTCTGGCCCTTGGTTCCAGATGGTCGCAACATGCCCTTGGCAAGAAAGTGCTCCAAACACCATGCACGCACACCCCAAATCACTGCACAATGCCGACAATTCTCTTAATCTTTCTGCACAAATCGATATGGACTTGGACAGAAACCTCGTGAGAATTGGCCAGAAACCCCCCGGCAAACTCGCTTCTGGCACTAGGAGCCCTCAGGAGAGCCGATTGGGCCTAGCCGGTGGTCCCAGGGGTCACGGCCTGAACCTTCTGAGAAAGCCTCTCAATGACAGGCACTTGCTGGCCTGAATCACCCCAGAACACTGGCGACCCCTGCCCTCTACGCAGGCCCCTGAAAAGGTCATCTCAGCGCTGGCAGATCAGGCCTTCCAGGTCCTTAGGCCCTAAACCTAGGTTGTGTTTTTAGGCTCCATCACCAGAGGCGTGGCCCCCAAGCCCTCCTGACCGGGAACCCTGAGCCAAACCACAGGACTCCACACATTCCCCAGGAGGAAACGGTTCTGTTTGGAGCTGTGCAAATCCCTCCAAGTAGGAGACTTGTGCATGCCCCCCTGAGATCACCCCCACATTCAGCGCCCCCCCCGGAAGAAAAGCCTCATCCTGACAGTCCGCTTGAACCCTGACCTCAACTTGGCCCCCCAGGGATCTTGCCTCAGTGATGACAGATCAGGCCTGGCGGGGCCCTAGGCCCTAACCCTGACCCTATGTTAAGTTTTAAGTCTTCCATCCCCACAGGCCTGCCCCCAAGCCCTGCAGATTGGGACACCTGAAGCATACCAGAGGATTCTGCTCGCCACCCAGAAAGAACTGTGTCATTTGCAACTCCATAAAGGCTTCAGAGTGGGAGAACTCCGCATACCACATGAGACCACCATCCACCTTCAGCCGCCTCATGGACACAGTCCTGGAGCCTGACACTCTGCCTGACTCACGCCCTCAACTCAGCACCCCAGGGCCCTTGCCTCTGCGCAGGAAGATCTGACCTTTGTGCCCCTACACCCTAACCCTTTCTCTAGCTTGGGTTTTCAGGCTTCTGTCCACAGAGTCCTGGCCCTCAAGCCCTCCAGACTGGGGACACTTGAGTCATTCCGTGGCATCGCCTGCCACCCAGAAGCTAAGCGTGCCATTTGGAACTGCGAAAACTTCGTGGCAGGAGAAGTCAATATGCCCACCAGAGGCCAACCCCACCTTCACTGGAACCTGAGTACGAACCTGGAAACGGACATTCAGCCTGACCCATGGCCTCAATTCAAGCCCCTAGGGTGCTCCCCTCAGCACCAGCAGACCCTAGAGTCTGTGGTGTTCTTAAAGGTCTGTCCCCAGACACCTGACTCCCAAGGGACTGCATACACAGGAACGATACCAGTGGACACCTCCTGCCACCCAAAAGGCATCCATGCCTTTTGTTGTTCCAGAAAAGATTCAGAGAGGGGGAAATATGTATGCCCACTTAACCCACCACACCTTCAGCATCCTCCTCTGGACACAGAGCCTGATACTCACCCTAACCCTTGCCTTCCACTCAAGCCCTCGGAAGTGTCACCTCAGCACTGGCAAATCAGGCCTGCCATGCCTCTAGGCCCTAACCCTAACTCTAGGTTGGATTCTAAAGCTTCCCTCCCCAGAGTCCTGGCTCCAATTCCCCAAAGCCTAGAATATCTGAGCCATGCCAGAGGCCTCAGCATGCCTCCCAGAAGGACACCATGCCACTTTGAACTCAGCAACGGATTCAGAGTAGGAGTTATCTGCATGCCCCCTTGAATCCACCCCCAATTCAGCAGCCCCCTGGACACAAACCCTGTTCACTCCCGTTGACTCATGCCCTCAATTCAGCCCCCTGGGAAGTTCACCATACTGATGGAAGATCGGGCATACCAGGCCACTAGACCCTAACCTTAACCTTGGGTTGGCTTTTTCAAGAACCACTCCCACTGGTCTGGCTCTAAATCCCAGGGAATAGGACACCTGCGGGAAGCAGAGGACTCACCCCACAGCAAGGTCAAAAATCATACCTTTTCAGAACTCCAGAAAGGATTTAGATCAGGAGAAATCTGAATGAAATCTTGAACCGATCCCTGCTTACTTCTACTTTAATACCATACTGACCAGAATATGGAGACTCATACCCTCCTTATCTCTACACCTCAATTCAGAGCTTGTGATGCTCTCTGTACCTAAGCAGATCACACCTTCCATGCTCCTGGGCCTACCCCCATCCCAGCTTAAAACATGGGTATATACATGAACACACCTTTGCACAAAGAGGACATTCGAGTGACCGACAGACACACGAAAAAGTGCTCAACATCAGTGGCCATGAGGACAACGCACATCAAAACCACAATTAGATACCAGCTTACAACATTCGGCATGTTTGAATTTATCAAGACAGGGAGCAACAACGGTTGGCAAGGATGCAGTGAAAGAGTATCCCTCTTGCGCTTTTGGTGGGAATGCAAGCTGATACAGTCACTCTGTAAAATGGTATTGAGTTTCCTGAAGAAGTTAAAAATAGAGCTACTCTAAGAACTGGCAATTGCACGAGTAGGTATTTACCCTGAAGATACAGATTTAGTGAAAAATGGTTACACCTTCTCACCAAGGTTTCTAGCAGGAATATCCACTATAGCCAAACTACAGAAAGAGCCCAGATGTTCACGGGCAGATGAAAGCATAAAGATGTGGTTCATATCTACAATGGAATAGTATTCAGCCATCAAAGAGGATGAATACTTACCATCACATCGACCTGGATGGAACTAGATGGAATTATGCTGAGGGAAATAAGTCTATCAGAGAAAGACAATTATCATATGGTTTCACTCGTATATGAACTATAAGAAACAGCACAGAGGGGGCGCCTGGGTGGCTCAGTGGGTTAAGTCGCTGCCTTCGGCTCAGGTCGTGATCTCAGGGTCCTGGGATCGAGTCCCGCATCGGGCTCTCTGCTTAGCAGGGAGCCTGCTTCCCTCTCTCTCTCTGCCTGCCTCTCCATCTACTTGTGATTTCTCTCTGTCAAATGAATAAATAAAAATCTTAAAAAAAAAAAAAAAAGAAAAAAGAAACAGCACAGAGGATCATAGGGGAAGGGAGGAAAAACGGAATGGGAAGTCATCAGAGAGGGAGGAAAACCATGAGAGACTCTTAACTACAGAGACAAGCTGAGGGTTGCTGGAGGAGATCACTGGGTGATGGGCATGAAGGAGAGCTTAGGATGCAATGTGCACCGCGGGTTATACACAACCGATATATTACTGACCACTACATCGGAAACGAATGACGTACTAGAAGTTGGCTAATTAAATTTAAATTAAACAGAGAGAGCTCAAATAAACACCCTAAAAATTTGTATGGAACCACAAAAGATACTGAATAGCTAACACAATGTTGAGACTAAAAAGAAAGCTGGAAGAGTCACGACTCCAGATTTCAATGTCTACTACAAAGCTGTAGTCATCCTAACAGTGTGGTACTGGCACAAAAATACAACGACCAAGGGAATAAACCCACAATTATGAGGCCAACTAATCTTCCACAAAGCAGGTAAGAATATCAAAAGGGGAAAGGACAGTCTCTGTAACAAATAGTGTTGGAGAAACTGGACATCTCTGCGCAAAAGAATGAAATTGGACCACTTTCTGACACCATACAGACAAATAAACTCAAAACAGTTTCATGACCTCAGTGGGAGACCTGAAACCATAAAAACCCTACAAGACAGCACAGACAGTAACTTCTTGACATGGAATAGCAATATTTTTATAGACTGTCTCCTGAGGCAAAGGAAGCAAAAGCAAGAATAAACTCTTGGGACTATATGAAAATAAAAAGTTTCCACACAGTGGTAAAACAATGAAAAAGTAATAATAAGATGACCTATGGAAAGGGAGAAGATATCCTATACAATAAAGAGATACTGCCTAAAATATATAAAACTGATACTACTTAACACCCAAAAAAACAAATTGTCCAGTTGAAAAATGGGCAGAAGATACAAACAGACATGTCTCCAAGGAATACAGATGGCCGACAGAAAAGATGTTCACCACCACCCATCATCAAGAAGATGCAAACCAAAAGTACAATAAGATATTACCTCATACTGTCAGAATGGCTCACATACAGCACAAGAAACAACAGATGTTGGAAGGATGTAAATAAAGAGGAACTCTCATGCTCTGTTGGTGGGAATGAACCTAGTTCAGCCACTCTGGAAAACAGTATGGAGGTTCCTCAAGATGTGGAAAATAGAGCTACCCTAGGATCCAGCTATCACACTATTGGGTATTTACCCAATGAATATGAAAACAGTAACTCAAAAGGATGCATGCACCCCTATGTTTCTTGCAACATTATTTACAAGATCACAATATGAAGGCAACCCAAGTGTCTGTTGATAAAGCGATAAATGAGATGATAGATGCGTACACACATACACACACAGAGACAGTAGACTATTATTCAGCCATAAAAAGAATAAAATCTTGCCATTTGCAGCCACATGGGTGGAGCTAGAAAGTATTATCCTAAATGAAATCAGTCAGTCAGAGAAAGACAGTACTATAGGATGTCCCTCTGGTGTAGAATTTAAGAAACAAACATACATAAATAAAGGAGAAAGATAGAGTACAATAGAGTACAAACTGATGGTTACCAGATGGGAGATGACTGGAGGGTTAGTGAAACAGAGGAAGGGGACTGAGAGTCCACTTCTCCTGATGAGCACTGAGTAATATATGGAATTACTGAATCACATGACTGTACACCTGAAACTAATACAACACTGGGTTAACTCAACTGGAATTAAAATAAATAATTTTTAGAAAAAGATTTTTCTTCCAATAACCTATCTGAAAGAGCTGTTGCTACATAATGTTCCTAAGCCCTACTTGGGAGTATTTACTCTACAATAATTATTCACTCTATGCCTGGAATTCAAATTATATTGAATTCTTATACTATTTTTTATTTTATTTTTTCAGTGTTCCAAGATTCATTGTTTGTGCACCACACCCAGTGTTCCATGTAATATGTGCCCTCCATAATACCCATCACCAGGTTCCCCTAAACCCCCACCACTTCCCTTCCAAAACCTTCGGTTTGTTTCTCAGAGTCCACAGTCTCGCATGCTTCATCTCCCCCTCCGTTTTCCCCCAATTCACTTTTCCTTTCCTTCTCCTAAGGGCCTCCATGTTATTCCTTATCCTCCACAAGTGAGTGAAACCACATAATTGACTCTCTCTTCTTGACTTATTTCACTCAGCTTAATGTCCTCCAGTCCCATCCATGTTGATACAAAAGTTTGGTATTCATCCTTTCTGTTGGAGGCATAACATTCCCTTGTATATGTGGACCATATCTTCTTTATCCATCAATCTGTTGAAAGCATCTCAGCTTTTTCCACAGATTGGCGACTGTGGCCATTGTTGCTATGAACATTGGGGTATGGATGGCCCTTCTGTTCACTACATCTGTCTCTTTGGGGTAAATACCCAGTAGCACAATTGCAAGGTCACAGGGTAGCTCTATTTTTAATTTCTTAAGGAATCTGAACACTTATTTCCAAAGTGACTGCACAGACTTACATTCCCACCAACAGTGTAAGAGGGTTCCCCTTTCTCTGCATCCTCTCCAACACTTGTTTACTGTCTTGTTAATTTTGGCCATTCTAATTGGTATAAAGTGGTATCCCAAAGTGGCTTTGATTTGAATCTCCCTGATGGCTAATGTGTCTGTTAGCCATTTGTATATCTTCTTTGGAGAAGTGTCTGTTCATGTCTTCTGCCCATTTTTTGACGTGATTATCTGTTGAATTCTTCTACTTTGCCTGTTAAACCTGGCCCATGGGACCCATGGTCCCTTTCTGTCCAGTCTCAGCACCTATGCATTCAAAAGTGTAAGTAGAGACAGATGCCACTTCATATACAGAAAGCTAATACTGTTACTGGTTTAGTATGAGATAGACACAGAGTGTGAGATAGGCTTCAGAGCAGGTTTGTTATACATCCTGGATATCTAATTCGGTGGTCTTCACCTGGATCCATTTGGCTAATAGTTTCCCTGTGGATGGGTTTGCTTCCAAGCACATACATGGAAGATACAAATGTGGATGGGCTCAGTGCAGGACAGGAAGAAAACTATCGCCCTCGGCCCGCAAGGACGACAAGAAGCCCCAGTTTGGATGCATCTTCTCTCTCTTTATTTCCGCAAGTCTACACACTTATATACGCTTACATGAGCAATCAGTGAGCAGGGTACAGGAGGGAGCGAATCAGGCTGTGCACCTAAATGAACAACTTCGCTAGCAACCAATGCTGTTTACTTCCTCTTTGGGCGTTCCGCTTAGTCTCACGAGACAATCCTAACCTGGCAACTAGCCAGGCGCCATGTTTTAATGGCGGAGGCCGCCCTGGCCAGGGGCCTGCCTCCGACAGAAAACCAAGTACAGACCAGGGTACAATCCCTCCCCTGATGGAGTAAATGCCATGAGTGCGGGTACAGGAGGCAGAAGCAATGTGAAACACCAAGGTCACCAGCTGAAGGCAGGAGCACAAATCAAGGCCTCTCGAGATACGGGGCTTGGAGGCGGCTCTGAGCTAACTCTGGGAAGAAGAGGGGGTAAAGAGTGATAAAAAGAAAGTATCTGCCCCTGCACTGGTCCATGCCAGCTGCCCACCACTCCTGGCCACATCAGTCTACACAGATGGCGCATCCTGGTCTCAGGATGGGCTGGCTCAGGTCCTGCAACCATCAGTGGGAAAGCTGGCTCCAGGGCTCAGGGACATGCTGAGGGAATGGAGAAGGAAGGTTTCCCCTCTGAGGTCATCCCATCCTTGAGCAGACAGCCCTACAGGACTGCTGAAAACCCACTAACAGGTTCAAAAGAGGTGGCATGGTTGAACCAGGGTGATGAGAAATTGAAAACAATATTCATTTTTTAACTTCAGAGCTGTAAGCTCAGGAAGTGGAGAGAACATCCCTGAGGAAGACTGAGGGGAGGGCAGGCCAGGCTGAAAAGGGAGATGGCTCTCTTGATTGGGGACCTGCAGCCCCCTTTCAGGGCAAGGTATTATTCTCACCTCACAGGGGATCCATGGAAGTGTTCCATGAGGGTACTGACAAGGGCTGCCTCTTTAGAAGGCTACCCTGGCATCAGGTTTCACAGAGCAGAAGAGGAGGACCAAATGGTGGGAAAGCAATACCCTGAAGGTCATGGACAAGAGGGCAAGAGTAGAGGGTCATGACCATGAAGATGATGAAAAGTAGGAGGCAACAGCATGGGAGACCGCCGGCACAAAAGTACCATGGGCACAGTGTCCACAGCTATAGTGACTGGGTGCCTTCTGGCCAGGCATGACTGACCTCGTGAGCTCCTGATTAGTCCTGACCACAACCCCGGGAAGTATGCACCACCACATCCCTCCTCTCCCCGTGTTGCTCGTAGGAATCACAGTCCCCAGATCCCAGTCAGCTTTCATGGAAGTCAAATAGTGGCTCTCCCCACACACTGCCCTTCTAGTGGCACTCTAGTGTGACCCTTGTGCCTGGCCAGGGACTGCTGTCTACCTGACTCCACACAACTCAATAGACAAGAGGGTATCCCTGAATTCCACAGGACATGATGAGACAGATCCACAGGCCCTGCTACCCCACCCACCACCAACACCCAGTGGGTCACTCAGGACCTCAGCTATCGTCATGAAGCTCACCATGCCCTGTTTCAGTCACTTTCAACAGAAAGCCTAGTTCTGATCCCCCACAATACCATACATCCTGGTTGCTGACCTGGGGCCATGCCATGAACTCACATGGCACCTTTCAGTTAGAGAAGGGCACCCCTGCACCTCATATAAAAGGACTAAATTGTGAACAGTGATGCACAACCTGCATGGTAGTCAGTACTTCTAATGAGGGTTAACCACCACCCCGACTCCAGTCTCACAAAACCTCCCTCTGTCCCCACAGAACTCATGCTCTTCCCTCAGACCAAAAAAAAACAGGAAACAAATATTTAATCTGAATGATCCCTTCACCTTCTAGTTCAGATCTTGTCCAATCACAATGGTATGAAACTGGCCATCATTCACAAAAAGAAAATGGGACTGTAAAAAATATGTGGAGATTGAACAACATGCTACTAAACAACCAACTGTCAAAGAAGAAATCAAGAAACTTTAGAGGTACCCTGAGACAAAAAGGAGAACCTACAAAAACTTATGGGATGCAATAAAAATAGTTCTAAGGGGGAAAGTCATAGAAATTCAGATCTTGTCAATCCAGAAGAAGGCTCTCCAATACACATCCATGGGAAAAAAGGAGGGGGGAGAAAAGCAAATCCCCAAATCAGTAGGAATAGGGAAATAACAAAAGGAATGTGGAAATAATCCAATGGAGACTAAAAAGACAAAAGATCAATGAAAATAAAAGCTGGGAGCCTGGGTGACTCAGTGGGTTAAGGCTCTGCCTTCGGCTCAGGTCATGATCTCAGGTTCCTGGGATCGAGCCCTGCATAGGCTCTCTGCTCAGTGGGGAGCCTGCTTCCCCCTCTCTCTCTGCCTGCCTCTCTGCCTACTTGTGATCTCTGTCTCTCTCTCTCTCTCTCTGTCAAATAAATAAATAAAATCTTTTTTTTTTTTAAGGGAGATATGGTTCATATAGACAATGGAATATTACTCAGCCATCAGAAACAATGAATACTTACCATTTGCATGGACATGGCTGGAACTGGAGGGGATTATGCTAAGTGAAATAAGTCAAGCAGAGAAAGACAGTTATCATACGGTTTTACTCGTATATGGAATATAAGGAATAACACAGAGGATCATAAAGACAGGGTGGGAAACCTGAATGGGAAGATATCTGAGAGGGAGAAAAACCATATGAGACTCTGAACTCTGGGAAACAAATAGAGGGTTGCAGAAAGGGAAGCGGGTGGGGGATGGGATAACTGGGTGATGGGCATGAAAGAGGGCACGTGTTGGTGAAAAGCACTGGCTGTTGTACTCTATAAATCAGGGAACTAATTGAATCATGAATAATGAATCATTGAACATTACATCAAAAACTAACGATGTATTATAACTTTGCCTAATTGAATTTAAATTTTAAAAAATAACGAACTTTTAAAAAAGGAATGAAAGATGATCCATGACGATGAATACCACAAAAATACAAAGGATCATCCGAGTACTATGAGCAAGTAGAGGCCAACACACTGGACAGCCTAGAAGAAATGGGTAAGTCCCTCCCAACAACCTAGAAAGACAGAACCAAGAAAGGGAAAAATCTGAACAGACTGATCACGAGTAAAAAAGATTGATTTGATAATCAAAAATCTCCCAAGAAACAGATGTCCAAGACCGAAAAGTTTCACTAAGGTGTTCAGCAGACAGTAGAAGAATTAATACAAATCCTTCTCAAACTCTTTAAAAAATAGGAGAGGAGGGCATCCGTTCAAACCCATTTTAGGAACTAAGCATTATCCTGCTACCAAAACAGTTCAAGAAAAGGATTCCAGAAACATACAAGAAAAGGAAATGCCAATATCCCTCATGAACAGAGATGTCAAAATCCTCAAAAAATTAATCAGCAAACTGAATTCAAAAATACGTCAGAAGAATCCCACAACATGGTCCAGTGGGACTGATTCCAGTGATGCAAGGACGATTCGACGTCTGCACATCCACCAATGGGATACACCACCTCAACCAAATAAAAGATAGAATCACATGACTGTTAAAATAGATGCAGAAAGAACTTCTCACAAGATTAAATATGCATTTATGATAAAACCCATCTGGGTATAAAAATCCCTAATGATTCCACCAAAAAAACTGTTACAAAAAAACAAATTCAGTAAAACTGCAGGATACAAAGTTGACATACAGAGACCTGTTGCATTTCTTCTTTTATTTTATTTATTTATTTGACAGAGGAAGCATGAGCACAAGCAGGGGGAGCAACAGAGGGAGAGAGAAATACAGGCTCCCCACTGAGCAGGGAGCCCGACTAGGGGCTCCATCCCAGGACCCCAGAATCATGACCTGACCTGAAAGCAGATGCTTCACAGTGGAACCACCCAGGTGCCCCAACTTGTTGTGTTTCTATATACTGAAGACAAACTTTCACAAAGAGAAACTAAGAAAGCAATGCCATTTACAATTACATGGAGAAAAAATATCTAGGAATAAGAGTAAGCAAGAATAAGAAAGACCTGGTACGGGCGCCTGGGTGGCTCAGTGGGTTAAGCCACTGCCTTCGGCTCAGGTCATGATCTCAGGGTCCTGGGATCGAGTCCCGCATCGGGCTCTCTGCTCAGCAGGGAGCCTGCTTCCTCCTCTCTCTCTCTCTGCTTGCCTCTATGCCTACTTGTGATCTCTCTCTGTCAAATAAATAAATAAAACCTTTAAAAAAAAAAAGAAAGAAAGAAAGAAAGACCTGGAACACTGAACACATGGTGGAAAATAAAGGAAGTGCATGTGTGCATTGGGGTGGGGAGAAATGCATGGGTCAAAGAAATGGAAGATGACGCAAATAAACAGAAGTGTATGCCATGCTCATTAACTGGACATTAGCATGTTCATCATAGCCAAAGCAATCTAGAGATGTGATGAAATCCCTATCCGAATCCCAATGACATTATTCAAAGAAATAGAAGACAGTTCTAAAATTCAAATGGATTCACAAAAGATGCCAAATACCCAAAGCAATCTCGGGATAGAAAGCTGCAGTCGCCACACTCCCAGATTTCAAACTAGAATACAATGTTATAATCATCAAAACCGTATGGTACTGGCATAAACACAAATACACAGAATAGAATAGAACAAAATAGAAAGCTCAGAAACTAACCCACACATATATGGTCTTAACTTAGTATATAGGAGCAGAAAATGTACAATGCGGAGAAGACTGTCTCTTCAGTGAATGATACAGAGAAAACTGGACACTAAATGCAGAAGAATGTAACCAGATCACAACACCGCACACAGAAATTTTAAACGGATGAATGACTTGAACATGAGACCTGAATCCATAAACCTCCAAGAAGAAAACACAGTAGTAAGTTTCTTGACATTGGTTTTGGCAAAGTCTTCAGATCAGACACCAAAAGCAAAGGCAACAAAGGCAAAAATAAACAAGTGGAACAACAACAAACTGAAATCTTCTTCATGGCAAAAGAAACCAACAAAAACTTAAAAGGCAACCCAGCCAGTGACAAAATCATCTGTACATCATACGTGTGAGAAGAGGCTAATATCCAAAAGACACAAAACACACATACAAATCTAAACAAAAACTAAATAAAAATCGAAGAATATGTGACTAGATACTTTCCAATGATAACATACATGTGGCCAACAGACACAGAAAAAGTTGTTCAGCATCACTAATCGTCATCAGGGAACTGTAAGTCAAAACAGGAGTCAGCTGTCACAGCTGTTGGAACAGCAATTGTCCCAGAGACAGACACCAGGTGTGGTCAAGCATGTGTAGATGAGGGGACCCAGTGGGCTGTTGGTGGGAATGTACATTGCTGCAGCCACAGTGGAAAACAGTAGGGAGGTTCCTGAAAATAATAAACACAACTACCATGAGACCCAGTAACTGCTCTATCAAATATTTTTTGGAGCACACAAAAATACTCCCTCAAAAAGAGAGATGCACTCCCAAGTTCACTGGAGCATCATTCACAATAACCAGACATGGAAACAAACCTTGAGAGCATTATGCTAAGGAACGTAGACACAGAACGACAAACCAGATGCTCTCATGTCCAGTCCACATGGGCACAAAAACATAATGAACACATACATACTGGAAACAAATTGGTGGTTTCCAGATTCAGGGAAGCTGGGGGCGGGAAACAGATGGAGGTGGTCAGAGGCGCAATGTTTGCGTGATAAAATCTGCAGGTCATGGAACGTTCTGTGTCACTGGGAGACTAAAGCTAACCCTGCGGGAGGGGTCCATCCAGGTTCCCCTGTTCTTTGAAAGTACATTTTTCCTAGGAAACCTTTCACAGCAGAAATTGTGTACAGAAGGAATTACCGTTAAAACGTACAGAAAAATTAGTGAATATGATCGGACTCTAAAAATTTCTTCTCTGTGTCCTTTCTTCGGCCTCAGCACACAACTTCCTAATGGATACCCAAGATAAATGGAGATAAAGCACAACAGATATTCACAGACACAATTCAAAGCACTGGTGGCTAGATACAGAGAGCAGTGCCCAGGTTGGGGTGCATGCTGCCTCTGTAGCGGTTCCCCACAAAAGAGATGCTGAACGCAATGTCCACTCTTTGACTTTTTTCATAAGAAGGAAATCCTCTTCAGATTTCTTCCTGCTACTGAAGCTGGGTGAAAACATAGATCTTTCAAAAGAGCCAAGTGTCTTACTATGAACTTTGAAAAAGTGGGGGAGACTTGTACTTGAAAGTTGCTGATGGGGTAGAAGTTCAGAGTTCTCCCAGACACGAACATCGGCAGGTCCACTATGAAAGGCACCTTCCTCGGCATGTGGAACACAGACTCCCTCCTACTCCCAGAAACCTCCTCCTTCCCCTCACTTGGGGCAACCAACAAGAGCTGGGAGTTCTCTCAATTCCTTCTTTCTCCCATTCCCAATATCCAGGCCATCAGCAAATCCTGTGAACTTCGTCTTCAAAATGTACCCAGAATAGGATTAACCACTCCTTCCACGGCCACCTGTCTGGTCTACACTAGAACCTATCTCTTGCCTAAGTTCCTAGAAAATCTTCATTATTGACCTCCCTTGTCTATCCTCAACCCTGTGTGTTGTGTTCTCAACACTGTAGCCAGTATGGCCCAGTGAAACAAGGTCCCATGGGGTCAAAGCCCTGTAATGGCTTTCTGTCACCCTACTGTCACCTCCTGGAGGTCACGTCCTAAGCTGTCTCATGTGGCCACAGGGCTTTCTTGCTGCTCCTGGACATACCTGGTATTCTTCTGTCCCAGGGCTTTTGAACATGCTTTTCCTTCTATTTAGAAGGCTCTTGATGTGATATCAGTCACCTTCTTTAGATCTTGATTCAAGTATCACCTTCCTAGTGAAATACCACCTTCCCCCATGTGAATATCAACCAACACCCCACCTCCCTTTCATCACCCTGGCCATGCCTCCTGCTTTATATTTCCAGAGCAATTATCACAGTCACCAGTCCATCTTGGCAAGGGAGAAACAGAGGCCTACATGGATGGTTTCACTTCTAACTCACTCCAATTTCCTCCTCCAGAGCCCTGGGGGAAAAGGTGACCAGAGCTCTTGCACAGTCAGGATGCCTGGGCCAAGGAGTCCACCTAATGCACCCTCCACACCATCAGGGAAATGAGCCATACGGGGAATCCACTTGCACATGAAACCTGAAACCAGACACCTTCCTCGATTACAGGTGAGCACACACACTTCCTCCCCTTGCCTGATGAGCTCACCTGAGAAAACTGAGCAGAAAAGCATCCCAGGGCCTCAATCTCCCTCTGGTCCACGTCCTGGGAAACAGACATCTCTCCTCCCTACACCAGCTACCTGTGACGGACGTCCAGCATCCTCCTGTGGTCAGGCAGAGTGCTGCACCTATCCCTCTTTCCTGGGATGTCATCACAAACCAGACTTTGGTGCACAGTTTTCAAGAAGGAAACTGCAGCAGCAGCAGCAGCAGGCTGACCAGGTTTGGCTTCAGTCTTGCACATCAGGCCCCAGCAGAACTAGAGTTTCCTGGAGACTGCTGTGCTGTGTGGCCTTGGAACCTAATAGCAGGAGCTGAGATTTCAGTTCCAAATGAAAACTGGCCTCTTCCACATAGCACAGGAAAGTGGAGGATTTCTCAGGGGTGTGGCTTTGGAAGAAGTTCTTCTGCTCGTTGAATTCATAGACACCAGCAGAGGACACCTGCTGCACCTCGTCTGAGAAAGCAAGGGGCACCTGGGCAGGATCAATAAGATTGCCTGTGGACTGCTTCCCACCAACCACCCTGCTGAGCATGACAACCAAAGAGAAAGTAGCTTTCGTGGTACATCTGCAGCAGTAGGGCTGGCCAGGAAGCAGAGCCCTGTCCCTGGAGCAGGATGGCCTTCCCTCAAGAGTGGTGGTCCACCACCATGGCCTCACAATCTCCCAGATATCTGATCTGACAATGCTTCCAGGCTCAGACCTGCTCACACGATGAGTCATAAGATCCAGAGACTGCTTTCCACCCGGCTCAATGCTACTCACAGAGAAGCAAACTCCAGCCTCAGAAATGTAATCATCATTAGCTCTGGAATTCCCTGAGTTTGTCTACACTGGCCCACCCAGGTGTCCCATCCGATCATTCCTCAAGTGACCTAGGGTTTCAAGCCACTTTCAAGCTGCCCTTATAAAGGCAGGAACTGGTCCGAGTAGAAAGACCAGCCAAGTGACTCTGCGTGCTGGAAACTTGGACAACATCCTCCCTGTACACCAACACTTCCAAGTCCAAGCTTCAAACCTTTGTTCACTGTGCACTGAGGACCGTGTCAGCGTGAACACTGCTCTGTCAAATCTCTCATCTCCCATTTCTTCAAATCGGAAACCAGGCTCCAGTCACCACTTCCTTGTCCCTTCAGAGAAGTAAGGAAAAGGATAGAATAAAACACTACATGTGTGCGGCGCCTGGGTGTCCCAGTGGGTTAGGCCTCTGCCTTCGGCTCAGGTCATATCTCAGGGTCCTGGGATCGAGCCCCGCATCAGGCTCTCTGCTTCCCCTCTCTCTGCCTAGTGCTCTGCCTACTTGTGATGTCTCTCCCTCTGTGTCAAGTAAAATCTTTTAAAAACACACACACACGAGCAAGACGGCGGAGAAGTAACAGGCTGAGACGACATCGGCAGCAGGAGACCAGCTATATACCTTGTCAAACCATTGCGAACACCTACAAGCCCAACAGGAGATCAAAGAGAAGAAAAGCAACAATTCTAGAAACAGAAAATCGACCACTTTCTGAAAGGAAGGACCTGCGGAAAAGCAAATCCAAAACACAGTAAGATAGACCGCGGGGGGAGAGGCCGGCTCCCGGAAAGCGGCGGCGGAACAATGGAGCACAAAATCGGGACTTTTAAAAGTCTGTTCCGCTGAGGGACATCACTCCAGAGGCTTAACCGGGGTTAAGCCCACGCGGGGTCAGCATGGCCCCAGGTCCCGCGGGGTCACAGAAGGATCGGGATGTCTGAGTGTCGCAGAGCTCGCAGGTATTAGAGCAGGGAAGCCGGCTACAGAGACGGAGCCGACAGTGAGCTCGCAGCTCGGGGTTACCTTGGACCGGTCGCAGGCTGGGTGAGCTCGGAGCATGGCTGGAGACCAGGGAGACGGGAGTGATTGCGCGCTTTTCTCTGAGGGCGCACTGAGGAGTGGGGCCCCGGGCTCTCGGCTCCTCCAGGCTGGAGACCAGGAGGCCGCCATCTTCGTCCCCGTCCTCCGGAACTCTACGGAAAGCGCTCAGGGAACAAAAGCTCCTGAAAGCAAACCCAAGCGAATGACAGCGTGGCCCCTGCTAAGGGCGGTGCAATTCTGCCTCGGGCAAAGACACTTGAGAATCACTACAACAGCCCCACCCCAGAAGATCAACAAAAAATCCAGCCAAGACCAAGTTCACTTACCAAGGTGAACAGCAGAATTCCAGAGGAGGAGAAAGCAAAGCACGGAATTCATGGCTTTCTCCCCATGATTCTTTAGTCTTGCAGTTAATTAATCTTTTTAAATTTTTTTTCTTCTGCTATTTTTTTAACTTTTACCCTTTCCTCTTTTAACGGTTTTTAACTAGTTTATCTTAACAATACCTTTCATTAAAAAAGATAATCATAATTTTTTTAAAAGATTTTATTTATTTATTTGACAGATAGAGATCACAAGTAGGCAGAGAAAAAGAGGAGGAAGCAGGCTCCCTGCCAAGCAGAGAGCCCAATGCAGGACTCTATCCCAGGACCCTGGGATCATGACCTGAGCCAAAGGCAGAGGATTTAACCCACTGAGCCACCCAGGCGCCCCAATCATAATCTTTTTGAACCTTTGTTATTATAGTCATATTTTATCCTTCATTGTATCTAACTTTATTTTTTTTTTACACATAGGGTTTTTTCTTCTAAAAGAATTTGGGGTACAACTTCTTCTAATAGATCAAAATATACCCTAAATCTAGCTCCAGGCCTGTTCTAGTCTCCAGCCCAAGCAAATTCTCTCCACTTTCTTTTTCTTTATTCTCCCAAACAACTTACTATATCAACTCTTTTTTTAGAAATTAAAAAAAAATTTTTTTTCACCTTTATGGGCATGTTCCATCCCTTCATTGTGTTTACCCTTAAATATGTTCTTCATTCTTTAAAATTTAGAAAGGCAGTTTCTTCTAAGAGACCAAGATACTCCCAAAATTAAATGGGTGACCCTGTTCTAGTCACCAGTCTAATACATATATATTTTTAATCCAGCTTCCAGGCCCCCAACTGGGGACACTCGGGCAGGATCCTGACCGGCTATGACCACCAACCCCAGGGCATGAGGCACAGTGCTGAAGTTGGGGGACTACTCTGAGGATTGTTGCCACCACACCTGTGCCTGGGGGAACAGGGAACTGGAGGACCCTTCTGCACAATCCTGAAAGCCTATTGCCACCATCCATGAGGGACACAGGGAACAATGCTAAAATTAGGAGATGCCTCTGGGGCATCTACACCTGTGCCTGGGGCGGGAGACAGGAACCTGGAGGACCCACCTGCATGATCCTTGCGGGCCTTTACCACCATCTCCAAGGGACACAGGGCACAATGTTGAAGTTGGGGGTTGGCTCTGAGGCTTGGTGCTGCCACACTTGTGCCTGAACAGGGGGACCCTGCTGAGCTGGAGGTGCTGCTCAAGGTCCATTACCTGCACTGTGTCAGGGACCAGGGTGCAACCCACTGACGTGGGGACTGTGTGCCATCCTGACATCCCAGTCTTCCAGGGGAACACTGGGAAACCTGAAATGTCCACAACTCATCCCACAAAACCAGGGGTGAATGGGCGTCCTAGAGTTCAAGGATCTGGGGGGTATGGCCAATTAACGGATATAGGGCAGAAGGGACTTTCAAGGGAAAAAGGAGAACTCATCTGAGTTCCCAGGATTAGCTCATTCCATGCCCCCTTCCAGTACCCCCACTTCCCACGTGGAGCTCAACCTACCACCCGGGTCCCCACCCCGGCCCACAGCATGTACTCACCCACCAGGGAACCCCCACAAGTCAATCTCACTTTCTCCTGCCTCACTGCTGTATCCAGGGGCAGCTGGGGGCCCACCCACAGAGAGGTAGCTCCACCCCCACATGGTGACTGGTCAGGGAGGGTGGTGCCCCAAGCCCATTGGTGGCTACACCTGCCTGCATCCAAGCACCAGAACTTATACCGGTGCCTCCCTGTAACTGCAGGGGGTCCTGGAGGCCCTTCCCACCTGTACAGCTGGCTGCAGCTGGCTGGGCTGCACAGGCATTGGCGGAGTTTGGGGCGGGGCCCCCACAAACAGGGCCCCTTCCCCGGATTCCTCTAGCTGCAGACCACCCTCAGAGCCTTGCCCCTTCCCTTCCTGCACCAACACTTCCTGAGGAGTTGTGCCTGGCTCCTGACAAGGTCAACTGTTCACAGACCTTCTGAGGCTTGGGCTTCAGGAAATGCAATGGTTTCCCACATTTCCAAGACAATTTTAAGACCCAAATAGTAATGCTCCAAGTGGAAAGAACTTCATTTTCTGGTCTAACCCATGGAGTGGATAGTGCTTCTTAGACCTTCAAAACACCCTTCTAGGATGAGCCCATTTGTGATGGAATATATATTCCCAATTAAAACTCTTCAGAGTGTAAAAAGCACTTATGAAAAGTCCATGGCACATGTCATTCTCAATGAGGAAAAGCTGAGAGCTTTTCCCTTAAGCTCAGGAACACAACAAAGATGCCCCATTCTTGCCACTATTTTTCAACATAGTACTAGAAGTCCTAGCATCAGCAATCATAAAACAACAAGAAATAGAAAGCATTCAAACTGAAAAAAAAAAAAGTCAAACTCTCTCTCTTCACAAATGACATGACAGTATATGTAGAAAACCCAGAAGACTCCACCCCCATATTACTAGAACTCATACAGCATTTCAGTCATGTGGCAGAATACAAAATCAATGCACAGAAATCAGTTACTTTTCTATACACTAAAAATGTAACTGTAGAAGGAGAAATTAGGGAATCAATTCCATTTACAACAGTGCCAAAAACCATAAGATACCTAGGAATAAACCTAACCAAAGAGGTAAAGGCTATATACTCTAGAAACTATAGAAAAGTAATTGAGGAAGACACAAAGAGATGGAAAAATATTCCATGTTCATGGGTTGGAAGAATAAACATTGTCAAAATATCTATGCTGCCCAGGGCAATCTACACGTTCAATGTCATCCCTAGCAAAATACCATTGGCATTTTTCAAAGAGCTGGAACAAACAGGAACCAGAAAAGACTCCACATAACAAGGGAAAGGTTGAAAAAGAAAACCAAATCTGGGATCATCACATCACGATGCCCGACGTCAAGCTGTATTACAAAGCTGTGAGCATCAAGACAGCATGGTATTGGCACAAAAACAGAACATAAATCAATGGGACAGAGTAGAGAACCCAAAAATGGATCCTCACTTCTATGGTCAACCCATCTTTGGCAAATCAGGAATGAATATCCAGTGGAAAAAGAACAATCTCTTAAATAAACTTTGCTGGGAAAATTGGACATCCACATACAGAAGAATGAAACTGGACCATTCTTTTACACCATACACAAAGATAAAATCAAAATGGATGAAAGACCACAATGTGAGACAGGAATCCATCAAAATCCTAGAGGAGAACATAGGCAGTAACCTCTTTGACCTCAGCCACAGCAACTTCTTTAAAGACACATCTCTAGGGGCACCTGGGTGGCTCGGTCATTAAACGTCTGCCTTCAGCTCAGGTCATGATCCCAGATTCCTGGGATCAAGCCCCACATAAGATTCCCTGTTCAGCAAGAGGCCTGCCTCTCCCTTTCCCACTCCCCTTGCTTGTGTTCCCTCTCTCCCCGTGTCTTTCTCTGTCTAATAAAAAATAAAAATCTTAAAAAGAAAAAGACTTGTCAAGAGAAACAAAAAAAGAAATAAATTTGGGGGACATCAAGATGAAAAGCTTCTGCACAACAAAGGAAACCGTCAACAAAACTAAGAGACAACCCATGGAATGGGAGAAGATATTTGCAAATGGCATTACAGATAAAGGGCTCGTATCCAAAATCTATAAAGAACTTATCAAACTCAACACCCAAAAAAACAAATAATGAAGTCAAGAAATGGACGGAAGACATGAACAGACACTTCTCCAAAGAAGACATACAAATGGCCAAAGACACATGAAAAAGTGCTCCACATCACTAGCCATCAGGGAAATTCAAGTCAAAACCACAAAGAGGTGCCACCACATTCTAACACCAGTTAGAATGGCAAAAATTAACAAGACAGGAAACAACAAATGTTGGCAAGAATGTGGAGAAAGGGGAACCCTCTTACACTCCTGGTGGGAGTGTCAGCTGGTACAGCGACCTTGGAAAACAGTATGGAGGTATCTCAGACATTAAAAATAGAGCTACCCTTGGGGCGCCTGGGTGGCACAGTGGGTTAAGCCGCTGCCTTCGGCTCGGGTCATGATCTCAGGGTCCTGGGATCGAGTCCCGCATCGGGCTCTCTGCTCAGCAGGGAGCCTGCTTCCTTCTCTCTCTCTCTCTGCCTGCCTCTCAGTGTACTTGTGATTTCTCTCTGTCAAATAAATAAACAAAATCTTTAAAAAAAAAAAAAAAAATAGAGCTACCCTACAACCGACTAATTGCACTACTGGGTATTTACCTGAAACAGACAGATGTAGTGAAAAGAAGGGACATGTGCACCCCCAATGTTCATAGCAGCGATGTCCACAATGGCCAAACTGTGGAAGGAGTCGAGATGCCCTTCAACAGATGAACAGATAAAGAATATATGGTCCATATATACGATGGAATATCACCCAGCCATCAGGAAGGATGAATACCCACCATTTGCATCAACATGGGTAGAACTGGAGGGGATTAAGTCACAGAACTGGCGTGAAGTAAGTCAACCAGAGAAAGACAACTATCATACAGTTTTACTCATACGAGTAACGTAAGGAATAACATGGAGGACCACAGGGGAAGGAAGGAAAACTGAGTGGGAAGAAATCAGAGAGGGAGACAAACATGAGAGACTCTGGATTCTGGAAACCAAACTGAGGCTTACAGAAGGGAGGGGAATGGGGTGCCACGGTGATGGGTATTAAGAAGGGCACGTGTTGTGATGAGCTCTGAATGTTATACACAACTAATGAATCATTGAACACTACATTTAAATCTAATGTACTATATGTGGCTAACAGAATAATAAATAAATGTGCTTTCTACGTGAAAAGCAACAATGGGAACAGAAGTTCAGATTTGTAAGATGTAATGTTCAGATTATAAGATGAAACGTTCTCAACATCTGTTTCACAGCAGTGTAAACACACTTAACACTGCCAACTTTATACTGAAAATGCTTAAAATGGCAAAATCAATGTTCAATTCTTATAATTTTTTAAAAGTACATTCTGTATGATGCCATTTTTATATTTTACTCATTTATTTCGGAGAGAGAGTGTGGGGCATGAGAGTGGTGGGAGAGGCAGGAGGGGGAAGAGAGAACCATGAGCCCAAACTACACTGAACACACACCCTATACTGGGCTCGATCCCACATCCTGAGCCAAAAACAAGACTCCGTGGCTTAACTGAGCCACCATCCACCTCCACAGGCACTGGCGTTGTTTACTCCGCTGCTATCTCCACCACCGCTGTGTTGAACTCTGTTGAAAATACTTCTATGAGGGGCACCTGCGTGGCTCAGTGGGTTAAAGCCTCTACCTTCAGCTCGGGTCATGATCTCAGGGTCCTGGGATCGAGCCCTACATTGGGATCTCTGCTCAGCAGGGAGCCTGCTTCCTCTTCTCTGTCTCTGCCTGCTTCTCTGCCTACTTGTGATCTCTCTGTCAAATAAATAAAAATATTTTTTTTAAAAAAAAGAATATGAACCTTGATCCTGCGAAAGGAGAGCTCTGCTGGGACTCCTGGCCTAGTAAGGAAGTTGTGCCCACTGTGTATGTGACAGAGCCAGAGAAGCTGGGCATGGAGGGAATGAGTGCCTTAAATCAGCCTTGTGTGGGGCAGTATGGGAACAGCAGCCCCTGCTTCTTGGGTAGCAGTGATGTGTGCAAAAGGAAGGAGGCAGGTGTGGAGCCTTCTAAGCCACACCAGTCTCACCCTTGGTCCTGAAATCATCAGGAAGAGAACGCTGAAGACAGAGACTCCAGGGGGATTCCCATCCAGGGAAAGGGGGTCCGCTGGAGGGCACTGAAGCTGCCAGCCCCGCCGACCACAGGCCATTGGCACAGGATCACCTCTGGCACTTCCTTAGCATGTTGTCCGTGTTCATGTGTGGATAGTGATTGACCCACTGGTGCACTTCCAGAGTCAGACTGGAAAACTTCCAGTGCCTGCTCATGGGTCAGAGGACCCCATGCCCAGAGAAGCAGAGGATGTCCCTCTTTCTCCAGAGCTGGAGAAGGCAGCCACCACCCTGGGGCAGGACCTGGTCCAGGCATATGTTCTTCCTGAAACCCCCACGTTCAGTGGGCATTGCTGCACCTGAGAAAGACCCCCTCAGCCCCAGAGTCAGGAGCTGTAAGGGGCTGTCTCCCATTCTGGCCCAGGACCATGACTAGAAACAATCCTGTCTTTGAGATGACGGGTCTTCTTCAGGAGCCAGAGAAAGGACTGGTCCCTCCCCCTTCCCAAGTCCAGGATGCCCAGGACCCCGCGAGAGCTCTTCATTCAAGGAGTCATGGAGAGCGTGTGTTTTGTCAGCCCAGCAAGTGAAAGAACCAAACCCCAGTTCTCAGGTTCTAACAGAAGCAGAATTTCAATGTACTGCTTGGGAGCAGCCACCTCCCCTCTTACATGGCCTTGGGGAACCCCAGGGAAAGTCTTCCTTGCTCTCCTGCCCTCAGAGTGAGGAGATGACCCGTGTTCCAGGGCTCCACCCTGTCCCACTGATGAGGAAGAGCCACACATAGGGACCTGGTGTCAGAAGTGTGGTCTCCAAGGGGCTTGACAGCTGCGTAGAAGGGCTGAATGGCTTTGGGAGGAGGGGTGCTCACTGGCAACACTGTGCACCATCTCCTGCAGCACTCTGCAATCCAGACTCTGTGCCCACAATAGGTCAATCACCAGCATCCCATATGTTCCTGCCACGGGAGTGATTGATCATTCGGGATCACTGCATTGCACAGAGGCAGAGAGTGAGGCCCAGAGAGGGGAGGCAAATGACTCCAGTCACAGGGCTGCTCAGCAGAGGGGCTGGAGGGCCAGCCCTCCCGAGCCACCGTTAGTCCATCCAGGGATTTCCTGAGCCCAGGGCGAGCTCTCCCCTGCCTGCCTGGCCACACACTGGCCCCTGAGCTGGATGATGGGCTGTTCTTGGCTCTGAAGGTGTTGCTGACCAACTAGGAGAGGGAGTACAGCTGGCATGACAAGCTATAGCTATAGGACAGAGTGACAGTCTGAGCTAGCACAAGCCACACTCTTGTTTCCCTCCCAGAGCCTGCCTGGGAGCTGGAGTATGGGTGCCCTAGAGGCCAGCACACAACAGGGTCTGTGCAGACCAGGGAGCCATGGCCCCCAGGGAGAGTCCATTCAGCCCTCTCCCTGCTCCTGTGCCACATAACCTCTCCTCACTGTGGGACTCCAGGACCTAAAATCAGGCCCCATAGGGCTGGTGCGGCTCCAACTTGTAATGAGTTTCAAGCCTCCTGGAGCAGCATAATTTCCTGGGGCTGGAGGGAGGTCTGGCTGCAGACAAGTACTGGGCTGGGGGAGATTCGGGCCTCATGGAAGGTAAAGGAGGGGGCAGGGGCCGAGTCCTGGGGCCACTGCTTAGGTCTAAAAAGGGCTGAAATCCATGCGTGTCCACAGGGTCCCTCATTACGGTAACAACACCCTCACACTTGGGCATCCTGGTGGTGACCCCTCCTTCCTGCCCTCCTTCCCACCCCTCTGAATCTAGTGAGGGCTGAATCCAGGGACAGGCTAGAGCTCTGTCCCAGGGCACAGCTGGGAAGACAAAGCAGAAGGAGGGGAGAACTGGAAGGGGCGGACTGATCTTACCCTGCTCCACTGATGTCGCCAAGTCCTCTGGCTCAACCCCACATTTAGCTGGACCCTGTAATGGAGTCTGAATTCCAGACCAGCTGGGGGGGGGGGGGAATTCAGTGACTTTCGCATCCCCAGATGTCCAAGCGACCTGGCCTTGCACCCTGAGGCTTGCTTCCCAAGGGTAGGCACGTTCTGGTGCTCAGCAGACTTCGGGGCCACAGAGCACCTGGCAGTGATGAGGGAACATGGGGGACCAGTCAGGGACAGCGCCATGGTCGGGTACGCATCCACCACAAGGCTGGGTCATGGGACAGGTGCTGTGTGCAGGTCTCCTGTGCACACCTGGCCCTCTAGGAATGGAGGTCTGTGTGCCTGGTGCACCTTTCCTCCACCTCCACCTACCCCTGGATGAACAGCCAGGTTCAAGCATTTCCATGTCCAACCCTCAGAGACAGTTGGGAGCCTGCGGTCAAGAGAGGCAGGGACTGGCCCAGGACAAAAATCGGGTACAGAGTCCAAGGAGCAGAGCTTCCCTCCAGTCCTAGGCAAGCCCTGACCCTCCCATGAGGTTTGCTTTGAGGGTGAGAGCCCCTCAGATCCTTGGGGAGAGCTACCCACCCCATCCCATGTGGGGACATGATCTTGGGCATCCCCAGACAGCTAGAGGCATATGTGTTTGAGTGCGCGCGTGCACACACACACACACACACACACACACACACACCACTCTGCCCAGCTAGGGGTCAGAGGGGGAGACACCCTGGGAAAATGGTGGGTAACAAGGGAGAGAGAAGAAAGAGTTTGGAGACAGCTGGGCCATGGGGTCAGGGGCATCAGGACTCCTGGCAAGGACCGAGATCCAAAGCATGGGGAGGGGAGACAGGACAGGCTGATGGTCAAGAGGAGACAGGACAGGCTGATTGCCAGGGCACTGGGTGGGGACAGGGTCTGGGGCCTGCTGTCCATCACCACCCTGGACTACTGGAAGTAGGAAGAGGTACCCCCCAGTGTAGACAGGGCTACAATACCTAAGGCCTCCCCTTACTCTTCTGTCAGTGGGGCCATAGAGACAGTGTGTCCCTAGTCTCCCAAAGGCTTGTAGAAGAGCCTGTTGGCCTTGAATCGCTATCCCTGACCCACTGTGCTCCCAGTCTTGGGAAAATGCTTTCTACTCCCTCGAGGTCCTTCTGAGCAGAAGACAGCCTGGGGACTCGGGGGGCTGACCTTGTGGGCTAGCAGAATGTGGCAGAGCACTGGACCCCTAGCCTGGGGACCAAGGGCAGGACCCTCCTTGTTGCAGCCTCAGGGTCCCCATTGGGAAGAGGTTCCAGGTCAGTACTCTGCTCAGGGTGAGAAGGCCTTACGTAGCAAGGAACCAAGCACAAGCCCAGGAGAGGGAAACAGGGACAAGGGAGACTTCAGAGGTTTCTCCCATCACCCCTGGAGCCCACAGATCCTGCTCCTGTGAGATACACACAAACAGAGACAGACACAGACACAGAGACAAAGACAGACACTGAACACAGGAGAGAGGGAACCAGGAAAAGTCCCAGACTTTCCTCAATCAGCTGGGAAAGGACAGCCAAATATTATGTCCCCTTCTCAGCCACATGGGCCGTCCAACCTAGGAGGATGGATTCGGGAATGCTCGGGGACCACTGTGGGGGCTGGCCAGCACATGGGCGCAGATGAGGCCCTTGAACCTCAAGATAATGGGAGCCCCAGGAAATCTGTGTCACCAAGGTCAGAATCCATGGACTGCAACCTTGCCACAGGTGATGGGACCCAGGCAGGAGGAGGGTCGCTTTGCCTGGATCCCAGAGCAGATCCAGGCCACTTGGGGCTGTGTTCCATGCCCCTGCCCAGCCCCTGGATCACTCGTGCATTGCAAGTGTGTGCACCAGCCTCCTGGGAAAGCGGGGATGGAAAGTATGCAGGGGTCCTACCCCTGATGGCATCCCTAGAAGTAGAAGCCAGGACACCGCCAGTGTGCAGACAGGGAGACTGGGGAGGTGTGAGCGCCACAGGGTGTGTCCAGGGTCACAGTCCTGGGCAGGAGCAGGAGCCTGGTTTGAACCCAGCTCTGGGCCCTCCCAGCGGGGACAACAGCTGCACCCAAGCCTCCCAGGGGCTGTGGGGAGGGTGTGTGGGGGTCACTGGATGGACAGGGCATGGGGTGGAGGGGGAGACTTGAGCAGCTGGGGGAGGGGTCCCCTCAGGGAGCTCTGGTGGGAGCAGGAAGTCGGGTAAGGAGCCCCCAGGCAGTGGTGACCTCCCTTCCCTGATGACACAGCCTAATGGAATTGGAGCCCACATATCCAGGCACTCACATTCCAGAGAAAACCCCCCTGCCCAGCTCATTTCTGGGCAGATCCTGAAGGAAGCGACATGTTCTGCTGCTGCCTACCAAACCCCAGAGGATGAGGGCAGAGGAGAGCTCGCCCGTCAAACACGTCCCCTCACTGGACAGGTCGTGTCAGGCTTCCACAGCACCTCTGGCCCTTTGGCAAAAAGAATCAAAAGGGGACACCGGGAGGCTCAGAGTCAGACAGCCCCACATGTTCTGACCGACCCGTGCAGCCCTAGATCTCCTCCGTGTGTGTGTGTGTGTGTGTGTGTGTGTGTGTGTGTGTGTAAAGGGAGCTCATCGGGGATGGAGACACCCCGAGCAAAAGGAGGTTGATGAGGGGTCAGATGCCTGGTGGGCAGGTCATGTTCACACCCCAGGTTAAGGCTGGCGAGGTGGGACAGGGTGTGGAGGCTGCATCCTTCTGCCCTTCTGCCCAGAGTTGATCCTGAGACCCTGCAGGGACAGGTCACCCACCCAGGTGCGGGCCTGTGCATTCACAGGTCTGCTGTGTGGGATCTGGGAGAAGCAGGGACACTGGGCAGGGGGACGGCGGGTATGGCCGGGCAGGGCTCTGACGCCTCTTGCACACTCCCCGTCTCTGTCTTGGCAGGCCACGGATGAATGAGGAAGGAGGCTGGAAGACACGCACTCCTCCCTGACCCCGGAGTCCCCGGTCCTGGGAAAGCCCCCGCTACCTCCCAGACCACTTCCTGCAGTACTCCATCGGACTGTGGTCCTGGACACGGAGCCCACGGAGGCCAAGTCCGAGGGTGAGAAGGCTGGGGTGGGTTGCCTGAGGCTGTGTGGGGAGAGGTCGGTGCTGGGTCCCACAGGGAGAAACCCCCACAGGCCGGTGTGGGGCCAGGAGCCTCAACTTGGCTCGGAGCACCCAGGGGGTGGACTGCAGTCAGGGAGATATCCCAGGGAGGGTTCCTTCGTGGCTGCAGCTTCTCTGGGAGGCCCCGGGCTGTGCTCTATCTCTGCAAAGCCACAGGGAGAGGCAGGCCCGCGGGTGACCTTCTTTCCTCTCCCAGCTACTCCAGCAGAGGAGCTAGACCCACGCCCAACTTCAGCAACTCGGGAGGGGCAGATGGTGTCTGGAGTCACTTCGGCTGGAGACCGGGAGCCCACAGGTGCCCGGGCGCCTGCCCACGGAGATGCTGATGCTGTCCAGGGAGAGCTGGCTCCTGCTCCTGCCCCCACCCCTGCTCCTGGTGCTCCCCCTTCCCCTGCCCCTGCCAGAGCGACTCCCACTTCCCCTGCCCCTGCCTGTGCTCCTGCTCTGGCCCTTGACCCAGATCCTCCCTTGGGCCCACCCCTTCCCCAACCCCTCCCTGGGCCCCTGTTCCTGCCCCAGACACAGCTCCTGCCCTTGACCTCGCACCAGCCATCACCCCTGCACTTGCCCCAGCTCCTGCCCCTGCCCCTGCCCCTGCCCTTATCTCTTCTCCTTTCCCTGCCAGGGCCACTGCGTCTGCAACTGCCCCAGACCCAGGTCTTACCCCTGCTCTTGCCCCTGCCCCTGCCCCTGCCCCTGCCCCTGCCCCTGCCAGGACGGCCTCCCCTTCCCCTGCCTGCGCCCTGTTCCTGTCTCAGAACCAGACCCTGCCCCTGCTTCTTCCCCTGCAACTGCTACCATCCTTCCCCTGGCCCTGCCAGGACCACTGCCCCTGCCCCTGGCCCTGCCTAGGCCCCTGTTCCTGCCCCAGACCCAGTCCCTCTCATTTGCTCCTGCTCCTTTCCCTGCCCTTGCCTGTGCTCCTGTTCCTGCCTCTGACACAGCTCCTGCTCTGGATCCTGCACTGGCCACTACTGCTGACCCTGTCCCCGCCCCTAGCCCAACCCCTGCCCCAACACATTCTCCTGTGGGGCTCCCAGACCCGCATCCAGAGCCCACAACTCTGTGGGGAGATCTCCCCAGAAAAATGCCGTCAGTTCCATCCCCTGACCCCGACATCCCCCCAGAATGTTTCATCCCCTCCCCTTGTGTTCTTCCTCTCCTGTATGGAGTCACCATTCTCGTCACTGTCCATCTCCTATATGCTGTGTATTATTTATTTTAAATAAAAGTTCTTGTTTTCCCTTGAACACGTCATGAGCATGAAGTACATCCACAACGCTGTGCCACCACGCCCCAGAACATCGTTGCAGGCTATCTCCTTCCCCAAAGGAGGAGACCCTGAGCCCAAGCCCTCCTGCCCATTGTTCCCCCAGCCTGGCCCCTTGCAACCCCTAAGCTACTTTCTCTTTCTGTTCCCGCACGTGTTCTGGAGGTTTCTGGAAGTGGAATCCCTCAATAGGTGCCTTTGTGTCTGCACCTATTTTCAAAGGGCACTTGTTTTGGGTTGAGTTGGGTTGGGTTTTTGTTTCTTCTGTCTGTTTGACATAGAATCTCCCTTATTGGATGTTGAGACGCCCAGTGGA
The DNA here is from genome assembly GCF_030435805.1 of Mustela lutreola. NCBI lineage: Eukaryota > Metazoa > Chordata > Mammalia > Carnivora > Mustelidae > Mustela > Mustela lutreola. The sequence goes on along the minus strand of NC_081307.1, from coordinate 42,323,041 downwards.
TTACAGAGTAGATGTCATCCTAGGGACCCCTTTAGGAATTCTGGGCACAATCTCGGGGCCAAGGCCCCTGTTCCTGCTGGGACACCACAGTCCATCCCCAGACAGGACTCGGCTGTTTCCTCCTGTCGCCCACATAGAAACCAGGGAAATGCAGAAAGCTGGAAGACACTCCACAGAGGGCAAAAGCATCGCTCACAACCCTAGGCCAGAGAACAGTTTCCCATGGGTCTGCTCCAATCCATGCTCCAAGTCACTGGGTCCCACAGGGACAGAGACAGGGACAGAGACTAGACATGTGTAAGTTCAAGAGGGAGGAGAGACACACAGGGAGTATGTGTCAGGAGATGCAGGAGCTCCCGGGGAAGGACTCAGGCAAAGGAAACCCTGGGGAGGCAGTGCTGGTCACCCTCAGACTGGCAGGTGTCTGGTCTGGGGACCAGCAGCCCTGGGGAGAACGTGAGGAAGCAGAGGTCCGATGCAGGTCCCCTGGAAAGAAGGGGGACAGGCACCCCTGTCTGGGACAACAGTGAGCAGCACCCATCCCAGGCCACAGGGGCACCTATCACCTAGCAGGGCTCAGCCTGGGACTCACCCCTCAGAAACTCTGGCTAGGTGGGTCACAGATGTGTTTTCAGTAGTATTTGGCACAGCAGTGGTGGAGACAGCAGGGAATGGAACAGTGTTCGTGCCCAAGGAGATGGAGGGGATCCTCAACCCAGTCCTCATGAAACAATGTCCTGGGGCTCCTTTCTCAGTGTTGTCTGGGGTACAGAGTCACAGCAGCCCCTCCTGAGATGCCACTCCTGCCACCCTGCTCCTGGGGACGTTCGTAATAGTTTAAGGAGGACGTAGAGAGGATCCAGGATGACAGAGGGCCAAGGAGAAGGAAGGTCAGCACTGGGAGGAGAGATGAACCAGCCAAGAGCTAACATTCAGGGCCTAATCCTAACCCGAACCAGAACGCCAATACTAAGCCGACTGGAACCGGAACCTGAACCCTAAACCCATAACCCCAACCCCGAACCGGAATGCGAACCCGAACCCTAACCTCGAATCCTAATCCTGAACCCTAACCCGAACCAAATCCTAACCATAATCCTAAATCTAACCCTAAAACTAACCCCTAACTCTGACCGTGACCCTGACTGGGAGCGTCACCCTAACCCTAACCCTAACCCCCTAACCCTAACCCCTAACCCTAACCCTTCGTCCCTGAGTCACTGGCGTGCATGAGAGCTTCTCGTGTGGATGCCAGCTGGCACTGCCTTGAACCACAGCCTTTTGCACCCTGCACACTTGCTGTGGGACTGGGGTCTGAGTCGTGCTCCACCCCCTTCCCTGAGAGAGGTCCGTGCAGGTGCTAGCTGGTGCTTTCTAGGACCCGCGAGAGTCTGAACACTCCGAGCCTTGGCCAGCGTGAAAATTTCAGCGTGCTCTCTCCAGTTAGGACCTCTCTGGTGTTCTGGACCTTCCCAGACAGCCACAGTGGAGGCAGCACTGGAAGCCAGCTCTCTGAACTAGTACTTCTCATGGTTTTGGTAGCACCAGGGTAGAATCTGGAGCTCCTGCAATGCCTGAGACTGTGGCTGGGGTCGTGCTCTGCTGGTGGGAAATGCTCTAGTGTTTATGTGCTCTGGAGCACTCAGAGGGGAACAGACTGAGGTTTCTCACTGGGACAGAGGTCTGAGTGCAGTTCGCTTTACACTAAACCTCTGAAGAACTACCAAAAGCTGCCAAGGGAGGGAAAAGGGGGGAAAAAACCTCCAGAGAACAAAAGTCTGAAAAACTGATTTTCTCAGAGCAAAGCCCCTTAATAGGGGCCAGAAGGACTCAACTCTATCAAGACTCTCTGAAAAAACACATGGCAGGCCCCTCCCCCAGAAAGCCAGCCAAAAACAAAAACAGAAACAACAACAAAAAGCAAGAGGACAACCACCACAGGGTCCGCAGAAAACTGTAAAACCCCAGTATCAGAGGAAAAGAAGATATAAGCTCCTGGTATTGCCCTAAAGCCTATATACTTCAGAGGTACAACTTTTAATTTTAATTCAATCCCACTATTCTTGTTCTTTTTAATTTTTTATACTTTTTAACTTATCTACCATCACAATGACAGGTTCAGCATAACAAATTCCATAATAACCTTTTAACTTGAACTTTGATACATATACCTGTGTTTATCTTTTGCTTTACAATTTTTAATATTCATATAGAGATAAACTTCAAGGTAATCCTCTTTTCCGAGTCAATAATACCCTTATATATAAACCAGTTTAAATCCCCCTTTATCTCAGAAAAGTTGAGTCCATTAATAAAGATATCAAGATACAACAAGGGAGAGTCAAAATACACTTTCTCACCCACAATGAGAATTTATAATCACCCTCCAAACTTTTTCTTCTGTAAGGGTTTCTGTGTGTTTGTTTTTGTTCTGGTAGTATATAAATCTTATACTTGGGGTTCATTGTGCTGGGTTCTTTTTCTATTTTCCTTGTCATTTACTTTCTTTTAATTTCTTTACAGTGTAACAGAATTTATTGTTATTGAACCACACCCGGTGCTTCATACAATACGTGCCCTCTTAATACCCAACACCTGGTTCCCCCAACCTCCCACCCCTGTCCCTTCAAAACCCTCAGATTATTTTAAAGAGTCCATAGTCTCTCATGGTTCCCCTCCCCTTCCAATTTCCCCCAACTCCCTTCTCCTCTCCATCTCCCCATGTCCTCCATGCTATTTGTTATGCTCCACAAATAAGTGAAACCATATGATAGTTGACTCTCTCTGCTTGACTTATTTCACTCAGCATAATCTCTTCTTGTCCCGTCCATGTTGCTACAAAAGTTGGGTACTCATCCTTTCTGATGGAGGCATCATACTCCATAGTGTATATGGACCACATCTTCCTTATCCATTCGTCCGTTGAAGGGCATCTTGGTTCTTTCCACAGTTTGGTGACCGTGGCCATTGCTGCTATCAACATTGGGGTACAAGTGGCCCTTCTTTTCACTCCATCTGTATCTTTGGGGTAAATACCCAGTAGTGCAATTGTAGGGTCATAGGGCAGCTCTATTTTTAATTTCCTCAGGAATTCCCACAGTTTTCTCCAAAGTGGCTGCAACAATTTACATTCCCACCAACAGTGTAAGAGGGTTTGCCTTTCTCCACTTCCTCTCCAACACACGTTTTTTCCTGTCTTTATAATTTTGGCCATTCTAACTGATGGTAAGGTGGTATCTCAATGTGGTTTTAATATGCATCTCCCTGATGGCTACTGATGATGAACTTTTTTTCATGTATCTGATAGCCATTTGTACGTCTTCATTGGAAAAGTGTCTGTTCATGTCTTCTGCCCATTTTTTGACATGATTATCTGTTTTATGAGTGTTGAATTTGAGAAGATCTTTTTAGATCCTGGATATCAACCTTTTGTCTGTACTGTCATTTGCAAATATCTTCTCCCATTCCCTGGGTTGCCTCTTTGTTTTGTTCACTGTTTCCTTTGCTGTGCAGAAGCTTTTGATTTTGATGAAGTCCCAAAAGTTTATTTTCGCTTTTGTTTCCTTTGCCTTTGGAGACATATCTTGAAAGAAGTTGCTGTGGCTGATATCAAAGAGGTTACTGCCTATGCTCTCCTCTAGGATTCTGATAGATTCCCATCTCATGTTCAGGTCTTTTATCCATTTTGAGTTTCTCTTTGTGTATGGTGTAAGAGAATGGTTGAGTTTCATTCTTCTACTTATAGCTGCCCAGTTTTCTCAGCACCATTTATTGAAGAGACTTTTTACCACTGTATATTTTTTCCTGTTTTGTTGAAGATTATTTGACCATAGAGTTGAGGGTCCATATCTGGGCTCTCTACTCTATTCCACTGATCTATGTGTCTGTTTTTATGCCAGTACCATGCTGTCTTGGTAATCACAGCTTTCTAGTAAATCTTGAAATCAGGTAGTGTGATGCCCCCAGTTTAATTTTTGTTTTTCAACATTTCCTTAGCGATTCGGGGTCTCTTCTGATTCCATACCAATTTTAGGATTATTTGCTCCAGCTCTTTGAAGAATACTGGTGGAATTTTGATCTGAATGGCAATAAAAGTGTAGATTGCTCTAGGCAGTATAGACATTTTAACAATGTTTATTCTTCCGATCCAAGAGCATGGAATGGTCTTCCATCTTTTTGTGTCTTCTTCAGTTTCTTTCATGAGTGTTCTCTAGTTCCTCGAGTACAGATCCTTTACCTCTTTGGTTAGGTTTATTCCCAGGTATCTTGTGTTTCTTGGTGCAATAGTAAATGGAATCAATTCTCTAATTTCGCTTTCTGTATTTTCATTGTTAGTGTATAAGAAAGCCACTGATTTCTGTACATTGACTTTGTATCCTGCCACATAGCTGAATTGCTGTATGAGTTCTAGTAGCTTGGGGGTGGAGTCTTTTGGGTTTTCCATATAAAGAATCATGTCATCTACGAAGAAAGAGAGTTTGACTTCTTCATTACCAATATGGATACCTTTTATTTCTCTTTGTTGCCTGATTGCTGTTGCTAAGATTTCTAATATTATGTTGAACAAGAGTGGTGAAAGTGGCCATCCTCGTTGTGTTCCTGATCTCAACGGGAAGCCTGTAAGCTTTTTCCCATTGAGGATGATATTTGCTGTGGGTCTTTCATAGATATATTTTATGTAGTTCAAGAATGTTCCCTCTATCCCTATACTTTGAAGCGTTTTAATCAGGAATGGATGCTGGATTTTGTCAAATGCTTTTTCTGCATCAATTGAGAGGAACATGTGGTTCTTCTCTCTTGTTATTAATTTGTTGTATCACATTGATTGATTTGCGAATGTTGAACCATCCTTGTAGCCCAGGGATGAATCCCACCTGGTCATGGTGGATAATCTTTTTAATGTGCCATTGGATCCTGTTTGCTAGGATCTTGTTGAGAATCTTAGCATCCATATTCATCAGGGATATTGGTCTCAAATTCTCCTTTTTGGTAGGGTCTTTTCCTGGTTTGAGGATCAGGGTAATGCTGGCTTCATAGAAAGAGTCTGAAAGTTTTCCTTCTGCTTCAATTTTTTGAAACAGCTTCAGGAGAATGGGTGTTATTTCTTCTTTGAAAGTTTTGTAGAATTCCCCAGGGAATCCGTTAGGTCCTGGGCTCTTGTTTTTTGAGAGGTTTTTGATCACTGCTTCAATCTCATTACTAGATATCGATCTATTCAGGTTGTCAGTTTCTTCCTGGTTAAATTTTGGAATTTTATAGTTTTCCAGGAATGCATTCATTTCATCTAGGTTGCTTAGCTTATTGGCATATAACTGTTGATCATAACTTCTGATGATTGTTTCTACTTCCTTGATGTTAGTTGTGATCTCTTTCTTTTCATTCATAATTTCATTAATTTAGTTTCTCTCTTTTCTTTTGGATTTGTGGCCAATGGTTTATCGATCTTATTGATTCTTTCAAAAAACCAGCTTCCAGTTTCAGTGATACGTTCTACTGTATCTCTGGTTTCTGCTCTAATCTTAATTATTTTCCTACTTATGTGTGGAGTTGGTTTGATTTGTTGTTGATTCTCCAGTTCTTTAAGGTGTAGAGACAGCTCGTGTTTTCTGGATTTTTTCCATTTTTTTTTGAGGGAGGCTTGGATAGCTATGTATTTCCCCCTTAAGACCGCCTTTGTTGTATCCCATAGATTTTGGACCAAAGTGTCTTTATTCTCATTGGTTTCCATGAATTGTTTCAGTTATTCTTTAATCTCCCGGTTGATCCATGCATTCTTAAGCAAGGTGGTCTTTAGTATCCAGGTGTTCGAGTTCCTTCCAAACTTTTCCTTGTGATTAAGCTCCAGTTTTAAAACATTGTGATCTGAGAATGTGCAGGGAATAATCTCAGTCTTTTGGTGTTGGTTGAGTCCTGTTTTGTGACCCAGTATGTGGTCTATTCTTGAGAAGATTCCATGTGCACTTGAGAAGAATGAGTATTCTGTTGTTTTAGAGTGGAATGTTCTGTATGTATCTATGAGGTCCATCTGGTCCAATGTGTCATTCAATGCTCTTGTTTCTTTATTGATTTTCTGCTTCAATGATCTATTTCTGAGAGTGGCGTGTTAAGATATCATACTATTAATGTATTCATATCAATATGACTCTTTATCTTGATTAACAGTTTTCTTATGTAATTGGCTGCTCCCATATTGGGGGCATAGATATTTACAATTGTTAGATCATCTTGGTGGATAGTCCCTTTAAGAATGATGTAGTGTCCTTCTGTATCTCTGACTACAGTCTTTAGCTTAATACCTAATTTATCTGATATGGGAATCACTACCCCGGCATTCTTTTGAGGCCCATTGGCATGAAAGATTCTTCTCCAACCCTTCACTTTTAGTCTGAGTGTATCCTTAGGTTCAAAATGGGTCTCTTGTAGACAACATATGGATGGGTCCTGTCGTTTTATCCAATCTGCAACCCTGTGTCATTTTATGCACCATATAAGCCATTCACATTGAGAGTGATTATTGATAGATACATTTTTATTGACATCGTGTTGCCTTTGAAGTCTTTCTTTCTGTAGATTGTCTCTATATTTCTGTTCAATGCTATTCTTAGGATTTTTCCTCTTTTATAGAACCCCCCTTAATATTTCCTGCAGTGTCGGCTTGGTGGTTGCATAGTCTTTTAAGCCTTGCCGGTCTTGAAACTCTTTATCTCTCCATCCATTTTGAATGTCAGTCTTGCTGGATAAAATACTCTTGGCTGCATGTTCTTTTCATTTAGTGCCCTGAATATATCTTTCCAGTCCTTTCTGGCTTGCCATTTCTCTGTGGACAGGTCTGACGTTATTCTGATGGGCTTTCCTTTGTAAGTAAGAAGCCTCTTTGTCCTAGCGGTTTTCAAGAGATTGTATATATAGTTATGATTCCTCTATTTGACTATAAGGTGCCTTGATGTTTTTTTGGAATGCATAATCTTGGGTGGCGACCGTTTGGCATCTAGTACATGAACGCTGGTTCCATTCACGAGACTGGGAAAATTTTCATGAAGAACTTGTTCCACTATATCTTCTAGACTTCTTTCTTTCTCCTCCCCTTCAGGGATTCCAATAATTCTTACATTGGAACGTTTCATGGCATCAGTTATTTCCCTGATTCTGTTTTTGTGGCTTCTAAGCTGTTTGTTCCAGGCTTCCTCCTGATCCTTTCTATCTGTTTGTCCTCTAGATCACAAATTCTATCTTCTGTCTCAGTTACCCTAGCTTTGAGAGAATTTAGATTAGATTGGAATTCATTGAGGGCCTTGTGAACCTCATCTCTGGTGGCTTTCAGCTCTGCCCTAACATTGTGAACATCATCCCTGGTTGCTTTCAGTTCTACCCTAATCAATTCCATTTGGTCATTCACGGCTTTCTCCAACCTAGCTATTGCCTGGAGAATTGTTAGCCTGAATTCTCTTTCCGACATATTGTCTATGTTAATAACTGTTAGCTCTGTTGCAGAAGGCCCATCCTCTGTATTTTTCTACTGTTGGGCATTCCTCCTCCTAGTAATTTTGGTGAGAGGTGACTGAACGGATATAGCTGGATGTATTGACCATGGTGCAGTCAAGGTGCACCCTGGACACTTCTGAGCAGTCAAGGTTCCCCATCCAAACAAGGGAAAAAAGAAAAGAGAGAGAGAGAGAGAGAGAGGGAAAAAAGGGAAGATAAAAGAGAAGGTTCAGCCCAAATGGGCCCCAAGGTAAATTTATGACATATACAAACAAAAACAGACAAACAAAAAGACTGATAAAAGTATATGACAAGAGAAAAAAAATATATATATATAAGCAAATAAAGGAAGAACCTCATCAAAAAAAAACCCAAGTATAAGATTTATATACTATCAGGACAAACACAAAAACACAGAAACACTGGCAGAAGAAGAAGATGGGAGAGTGGTTATAAATTCTCAGTGTGGGCGAGAAAGGTTGTTTTAATTCTTCTTGGATGTATCTTGATATCTTTGTTAAAAGACTCAACTTTCCTAAGATAAAGGGGGATTAAAAATTGGTTTACCTATAGGGGTAGCATTGATTGGGGAAAGGGGATTAACTTGAAGTTTAACTCTATATGAATATTAGAATATAAAAATAAAAAAGGAATAAACTAGACTAAACTAAACTAAAATTTTAAAAAATTAAAGAAATAGAAATGCAAAAGAAAAACACAGGTGCTATAGTAAATGGAATCGATTCTCTAATTTCCCTTTCTGTAGTCTTTATTTTTCTTTTTTTTTTTTTTCTTGTAGTCTTTTTTTTTTTTTTTTCTTTCCTGGTAGGTTTTCTGGGGGATGGGCCTGCCACGTGGGTTTTCAGTCAACGATGTTCCCAGAGTTAAGTCCTCCTGCCCCCCTCAAGGGGGTGGGTTCTGAGGAAACTGGTTTATTTCAGGCTTTTGTTCTCTGGAGGTTTTTATATTTGTTCACTTTTTTTTTTCTCTCGCCTTGACCGCTTTTGATGGTTTTTGTAGGTTTAGAGGAAAGCAAACTGCACCCTGACCTCCCTCTCAGAGAGAAGCCTCAGTCTGGTCCCCTGTGTGTGCTGCAGAGCTCATAAAAATTCTCCCTGGGCCGCTGGCAGAGCAGGTTCTGAGTTGCAGTCCCTGGGGATGCAGGATCTTCTGCTTGTACCCAAAACCATGTCAGTGGCGCCTGTCTGGGCAGCTCCAGACCACCAGAGAGGTTCCAAGCAGCGATCACACACTGAGATTTTCCTGCTGGACCAGGCTGGGAGTGCCTGGTCTTTCTGGGTCTAAGAGCCCCGGGCTTGCGCAGACCTCTCTCAGAGGAGGGTGTGGGTTACACACGCAGGTCTCAGTGTCTGATAGCAGGGCCCAAGTCCGAGAGCACCAGGCTGGGCCTTCGCACACCTCTCTCAGGGGAGGGTTTGGGGTGTGCATGCATCTCAGGTTCTGACAGAATGGCATGAGTCTAAGAGTGCCTGGCTGGGCCTTCGTGCCCCTCTCTCAAGGGAGGGTGAGGGGCGCGCATCTCAGGCTCTGTTAGCATGGCTCGGCATTCTGCCATCTGGCGAACCAGACTGCATGCATTCTTGGGCGCGCTAGCAGCTCAGGGACCAAGACCTGGTTTCTCCACCGCACTCTCTCTGTCTCAGCACCAGGGAGGCTGTCCTGGGTCTGGGGAATTAGCCCCTGTCCCTAGCCATCCCATTCCCACAATTCCCCCCCACCATGATCCTTTGCTCTTTTTGAGTGCTTTCAACTAGTCTCCAATTTAATGTTGGTCCCCAGATGCAGGACACTCTCGTATTAGGGGTATTACTTTCCAATCGATTGCCTCTGGTGGCTCCCTCCCCCTTTTGTTTATCCTCCGATATCAGTCTGATGTTCCCACTGTGCTTTACCTGCCCACTGGTGTCTTCTGCCCCTGTAGAGATCCAGACGTGTATAATTCTGATCTCAGGCTGGTTTCATGGGTGATGGGAGTTCTTTGGTATGTAATCAGCTCAATTTATAGTACAGGTTGAAATGGCGCCTCCTCCTACTTCCCCGCCATCTTGTCTCAATTTTCTTGGATTTTTTAAAGCATAAGGGTGACCTTCTCCTGTTATAGGACTTTTACTTCTATCCTGTATCAGATGAAGAAAGTTCTCTTCTATTGCGAGAATGCTGATCACTTTATGTTAATTTAAATTATGCTATATTTTATCAAAGTTTTCTTACATCTATTGGAATGATTATATGATATTCTTTTTTTGTTTTTGCTAATATATATTATATTGATTGACTTTTTAACATTCAAGAGCTTTGAATTCCTAAAGTAAAATCAACTTCATTATAATCTATTTTCCTTTTTTTATAAATTGTTAGATTAAAAACATTAATAATTACCTTAGAATTTTGGATTATGTTCATGAGGAAGGCAGGCTTGCAACTTTACCCTCTTGAACAAGTTGGAGGTGTTAGAATACTTGATATCAAGATTTATTATAAAGAGACAGTAATTAAAGTACCTTGTGGTACAGGAATAGACAAGGAGAACAATGAAACACAATAGAGAATCTATAAACAGACCTACATGAATCTGGACATTAGATTTGTAAGAAATTTAGCATCAAAGAGGGCAAGGGGCAATATTTTAACAAAATAAATGGCACTTTGTTGATTGGGTGTCCCTAAAAAATATTGACACTTTTCTCTCAAGAATTATTCCTCTAGGTTTTAGATACCATAAATTTGAATGGCAAAACATTAAACCATCTGGGAAAATAATCCTGTAGAATGTGTCCATGATCTTGGGGTTGACAAAGTTTAAAAAATAATAATGCAAAAGTAGCTATTTATTCATGAACTTTACACTAAGTGACTGACAGATAGGATCTCATTAGTCTAGAAACTTCTGTTAATCAGAAGATACTATTATGGAAGTGAAAAGTCAAACCATAGAGTGGGATAAGATGTTTTTAATACATCAAAAAGTTAGACCAGAATATATGAAGACTACCTATAAGTCAAGAAGAAAAAGACAGAAGACCTAATAGAAAAATGTCCCCTGAAGAGCTTTGCAAAATTGATACTGAAATGACCAATATACAAAAAGATGTTCAGATGTTTCAGAAAAGAACACAGGCAGCAACCTCTTTGATCTTGGCCATAGTAACTTCTTGCTAGACATGTCTCTAAAGGCAAGGGAAACAAAAGCAAAAATAAACTATTGGGACTTCATCAAGATAAAAGGCTTTTGGGTTTTTTTAAACTTTATTTTATTTTTTCAGTGTTCCAAGATTCATTGGAAAAATAAAATACAGTTAAAAAAAGATAAAAGGCTTTTGCACAGCAAAGGAAAGACAAAAATAAAAGGCAACTTATGGAATGGGAGATGATATTTGCAAATGACATTACAGATAAAGGGTTGGTATCCAAGATCTATAAAGAACTTCTCAAACTCACCACCAAAAAGCAAATGACCACATCAAAAAATGGGCAGAAGACATGAACAGACACTTCTCCAAAGGAGGCATACAAATGGCTAACAGACACATGAAAAGATACTCAACATCACTCAGCATCAGGAAAATACAAATCAAAACCACAATGAGATACCACCTCACACAAGTCAGAAAGGCAAAAATTAACAAGGCAAGAAATAGATGTTGGTGAGGGTGCAGATAAAGGGGAACCTTCTTTTTTAAGCCCCATCCCTTTTTGGTTCTGACTTCTGAGAGTGACCAGATCATGGAAATTTGACCTGTACCAAGTCAGCTTTTCTTTCCAAATGAACAATTATGGGCAGAAGATAAGTTTGTCTAGTTCTACTCTAACTACAAATTTCAGAGAAAAACAAGTACCTAGGAACTTCCCAGTACTTCTCATTATTGATGTTCATCTCTTTCTTCCTCGCTTATTATTTTAACCACAGTTCAGGTAAGATTCATGGGGTGAAATAGATATTTTATAGATATTTTGGGGAAGGAACCAGACATTTAGAAAACTGTTGCAAATGCTGGAGGAGACAAACCCAGGAGACAAACTGGCATCCAGCACTGTCCTGAGAGCCTGAGATTCGCTCTGTCACCCCGTGGTCAGTACCTAAAGCGAACTGTTTCTGTCATTCATATGTAAAATGTCTAAGAGTGGTTTTGAGTCGCTCCAGGCCACACAGAACAGTTTTGAGATAACATTAGGTTTTTCTTTTGAGGGAGGGGGTAAGTTTCTTGTATTCACATAATTTCTATTTTGTAATTATATGAAACACTGCCTTTATAGTACTACTAGTAGTAAAACAATGGAGGTCTCCTGTTAATAATATAGTCAGGATATTTGCTTTAGTTTAGGCTTTAATTTTGGTAAGTGAGGTATATTTTCTTTGTAAGTTGCCGTGTTGCCAATAATCAGTCTTGTGTTGCTTTTTATTTTTTTTAAGATTTTATTTATTTATTTGACAGAGAGAGAGATCACGAGTAGGCAGAGAGGCAGGCAGAGAGAAAGGAGAAGACAGGCTCCCTGCTGAGCAGAGAGCCCGATGCCGATGCCGGGCTTGATCTCAGGACTCCGAGACCATGACCTGAGCCGAAGGCAGAGACTTAACCCACTGAGCCACCCAAGTACCCCAGTCTTGCTTTGTTTTAAAATTTTTAAAATTCCTATGATTTCAAGCAACATAGACAGAAATCTAAGTTTCTCTAATTCCAACAAGATTCTCTAATTCCAACAAGATGTAAGCACTTCATCTTTGTAAATCAAGCAGAACTCCTTTGCATTTTAACAGAAATATCTTAATTATTTCCCTCTCTTGAAGACAAGGAATACTGATTTGTTTTCTAAGAAAAAAATTTATTTATAAAAGTTGAAAATTTTATCAACTTTTTTGCAAATTAGATCAGTAAATGCAATAGAACATGATTTAAAGTAGAAACCAAGGTGTTCATATAACATTAAAGGAAATAAAGATATAGATAAGTATCATTAGATCTCTCCAGAGATCTCACTGATGATAAATCTTAGTAATGTGATTATTTTTGAACCCCATGGGCCCACCAAGAAATATTAAAAGAGAAAAACAAAGCTGGGGCATCAATTGGCCTGATTTCAAGGTTTATTACAAAGCTGTGATCACCAAGACAGCATTGTACTGGCACAAAAACAGACATATAGACCAGGAGAACAGAGTAGAGAGCCCATATATGGACCCTCAACTCTATGGTCAAATAACCTTCACCAAAGCAGGAAAAAAAATATCCAATGGAAAAAAGACAGTCTCTTCAATAAATGGTGCTGGGGAAATTGGACAGCTATATACAGAAAAATGAAACTAGACCATTCTTACACACCATACATAAAGATAAACTCAAAATGGAAGAAAGACCTCAATGTGAGACAGGAATCTATCCAAAGCCTGGAGGAGAATATAGGCAGTATTCTCTTCGACATTGACTACAGCAACTTCTTCCAAGACACATCTCCAAAGGCAAGGAAAACAAAAGCAAAAATGGACTTTTGGGACTTCATCAAGATCAAAAGCTTCTGCAGAGCAAAGGAAACAATCAGCAAAACAAAGAGGCAAACCAAAGAATGGGAGAAGATATTTGCAAATGAATATCTTCAGACTAGAATAACTAGACAAAGGGCTGATATCCAAGTTCTATAAATAACTCCTCAAACTCAACACCCAAAAAAACAAATAATCAAGTCAAAAAATGGGCAGAAGCCATGAACAGATATTTCTCCAATGAAGACATACAAATGGCTAACAGACACATGAGAAAATGTTCATCATCAATAGCCATCAGGGAAGTTCAAATCAAAACACTAGGTGTGGTGCAAAAACAATGAATACTGTTACACTGAAAAGATATAAAATAAATTAACAAATAAAAATTGTTTAAAAAAAACATATTGAGATACCACCTTACACCAGTTAGAATAGGAAAAAATTGATAAGGGAAGAAACAACAAACATTGGAAAGTATGTGCAGAAAGGGGACTCCTCTTACACTGTTGATGAGAATGCAAGTTGGTGAAGTCACTTTGGAAAACAGTGTGGAGATTCCTCAAAAATTAAAAATAGAGCTACCTTATGACCTGGCAATTGCACTACTGCAAGATACAGATGCAGTGAAAAGAAGGGCCATCTCTACCCCAATGTTCATAGCAGCAATGTTCACAATGTTTTCTTGTAGAAAGAGACAAGATGCCTTTCAACAGGTGAATGGATAAAGAAGATATGGTCTATATATACAATGGCATATTACTCAGCCATCAGAAAGGATGACCTCCCAATTTTTGCATCAATATAGATGGGACTGGAGGGGATTATGCTGGGTGAAATAAGTCAAGCAGAGAAAGTCAATTATCATATGGTTTCACTTATTTGTGGAACATAAGGAATAGCATGGAGGATGTTAGGCGAAGGAAGGGAAAAGTGAATTTGGGGAAATTGGAGGGGGAGACAAACCACAAGAAACTGTGGACTCTGAGAAACAAACTAAAGGTTTTAGAGGGGAGAGGGGTGGGGGAATGAATGAGCCTAGTGATGGGTATTAAGGAGAGCACAGGTTTCATGGAGCACTGGGTGTTACATGTAAACAATGAATCTTGGAACACTGAAGAAAAAATTGATGATGTACTGTATGGTGACTAACATAACACAATAAAATAAATCATATTCAAGCATTCAGGCTCTATTTCAGGAGTACTAAAAGCTAAAAATATAAGCCAGAATATATACAGTTGGAACAATAAGCTCTTTATGTGGAGTTCCAAAGAAGTTATTGTACACATTTCATTTGAAGGGATAGCAATAAGGGGAATTTTTTACCTAAATAACACTTTCTGCTTCTTTATTCTCTCCCCTTCATCTTTGTAGCATGACAATAATGAGTATATAGTACCTTACTCACTGTTTTATATCACTTAAATAATAAGCATTCAGTGTCTTATAGTTTTTTCCTCTGTCTTAATATATACCCTTGACTTTTGACCATTTTATTATTAGTGTTGATAGAAAACAGTAGGTACTTTATCAAACTCATGTGTAACTAAAAGATTATTATGACTTATTAAAAGATTGTTATGACTTATTACTTGAGTCTTTTATAATAATAATAAATAATAATTGCATCAATATAATATGACATGAAAGTTACTGATGTACTTTTCATAACTGTATGTCTTGATACAATTCATAAATTGTGCAATAAATTTCCTTTGTTTAATCAGACAACAAATATAAAATCTGAAGCTTTCATATTAATAGGGTCACCAAAGATTTCGATGCAACAATGCATTTTATTGTATTGATACCATACTCTGTACAAAGACTGTAATAGCAGTTACCTGTAATATAAGATATTCATTATATTTAACTATTGAGTTTTCAGTCCTTTACATTTACTTCTGTTGCCCTAAATGTTAGCATTCGCCAACAGAGAAAGACCTGCCCATGGCAATTCCTAAGAGACAGAATCAAACTTCCTGACACTCTCCAGTGAGAAGGAAATGTGCCTCCTGTGGGAGGGGGAAAGGGAGGGTACAGATCCAGAACAAGAAGAATTAAAATATAACATGTTCATACTCCACTGTTAGCTAAGAAGGAGGAGGGCTCAACTATATCACCGTGTGATTGGCCCAGCCTTCCACGGTTTTTTTTTGGGGGGGGGGAGTGGGGAGCTTTGTGGGTATGGCTTGAGGGATGTGATGCTCTCCCATGAGACATACAGGCTTCCTGAGACCAGATGTGGCCCTGACTACCACAAAAGCTTCTGGGTACACACTCTTAGAGGACTAGCAGACTTTCATCATCTGGAGTGGGAGAGGCTGTAAGGTAGGAGGAGAGTGCAGAGAAAATCAAGGAGTGGCTCATCAGAAGCAACAACCAGCTAGTTTTTCCCTCAAATGATATGATTACAGGTACGTGGTACAGTGGCCATCTTAAGAAATGAGGGCTGTAGAAGACAGTGGATTACAATGGGGACATGGATAGACAAACTGGAAGCATTCTTCACTGCTGACCACAACTTTAATCAGTGGTTTTCTTCCTACTCTGAAGAGTATAACTTACTCAGTTTACCAATATTCCTTTCATAAGATTCCTATGAGTTGTTCTAAATTAATTATTTCAAAGGAAATATCTGTTACTGTTGGGGAAGGAGATATCTGGATTCTCTAGCATACCTGAGTCCAATCAAATGATAAAATAGTCTCTGCTGTGCCATGTTAAGGCATCACCTTGTTATCAGGTCCTCCATGCAGTGACTGCAGGGAAATTGTGGAAAGCAGTTGGTAAACATCTCTATAATCCATAATGAGCCATTTAAATAAATGCTGTCTCCTATTAAGAGATTCAGAAATGAAAATTTCATAATAATGAGGATTAATATTTACTAAATGTCTCTTGTACCCCAGGCACTCTTCTAAGTGTTTCAGATACAATATCTAGTAACATAGAACATGTTTTCCTTTGGTTGATAGGAAGAAAAGAAACATTTTGTTATGGAAACAGAGATTCAGAAGAGGCTGAGTCAGTCAAGGAATATTTCTAACCATGTGGCAATGACCCAAAATGAATCAATCACTTATGCTGGGTTATTTCCAAACCAGAATGGCATACTGAGAGCTTGTCTTGGCTCTGAGGGCTGGGCAAGGCAGCACGTGAAGCTGAGCCAGTAAAATTGCCTTATTTCCCTCCAGAAAATATCCTCGGCATCCCTGGGCAGGTGTTCCAGCAGCCAGCGTAAAGCTTAGCATTCCAGCATTTCCTTGTTACAAGAGAACTTACTCACTGGTAATGGTGGTGGGTATAATGGTAAGAAAAGGTAAAAAATGCAATTCTGATTTCTGTGTCTGTGTCTGAGGCTATGATCAGGAAGAAATGAGCAATTGATTGTCCTTGAGAGGTGTGAGTGTGCTCATGGAGGTTACCAAATTGTGGGAACACACTGGGGGCATACCCACACATAGTATGGGGACAAGGCAGAGCAGACATGGGGAAGACATTTCCAGGGAGGAGAAGATGCCATCCTGCAATCTGAGTGCACTGGGCAGGTGACTGGGTGGACAATCAGGGAGGCAGATGTCAAGTCCCTGCAAGAAAAAGAGCACAAAGAGAAGGAAATCTGTGCAAGCATGACATACTCTGGAGGCTGCTGGTGTGTGTATAGTTGGAAATACTGTAACATGAAGTTCTTTATTAAGGGGTAAGATCAAAGTTTCATCAATAATCAGTGAGTCAATCCATGGATTTTCATGAATTACATGAATACATTTGAATTTGAACTTTAAGACTATGGTAATTTCCATTTAGCAAAGAACCCCATGATAGGGAAGGGCTGGCATATGAGAAGTATTAAAGGTAAAGAAGCTTGTCATCTTGATCAGTGAAATCAGCCTGCAGTATAGGCATGGTGTGAGTGGGTGTGGGGATCCTCACACCTGGGTTCCTGCTTCTCCATGCTCCAAGCCCCCTTCCAACACCCAGTCCTCAGGACACATCTGGCTTTAATACTTTGTATTAGAGCCATTCTTTATTCATTGAATACCCATTTAATTTCTGCTTTCTTTCACTAAATAAGTTTCATTTGGGGAGAAATGGTGTGTTTTTGTGGGTTTTTGTTGTTATTGTTGTTGTGAAATCTCGGGACCCACAGCAGTGAGTGCAGAATACTCTGTGTTCAATAAGCACCTGCTGAATGAATTCAGTGACAATAGCAACAGGAAGAAAAGGACAGGTGTGAGAGGACCTTCGTCTGGCAGTATTTGATGATTGATTAAAGGAAGAAATTAAGACAGAATTGAGCTGATGTTTTTGTTTTGTTTTGTTTTGTTTTCAATTTTACTTGGTGACTAGATGTATTTTTTATTGGATCCCCTGGCTTTGTGAACACAGAACAGGATTTGGTTGGTAAAGGCATGAAGACGTGTGTTTTGAATTTTAAAATTGCAGGTAAGAAGTGTATCTCTCTGACTTACTAGAGCTCACTAAAAGCAATATAGAGATTTGCGTTCATAGCTGAACGGCGTTTTCCTTGCTGTCTTCTTCCCCAGGTCATGAACCTCAGCTGCTCCTCGTGGCAAGACAACAGCCTGTCTGTCAAGTACTTCATGTTTGCCAAGTTCTCTGAGGTCAGAGAACAGCGTTTCCTTTTATTCACCCTCATCCTCCTCATGTTTTTATCCTCCCTCACAGGAAATGCCCTCATCGCCCTTGCCATCTGGACCAACTCAGTCCTCCACACACCCATGTACTTCTTCCTGGCCAACCTGTCTCTCTTAGAGATTGGCTACACATGCTCAGTCATACCCAAGATGCTGCAGAGCCTCGTGAGTGAAGCCCGGGGTATCTCCCGGGAGGGGTGTGCTACACAGATGTTTTTCTTCACATTATTTGCTATCAGTGAGTGCTGTCTTTTGGCAGCCATGGCTTTTGACCGCTACATGGCCATATGCTCCCCACTGCACTATGCAACACGAATGAGCCGTGGGGTATGTGCCCAGTTGGCAGTCGTTTCCTGGGGAGTGGGTTGCATGGTAGGCTTGGGCCAGACCAACTACATTTTCTCCTTGAACTTCTGTGGCCCCTGTGAAATAGACCACTTCTTCTGTGACCTTCCCCCTATCCTGGCTCTTGCCTGTGGTGATACATCCCATAATGAGGCCGCAGTTTTTGTTGTCGCCATTCTTTGCATTTCCAGTCCATTTTTACTAATCATTGCTTCCTATGGCAGGATCCTAGCTGCTGTGTTGATCATGCCCTCCCCTGAGGGCCGCCGTAAAGCTCTTTCCACCTGTTCTTCCCACCTGCTTGTAGTGACGCTTTTCTATGGCTCTGGGTCTGTCACCTACTTGAGACCCAAGGCCAGCCATTCACCAGGAATAGATAAACTCCTAGCTCTGTTCTACACAGTGGTGACATCCATGCTCAATCCCATCATCTACAGCTTACGGAACAAGGAGGTCAAGGCAGCTCTCCAGAGAACCCTGGGTAAGAAGAAAGTTTTGACTCATGGGTAGATCCTGGAGGACCATGCAAATTGGCTTTTTGAAAAGATGCACACACAACCCAGGAGTAAATAAAGAAAACAAAACTGATCTCTGCAGTATGCTCTCTGCAATCTATTTTGTGAGGACCTTCTTTAATAATAGTAGCTGTAATTTTGGAGACACCTCTGTAGTCACAGTCAAACTGCTGATTGCCAAATTCTGGAAGGAAGTTGGTTACCAAAGAATTTTGATAGATGAGTCCAATACTAGACAGGTGTTCCAAAATATGTCAGTCTAGGCTTGCTGTATACATTGCCAGATTATATCTTAGAAGTCTGGCAAATTCTCATTTTTTATTAGACATTTTCTAGCTTCTGAGCATCTCCTGTGAATCTGCCCTGGTCTCTGGAGGCAGTGTTCCCACATATGTCTGTCCCACATGACTCTCAATTCCCTAATAACTCCATGGAGCACATTATTTCTTTCCACAAAAAAAAATGCTTTAAACACTTCTACCTTAATTATCATTACAATGATATAGAATTAATTCTTTCTGTGAGTTGCATGTACTATAAAAATATTTAAATATGAAAAAAAGCAAACACATTCCAGAGGCATTTGTTGCAGAAAATTAAAAGAAAAAAGTGGGAAATTTTTATCAAAAGTCTCCACGGTGAAAATCTTCTTAAAGAGAAAATCATATTTAAATTCAGGAAGGAAAATAATGAACCAAAAATTATTAACATATATAATTAAAAGATGTTTATGTAATTTATAAAATTTGCATATATGCAAATGAAATCTGGCTCCATATGTTTGGAAATCATCCATATACTTGCTCTGAAGGGAAATGAGCTGTAAGCATCTAGAGAGGCATTGCGTGGAATGTGAGCACCTAGTACTCAGGGAGGTGCTGTGGGTTGTGAGGAGTTGGTAACTGCTCATGTAGTAGCTGTAATGGGACAGAGCAGAGGTCTATGACTTAATCACTGTGTATGATGGACAGTCCTGAGTATGATGGACAACCTGGTCCCCTAGTTAGCAATGCTGTATGTACTCTTGATGTGTGCTGAGAGAGTAGATCTTAAGTGTTCTCACCACACACATAATCTCTGTGAGGCAAGGGTGTGTTAATATAATCACTTCACAACACATGCGGGTATCAAATCATCATGTTATACACTGTAAAGACATGCAGTTTTGTTTGAGATCTAAATATCAATTAGCAGGAAAAGATCAAAAGATGTGATGATTCTACTAGGGATAATAGTGATATTAACTAATGACCACGATGTGCATTTTGCCAGATATCCCTGTTTTACCAAGAACTACACAGTTCATTCAAACACAAAATTTATGTATAATATAAATGTTAAAATATTTGTGGACATTTCTATTAAAACAAATATAACACATGCTCTTCAGAGCAAATGTATAAAATGTATAAAAATGTACAAATTAAACTTTAATTCATTTAGATTCCTTCCATGCAATAATAACCAATGTAAATATTTATTTAATTTAGCCTTTTTATTTCTGCCACCCATACATGCACACACATGCACTGAAGTCCCTTCTCATGACAGATTATGTTGAAAACATAAAAGGTATGAAAAATGCATCTTCTAGAACATTTAATATTTGTTTTAAATATGTACATTGTCAAGAATTAATTTACCCTCCATATTTTCTCTATTAAATCCTCCTGAATGTTGATAAGGGAGAAATTCTTTGCTAACTTTGATTCTCAAACCCTGTGCCATCTATTTCCAAGAGGCCTTAGAGTGCATTCTCCTGAGCACCAGCTCTGACAACAGCACTGACCATAGGATAACCACCATTTACTGGATTCTGAATACATGAAAGGGCAGCTCAGGCTCCTTCAGTGTTTGTCTAAAATTTGACCTTGAAAACCACCCAGGTACTATTGTTATTCTACCCTCTTGGAGTCCAAGGAAGAGAGGCGGAAGCTGCTCACCCCCAGGAGTTGGTAAGGGCCAAC
Organism: Mustela lutreola; assembly: GCF_030435805.1. NCBI lineage: Eukaryota > Metazoa > Chordata > Mammalia > Carnivora > Mustelidae > Mustela > Mustela lutreola. Next base: position 42,302,571 of record NC_081307.1, on the reverse strand, counting down.
ATTGGTTACAGAAGGTCTGATGCAAGATCCATGGTTCTTGGTCACAGATTCCAGGAGAGTTTATTCCACTAATTCTGACTCCCTGTGTAAGCTGTCCCCGGGATAAGTAAAAGTGAAAAGACCATAGAATGTCTCTGCTGATAAGCGACAGCCTTGGTGTTCAGGCTTCTTTCTAACTTGTGAGATTTTTTTCAGAGGCATGATATTCTTTTTCTTTTCTGAAAGCCTATCTTTTGGTTTTAATCAGCATATGCAGTATAAACAGTAACTTCTGATTTATATTTAACAATAATCCCAAAGAAAACCTAAATATATATGCCTACTATCTTGAAAGTACATACATTACTGTTTACCTCCTGTTTACATGAAAATCCAGTCACAAGCATGTTTTCTTAGAGCAAAATTCTCAAACAAATAGATTTTTAGAATGTGCTAAAAAGTTTATTTGATTCAATAATGGATGAACCAGCAGAAGATCAAAGCCAGGTGGATAAAGGCCAAACAATAAGAAAATACATGCCAAGAGAAAGAGTTTGAAAAAGAAGGTATTAATTTTATAACTTTTAGAGTTATTTTCTTTTTTTTTTTTTAAATATTTTATTTATTTATTTGACAGAGAGAAATCACAAGTACACTGAGAGGCAGACAGAGAGAGAGAGAAGGAAGCAGGCTCCCTGCTGAGCAGAGAGCCTGATGCGGGACTCGATCCCAGGACCCTGAGATCATGACCTGCGCAGAAGGCAGCGGCTTAACCCACTGAGCCACCCAGGCGCCCCTAGAGTTATTTTCTATAGCAAGTTGCAAAATCATAACGTACCATCAGCCCCTCTAGGTCAGCCTGTCTCCTTACAGAATGGCCAAGCTGTGCTTGGTTTGCCAATTGTCAGCAGAGGGCCAGCCCTGACCTGGTGCTTGCTTGTGAAAATAAGGTGTAATTTAAGCCAACCATCCCTCACTGACAAACTGCCTAGGGGCTGCTTTTCTGCATTTCCTGTTTTCCTGCCTGCAAAGTGCAGTGCTAGCTGCAGAGATCACAGACAACCATGGACCTACCCCTTATAGGACACCTCCACACATAACAAACATACCAACAAAATGCAAGGTGTGGAAATTTGTGGATCCTCGTTTGAACAAACCAAACATAAAAAGACATTTTTAAGACAGATAAGAAAGCAGAAACATGGGCTGATAGATTATAATTAAGAAGTATTGTTCATTTTCATTCTAAATTACTTACATTTGCAATAATATGATGTCTGGGATTTACTTTTAAAAATTACAGCAAAAAAAAATTTTAGAGGAAATATTTGAAACAAAATTGGTGTGATGTTGATAAATGTTCATGTTTACTTGCTGTATCCCTGGGTTTATCTCATGTTATCCTACTTGTGTTTACTGATAAAGTCCCAAAACCTAAGTCAGGTTCGGTGGGGTGTGGAGGTTCGGAGCCGACGACTAAAGAAAGAATTCTTAAGACGTCGTTGGTGCAAAAGGTGATTTATTAGAGCACGGGGACAGGGCCCGTGGGCAGGCGGAGATGCAGCTGCCCCGGGTTGTGAGGGTAGGCATGTTATATACCCCACAGTTGGGGGGGGGGGCGGTGAAGGGATGGGAGATTTCAACAGAGTTCTCACATGTTAGGGAGGGCCTACAAGGTGCCGGGGAGAGTCCTTGCCCTTATGGCTTGATCAATGTCGTCTTTAGGTCAGGCATTAACATCAAGATAATTGGGAGATTCTTGGTGGGGTATTATGATCCAGCTATCATTTACATTCCCTTCTACCTCAGTCTCCTCTAGTTTATGGTGGGAGGGAGACATTAGGGCTTCAGGAACCGAGAGTTATTTGCCTCTGGAAATTTGTGCTATTGATAAGGTAATCTCCCTGTTTAGGTCTCTAGGACATCTGTAGAGCAAGGGAGATTCCTGTTCTGCAGGATTGCGATCCCTGCAAGTTAACTATTTATCATTTTATGGTGGTCAGGGCTGCCTGAGGAATGCTACACATATGGAGGGGAAAGGGTGAAGAGGGGGTGCAAGGCGCCAGCTTTTGCTTTGTCCTCAGCCAGCCTCCTGCTCCCTCATCATTTACTATGCCTGAAATGGTCATGATGAGGGAGCAGGAAGCTGGCTGAGGGCAAAAGCAGGCACCTTGCACCCCTCTCCACCAGCTCGCCTAGGTAAATAGTTAACTTGCAGAGATCACATCCTGCAAGACAGAGCCTCCCTAGGTTTACAAATGCCCTAGAGATCTACAAAGAAGTTACCTTATCAATAGCACAAGTTTCCAGAAGCAAATAACTCAGTTCCTCAGCCCTAAATAAAGTTAAATTTCTTCTAAACCCAAATCTCACTAACAAAGACGCTTGATAGCAGAAATGTGAATGACTTGCCAAAAGAACATTGATCAAGCCACAAGGCCTCCTGTACCCTGGCACCTTGTAGGCCCTCTTTAGCATATGAAAACTCTGTTGGAACCTCCCTTCCCCTCACTTTCCCCCAACCACAGGGTACATAACCTGCCATCCCTCACAACCCCGGGCAACAGGTCTTCCTGCCCATGGGTCCTGTCCCTGTGCTTTAATAAACCACCATTTTGCACCAAAGATGTCTCAAGAATTCTTTCTTGATCATCAGCTCTGGACCTCAGCCTACCAAACCTCACCTAGGTTCTAGAATTTCATCAATACTTCCTGCATACTCCCTCACTCCTGTGTGTCTTTTCTACCAGTGATTCATCCAATTCTGGCTGTGGATTTCTCTAGTGCCTTCATTAATTGTCAGCTTTTGCTTTATATTCAAAGCTATGTTACAGGATGTATGTAAGTCTAGGAGTATTTTAATTTCCAGGTTGATTAAATATTTTAGCAGGATGAAACTTCCTCCTTATTCCTGGTAATAGTTCTTCCCTTAAGCTCTCCTATGTCCTGTAGTAGCATGCCTGTACCAGCTTTCTTTTGGCCCCAATCAAGGGGGTGTCTTTTCGCATCCTTCATGCTACATCCTCAAATGTAGTTTTTATCTTAGTCTCCCCCCCCAAAAAAAGAAATATGAAAATTTTTATATTTCTTTGGATGGTTTGGGCCATTTACATTTATATAATTTATACACTATAATTTAAATACATAATTTATATAATTTCTGGAGTTGGTAGCCACTATTTTTCTATGTGATTTCTATTTGATTTATTGCTTGACTTTTCTTCTATTGTAATTACATTTTTATAATTAATCAAACAGTTTTATGTGACACTTCCTCACCTTCAAGTTTTTAGCAATACGTTAGTATATTATTCTTTAAGTGGCTATCTCAGACTTTCCAAGATATATCTTTGATCTGTGATAGGCTGGTGTAAGTTGGTGTTTTTCCCATGGGTTTTCTCCATGAAATGAGTTTGAGTTATTTCCAATCTATGCTCTTAAATGAAAAAAAAAAAAAAAAAACCAAGCCTTCAGATAGAGGGGGCAAATCTTTTAGAACTACTGGGTGAAAATGACAAAAAATTATTTTAAAGGACTTTTCTGAGATTATAGTCACTGATCACATAGAGTAAAATAAGAAATCAATAACAATATAATATGCATAAGAAGATATCATTCATAAAATCATAGTCAAACATCCCATGAGTTTGGATTCTACAAATCACATTCCTAAATAATTTCAAGTTACAGAATCAAAAGAAATTAAATTTGCAAAGCATTTATAACTAAGCTTCAACAAAAACATATATAAAAATGTATGGCTTGCAACAGTTCTTAAAGGGAGATTATAGATTTAAATGCATTTATCGAGAAAAGAGCCTGGTTGGAGGAACACAGACTAACCATTCGAGTTACAAAGTTAAGATAAGAGCAAAATAAACCCAAAGAAAATAGAATAAAGAAAATAATAAAGATAAAAGGAGAAATGTGTGAAGTAGAACACTTATACAGCAAACATAATAGTGTTTATAAATTTAAAAAACTGATTCTTTGATTAAACTAATAAAATTAGTAAACCTCTGGCAGTTTACATGAGTAAATATCTTTAAGATAGAGTGACACACAGTATGACAGAGATTTAATGACACAAGACATTATTTCAGGAAGAATGCAAATGACACTACAGACAAAGGGCTGATACCCAAGATCTATAAAGAACTTCTCAAACTCAACACCCAAAAAACAAATAAGTTAAAAACTGGGCAGAAGACACAAACAGACACTTCTCCAAAGAAAGCATACAAATGGCTAAAGACACATGAAAAACTGTTCACCATCATTAGCCACAGGGAAATTCAAATCAAAAACACATTGAGATACCACCTTACACTAGTTAGAATGGCAAAAATTTACAAAACAAGAAACAACAAATTGTTGGAGAGGATGTAGAGAAAGGGGAACCCTCTTACACTGTTGGTGGTTATGCAAGTTGGTGGAGCCACTTTGGAAAATAGTGTGGAGATTCCTTAAAAAATTAAAAATAGAGCTACCCTAAGACCTGAAATTTGTATTACTGGGTGTAGATTTAGTGAAAAGAAGGGCCATATACATCCCAACATTCATAGCAGCAATGTCCACATACCCAAACTGTGGAAAGAGCTAAGATGGCCTTTAACAGACAAGTGGATAAGAAAGATGTATTCTTCATATATATTCATATATACAATGAATATTTCATAATAGTTCATATATACAATGGAATATTACTCAGCCATCAGAAAGGATGAATACCCAGCTTTTGTATCAACATGGATGGGACTGGAGGGGATTATGGTGAGTGAAATAAGTCAAGCAGAGAAAGTCAATTATGATATGGTTTCACTTATTTATGGAACATAAGGAATAGCATGGAGGATGTTAGGAGAAGGAAGGGAAAAGTGAAGAGGGGAGATCAGAGTGGGAGACAAACCATGAGAGACTGTGGATTCTGAGAAATAAACTGAAGGTTTTAGAAGGGCGGTGGGTTGGGGGATGGGTGAACCCAGTGGTGGGTATTAAATAAGGCACAGATTGTGTGGGGCACTGGGTATTTTATATACAACAATAAATCATGGAACACTACATCAAAAACTAATGATATACTGTGTGGTGTCTAACACAACATAATAAAAATAAAAATTAATAGAAATTTAAAAAAAGAATGGTAAGTCAATAACTTTAAAACCTAAATGCAATGGATAATTTTCTTGGGAAAAATATAAATTACCAAAATTCAACCAAGAAAGAAAAATCTTGAATAAAACAATATTTTTAAATGACTTCAGAATCAAAACATATAGCAATATACCCCCAGTGTCACAAGGCTGGATCTGTTTTATGGGACTTCTGAAAACTCAAAGTGAAGAAGAAAATTACCCACAGCAGGCCCCATCCAGGAGGCCCCAGAAGATGGAAAGTTATGAACAATAAGCTAGAGATAACCAGAAGCCCTACTGGGAGTAAGAAATTACCAGCCACTTCTGCTTCTGTAAACAGGCTTCCAGCCACAGGCTCCCTGCACTACTGTTCCTACCTAATACAGCCCTCACAGTTTAAACCCACCTAACAGCGGTCAGCATGGTCCTTGTAACCTGACTGCCAGTAGTCCCCTATAAAAGCCATATAACCCCATTGCCTGAGGCCCAGAACTTTGAGCACAAGCTCATCCGAGTCCGCCAGCATAAAATAAATCCAAGTTCTCCTACTTCTCCGAGTGTCACTTGGATCATTAGCAGGTCTGAATATTTTTCCAAAGCAAAAGAACCATTAACTCTAGGCTTATTTAATCTCCTCCAAATTTAGTAGGAAATAGAAAGTTACTCATGTTATGAGACTAACATAACTTTAATGCATAAAACAGAACAGATGACATAAGAAGTGCTATTATTGTTGTTGGCCAATTTCCATTAAAAATCCAAATAGCTTTATGTTTTATATAATTTTAAAATAATTGTCAAAAGGTTATATTAAATATCAAATGAATATCCTAAAAACAATACATCACAAATACAGCTTATTCCAGGAGCACAGGTATAATTTCAAGTCAGAAAATCTGCTGACACAGTAACTATGCAATGGTTACAATAAGAGGAAAATAATGCAGTTTTCTCAATAGTTGCAAGTTGAGACAACTACTTTCATGGTTTTAGGTTGGCAACATTTCGATCAAGTCTGGCTACATCACTCGTTGGATGGAAGAGGAGCAATGAATTTCTCATTCAATCTTATTGAAAGTGTAAATTGTTATGCTGAAAAACTTTGCAGTCTCAATTAATTTTTGTAGATTTTTTTTCTTTCTTTTTAAATTATATTATGTTGATTTCTTTTTTTAGTTTTTCATGATCATATCCTTTCACAGAAGTATTCCACGGGTAGAGTTCAAGATAGCAGAGGAGTAGGAAACCTTAATTTCATCTGGTTCCAAGAATTCAGCTAGATAGCAATCAAATCATTCCAAACACCTACGAACTCAAATGGACATCTAGGAAAAGAACAGCTGCAACTCTATGAATAGAAAAGTGATCACTACATCAAAAACTAACCATGAGAGATAGTGGACTCTGAGAAACAAACTGAGGGTTTTAGAGGGTAGGGGTGGGGGATTGGGTGAGTCTGGTGGTGGTTATTAAGGAGGTCACATATTGCATGGAGCACTGGGTGTGGTGCATAAACAATGAATTTTGGAACACTGAAAAAATAAAATTTAAAAATTTAAAAATTAAATTAAAAAAATTAAAAATGAACTATATGGTGACTAACATAACGTTATGACATTTTTAAAAAACTGTTCTTAAAAAAAGAAAAGTGACCACTTTCTGCAAGGACTCACTGAAGAGGAGGGCTCAAACTTTCAGCTCTGAGGCTGGAAATTGGGAGGCCACCATTTTCATTCTTGTCCTCTAAAGCTGTGTGAAAAGCCCCAGGGAACAAAGGTCACAGAGCAAACCAGAACAGATTACTTAGCCTGGCCATGACAAAGGGTGGTACAATTCTGTCTGGGGCAAAGACACTTGAGAATGAATGCAACAGGCACCTCCCTCAGAAGATTAGCAAGAACATCCAGCCAAGATTACCAATGAGAACTGCAAAATTTCAGCACTAGGAAATACAGCACATTGAATTCCTGGCATTTTACCATGATTCTTTAGTCTCTTAGCATTATTTTTTTTTAATTTTTCTCTTTCTTTTTTCTTTTTTTTTTCTTTTTTCAGCATAACAGTATTCATTATTTTTGCATCACACCCAGTGCTCCATGCAATCCGTGCCCTCTCTAATACCCACCACCTGGTACCCCCAACCTCCCACCCCCCGCCCCTTCAAAACCCTCAGATTGTTTTTCAGAGTCCATAGTCTCTCATGGTTCACCTCTCCCTCCAATTTCCCTCAACTCCCTTCTCTTCTTCATCTCCCCTGGTCCTCCATGCAAAAGCGAAGATAAACTTTTGGGACTTCATCAAGATCAAAAGCTTCTGCACAGCAAAGGAAACAGTCAACAAAACAAAGAGGCAACCCACAGAATGGGAGAAGATATTTGCAAATGACAGTATGGACAAAAGGTTGATATCCAGGATCTATAAAGAACTCCTCAAACTCAACACACACAAAACAGACAATCATATCAAAAAATGGGCAGAAGATATGGACAGACACTTCTCCAATGAAGACATACAAATGGCTACCAGACACATAAAAAAATGTTCATCGTCACTAGCCATCAGGGAGATGCAAATTAAAACTGCATTGAGATACCACCTTACCATCAGTTAGAATGGCCAAAATTAGCAAGACAGGAAACAACATGTGTTGGAGAGGATGTGGAGAAACTGTTGGTGGGAATGCAAGTTGATGCAGCCTCTTTGGAGAACAGAGTGGAGATTCCTCAAGAAATTAAAAATAGAGCTTCCCTATGACCCTGCAATTGCACTACTGGGTATTTACCCCAAAGATACAGATGGAGTGAAAAGAAGGGCCATCTGTACCCCAATGTTTATAGCAGCAATGGTCACGGTCGCCAAACTGTGTAAAGAACCAAGATGCCCTTCAATGGATGAATGGATAAGGAAGATGTAGTCCATATACACTTTGGAGTATTATGCCTCCATCAGAAAGGATGAATACCCAACTTTTGTAGCAACATGGATGAGACTGGAAGAGATTATGCTGAGTGAAATAAGTCAAGCAGAGAGAGTCAATTATCCTATGGTTTCACTTATGGGTGGAGCATAACAAATAGCATGGAGGCAGTACATTAAAAGGATTATTCACCACAACCATGTGGGATTTATTCCTAGGCTACAAGGTTGGCTCAACATCTGCAAATCAATCAATGTGATACATTACATAAATAAGAGGGGACAAGAACCATAGGATCTTCTCAATAGATGCAGAGAAAGTTTTTGACAAAGTACAGCATTCTTTCTTGATTAAAACTCTGCACAGTGTAGCAAAAGAGGTAAGAAACCTCAATATCATAAAAAGCCATCCGTGAAATCCCACAGCAAATATCATTCTCAAAGAGGGAAAACTAAGTGCTTTCACTCTATGGTCAGGAATTGATAAGGAACTATTGAAAATATAACAACAGGAGGGACAAGATGGTGGGGAAGTAGGAGGAGGCGCCTTTTCAACCTGTACCCTAAAGTGATTTGATTACCTACCAAAGAACTCTGATCACCCATGAAATCAGCCTGAGATCAGAATTATACACATCTGGATCTCTACAAGGACAGATGATGCCAGTGGGCAGGTAAAGTGGAGTGGGAAAGGTGGACTGATATCAGAAGATAAACAAAGGGGGAGGGAGCCACCAGAGGCGACCAGGTGGAAAGTAATACCACTAATACGAGCGAGAGTGCCCTGCGTCTGAGGGCCAGCATTAACTTGGAGACTGGTTGAAAGCACTCCAAAACATCAAAGGATCGTGGTGGAGGGGGTAAATTGTGGGAATCTGGGTGGCTAGGGACAGGGGCCTAAGTCCCCAGTCCTGGACAGCCTTTCCTGGCACTGAGCCAGAAAGAGTGTGGCAGAGAAACCAGGTCTTGGCCCCTGAACCACCAATGCGCCTGAGATTGCGTGGGTTCTGGTTCCTGTGAGGGGATGGGAGCCACGCTGGGTGGCAGAACGCGCGAGCCCTGCTACAGAGCCTGAGATGCAGGCGCCCCTCATCCTCCCCTGGGAGAGGTACAAAGGCCCAGCTGGCGCTCTTTGATACGCACCATTGTTTCAGAACCTAAGACGCACACCCCAAACTATCCCCCAAGAGAAGTGTGCAAAAGCCCAGGCTGGTGCTTTCAGACCTGCACCCCATTCTCAGAGCCTGAGATGCACATGTGACCCACAGCCTCTCCTGAAAGGTGCGCGCAAGCCAGGCGCTGTTAGACCCAGAAAGACCAGGCACTCCCAGCCCGGGCCAGCGGGAAAATCTGTGTGCAATCGCCACTTGGAACCTCTCTGGCGGTCTGCAGCTGCCTAGACAGCCGCTGCTACCATGGTTTTGGGTATGAGCAGAAGATCCTGCATCCCCAGGGACCGCGACTTGGAACCTGCTCTGCCAGCGGCCAAGGGAAAATTTATATCAGCTCTGCAACACCCACAGAAGAACAGACTGAGGCTTCTCGCTGAAAGGGAGGTCAGGGTGCAGTTTGCTTCCCTCTAAAACTACAAAAACCACCAAAAGCGGTCAAGGCAAGGGGGGGGGGGGAGGTGAACAAACATAAAAACCTCTAGAGAACAAAAGCATGAAAAAAGCGGTTTCCTCAGAGCCCACCCCCTTGAGGGGGACTGGAGGACTTAACTCAGGGAACATCATTGACTATAAACCCATGTGGCAGGCCCCTCCCCCAGAAAACCACCAGGAAAAAAAAAAAGACTACTAAGAGAACCACCACCACTACTTCATAGGACAACTTTTTTTTTAATTTTTAATTTTTTATAAACATATAATATATTTTTATCCCCAGGGGTACAGGTCTGTGAATCTCCAGGTTTACACACTTCATAGCACTCACCATAGCACATACCCTCCCCAATGTCCATAACCCCACCCCCCTTCTCCCAACCCGCCTCCCCCTGCAACCCTCAGTTTGTTTGGTGAGATTAAGAGTCATTTATGGTTTGTCTCCCCCCCAATCCCATCTTGTTTTATTTATTCTTCTCCTACCCCCTTAACCCCCCATGTTGCATCACCACTTCCCCATATCAGGGAACTATCATATGATAGTTGTCTTTCTCTGCTTGACTTATTTCGCTAAGCATGATACCCTCTAGTTGCATCCACGTTGTCGCAAGTGGCAAGATTTCCTTTCTTTTGATGGCTGCATAGTATTCCATTGTGTATATATACCACATCTTCTCTATCCATTCATCTGTTGATGGACATCTAGTTTCTTTCCATAGTTTGGCTATTGTGGACATTGCTGATATAAATATTCGGGTGCACGTGCCCCTTTGGAGCACCATGTTTGTATCTTTAGAGTAAATACCTAGTAGTGCAATTGCTGGGTCATAAGGTAGTTCTATTTTCAACATTTTGAGGAACCTCCATGCTGTTTTCCAGAGTGGTTGCAACAGCTTGCATTCCCACCATCAGTGTAGGAGGGTTCCCCTTTCTCCACATCCTCACCAGCATCTGTCATTTCCTGACTTGTTAATTTTAGCCACTCTGACTGGTGTGAGGTGATATCTCATTGTGGTTTTGATTTGTATTTCCCTGATGCCAAGTGATATGGAGCACCTTTTCATGTATCTGTTGGCCAACAACTTTTATTTTTAATTTGTTCCCATTATTCTGGCTCATTTTTTATATAGATAATTTTTTAACCTATTTACCATCCCAGCGAGCTGTCCAGTACATCAAATTCCATAATAACCATCTAACCTGAACTTTCTGATACATACACCTGTGTTTATCTTTTGCTTTTCTATTGTTTTCATTTTTTTAAATTTTAGTTTAGTTTAGTCTAGTTTATTCCTTTTTTATTTTTATTTTTTAATATTCATATAGAGTTACTTCAAGGTAATCCTCTTTCCCCAATCATACTACCCCTATAGGTAAACCAATTTTTAATCCCCCTTTATCTTAGGAAAGTTGAGTCCTTTAACAAATATCAAATACATCCAGGAAGAATCAAAACAACCTTCCTCGCCCACACTGAGAATTTATAACCACTCTCCCATTTTTTTCATCCACCAGTGTTTCTGTGTTTTTGTGTTTGTCCTGATAGCATATAAATCTTACACTTTGGGTTCTTTCTGATGAGGTTCTTCCTTTATTTGCTTATATATATATTTTTTCCTCATGTCATATACTTTTATCAGTCTTTAAGTCTGTCTGTTTTTGTTTGTATACTTCAAAACTCTTACCTTGGGACCCATTTGTGCTGAACCTTCACTTTTATCTTCCCTTTCTTTCCTGTCTCTCTCTCTCTTTTTCTTTTTCTTTTCTTTTTTCTCTTGTTTGGGTGGGGAATACTGATTGCTCAGAAGCCTTCCAGGGTGCACCCTGACTGCACCACGGTTGATACATCCAGCTACATCCATTCAGTCATCTCTCACCAAAATGACTAGGAGGAGGAATGCCATACAGAAGAAAAATACAGAGGATTGGCCTTCTGCAACAGAGCTAATGGCTATCAACATAGACAATATGATGGAAAGAGAATTCAGGATAACAATTATCCAGGCAACAGCTAGGTTGGAGAAAGCCATGGATGACCAAATGGAATTGATTATGGCTGAGCTGAAAGTGACCAGACAGGATGAACACAATGTTAGGGCAGAGCTAAAAGCTACCAGGGCTGAGGTTCACAGTGCTCTCAATGAGTTCCAATCTAATCTAAATTCTCTCAAAGCTAGAGTAACTGAGACAAAAGATAGAATTAGTGATCTGGAGGACAAACAGATAGAGAGAAAGGATCAAGAGGAAGCCTGGAACAAACAGCTTAGAAACAATGAAAACAGAATCAGGGAAATAAATGATGCCATGAAATGTTCCAATGTCAGAATTATTGGAATCCCTGAAGGGGAGGAGAAAGAAAGAAGTCTAGAAGATATAGTGGAACAAGTTCTTCATGAAAATTTTCCCAATCTCACGAATGGAACCAGTGTTAATGTACTAGACGCTGAAAGGTCTCCACCCAAGATTATAGATTCCAGAAAAACATCAAGACACCTGATAGTCAAATTGCGGAATCATACTTGTAGATATAATCTCTTGAAAGCTGCTAGGACAAACAGGCTCCTTACTTACAGAAAAAAGCCCATCAGAAAAACATCAGACCTGTCCACAGAGACCTGGTAAGCCAGTAAGGGTTGACAAGATATATTCAGGGCACTAAATGAGAAGAACATGCAGCCAAGAATACTTTATCAAGCAAGACTAACATTGAAAATGGATGGAGAGATAAAGAGTTTCCAAGACTGGCAAGGCTTAAAAGATTATGCAACCACCAAGTTGACACTGCAGCAAATATTAAGGGGGGTTCTATAAAAGAGGAAAAATCCTAAGAATAGCATTGAACAGAAATATAGAGACAATCTACAGAAAGAAAGACTTCAAAGGTAACACGATGTCAATAAAAATGTATCTATCAATAATCACTCTCAGTGTGAATGGCCTAAATGTGTCCACAAAATGACACAGGGTTGCAGATTGGATAAAACGATAGGACCCATCCATATGTTGTCTACAAGAGACCCATTTTGAACCTAAAGATACACCCAGACTGAAAGTGAAGGGATGGAGAAGCATCTTTCATGCCAATGGGCATCAAAAGAAGGCCAGAGTAGCGATTCTCATATCAGATAAATTTGATTTTAAACTATAGACTGTAATCAGAGATACAGAAGGACACTACATAATCCTTAAAGGGACTACCCACCAAGATGATCTAACAATTGTAAATATCTATGCCCCCAATGTGGGAGCAGCCAATTACATAAGAAAAATGCTAATAAAGAGTCATATTGATATGAATACACTAATCGTTGGAGATCTTAACATGCCTCTCTCAGAAATAGATCATCTAAGCAGAAAATCCATAAAGAAACCAGAGCATTAAATGTCACATTGGAACAGATGGACCTCATAGATATATACAGAACATTCCACCCTAAAACAGCAGAATACTCATTCTTCTCAAGTGAACATAGAATCTTCTCAAGAATAGACCACATACTGGGTCACAAAACAGGACTCAACTGATACCAAAAGACTGAGATTATTCCCTGCACATTCTCAGATCACAATGCTTTAAAACTGGAGCTCAATCACAAGGAAAAGTTCCAAAGAAACTCAAACACCTGGAAGCTAAAGAATGCTTAAGAATGCTTGGATCAACCAGGAGATCAAAGAGGAACTGAAACAATTCATGGAAACCAATGAGAATGAAGACACTTCAGTCCAAAACCTATGGGATTCAGCAAAGGCGGTCCTAAGGGCAAAATACATAGCCATTCAAGCCTCCCACAAGAATACTGAAAAATCCAGAACACAACAGCTGTCTCTACACCTTAAAGAGGTGGAGAATCAACAACAAATCAAACCAACTCCACAATAATAAGGGAAATAATCAAGATTAGAGCTGAAATCAATGAGGTAGAAACCAGAGATACAATAGAACGCATCAATGAGACTAGAAGGTGGTTTTTTTAAAGAGTCAATAATATCGATAAAACACTGACCACACAAATCCAAAAGAAAAGAAGAAAGCCCAAATTCATAAAATTATGAATGAAAAGGGAGAGATCACAACGAACACCAAGGAAGTAGAAACAATCAACAGAACTTATTATCAACAGTTATATGCCAATAACCTTAGCAACCTAGATGAAATGGATGCATTCCTGGAAAACTATAAACTCCCAAAATTGAACCAGGAAGAAATTAACAACCTGAATAGACCGATATCTAGTAACGAGATTGAAGCAGTGATCAAAAACCTCCCAAAAAACAGGAGCCCAGGACCTGACGGATTCCCTGGGGAATTCTACCAAAACTTTTAGAGAAGAAATAACTCCCATTCTCCTGAAGCTGTTTCAAAAAATTGAAGCAGAAGGAAAACTTTCAGACTCTTCCTATGAAGCCAGCATTACCTTGATCCCCAAATCAGGCCAAGACTGTCTACAAAAAGGAGAATTTCAGACCACTATCACTGATGAATATGGACGTTAAGATTCTCAACAAGATCCTAGCAAACAGGATCCAACAGCACATTAAAAACATTATCCACCGTGACCAGGTGGGATTCATCCCTGGGCTATAAGGATGGTTCAACATTCACAAATCAATCAATGTGATAGAATAAATTAGTAAGAAAAGAGAGAAAAACCACATGGTCCTCTCACTTAATGCATAAAAAGCATTTGACAAAATCCAGCATCCATTCCAGATTAACATGCTTCAAAGTATAGGGATAGAGGGAACATTCCTGAACTACATAAAATCTATCTATGAAAGACCCACAGCAAATATCATCCTCAATGGGAAAAAACTTCTTTCCTTCCCATTGGGATCAGAAAAACGACAAGGATGCCCACTCTCACCACTCTTGTTCAACATAGTATTAGAAGTCCTAGCAACAGCAATCAGACAACAAAGAGAAATAAAAGGTATCCAAATTGGCAATAAAGAAGTCAAAGTCTCTCTCTTCGCAGATGACATGATTCTTTATATGGAAAACCCAAAAAACTGCACACCCAAACTACTAGAACTCATACAGCAATTCAGCAACGTGGCAGGATACAAAGTCAAGAAATCAGTGGTTTTCTTATACACTAACAATGAAAATACAGAAAGGGAAATTAGAGAATCGATTCCATTTACTATAGCACCAAGAAACATAAGATACCTGGGAATAAACCTAACCAAAGAGGTAAAGGATCTGTACTCGAGGAACTAGAGAACACTCATGAAAGAAATTGAAGAAGACACAAAAAGATGGAAGACCATTCCATGCTCTTGGATCAGAAGAATAAACATTGTTAAAATGTCTATACTGCCTAGAGCAATCTATACTTTTAATGCCATTCGGATCAAAATTCCACTGGTATTCTTCAAAGAGCTGGAGCAAATAATCCAAAAATTTGTGTGGAATCAGAAGAGACCCCGAATCACTAAGGAAATGTGGAAAAACAAAAATAAAACTGGCGGCATCATGTTACATGATTTCAAGCTTTACTACAAAGCTGTGATCACCAAGACAGCATGGGACTGGCATAAAAACAGACACATAGACCAGTGTAACAGAGTAGAGAGCTCAGATTGGACCCTCAACTCTATGGTCAAATAATCTTCGACAAAACAGGAAAAAATATTCAGTGGAATAAAGACAGTCTCTTCAATAAATGGTGCTGGGAAAATTGGACAGCTATATGTAGAAGAATGAAACTCAATCATTCTCTTACACAGTACACAAAGATAAACTCAAAATGGATAAAAGACCACAATGTGAGACAGGAATCCATCAGAATCCTAGAAAAGAACATAGGCATTTTCCTCTTCGATATCAGCCACAGCAACTTCTTTCAAGATATGTCTCCAAAGGCAAAGGAAACAAAAGTAAAAATAAACTTTCAGGACTTCATCAAAATCAAAAGATTCTGCACAGCAAAGGAAACAGTCAACAAAACAAAGAGGCAACCCACGGAATGGGAGAAGATATATGCAAATGACAGTACAGACAAAAGGTTGATATCCAGGATCTATAAAGAACCCCTCAAACTCAACACAACTAAACAGATAATCACATAAAAAAAATGGGCAGAAGATATGAACAGACTCTTCTGCAATGAAGATATACAAATGACTATCAGACACATGAAAAAATGCTCATCATGACTAGCCAACAGGGAGATTCAAATTAAAGCCGCATTGAGACATCACCTTACGCCAGTTAGAATGGCCAAAATTAACAAGACAGGAAACAACATGTGTTGTAGGGGATGTGGAGAAAGGGAACCCTCTTACACTCTTGGTGGGAATGCAAGTTGGTGCAGCCACTTTGGAGAACAGTGTGGAGATTCCTCAAGAAATTAAAAATAGCTTTCCTATGACCCTGAAATTGCATGACTGGGTATTTACCACAAAGATACAGATGGAATGAAAAGAAGGACCATCTGTACCCAAATGTTTATAGCAGCAATGGCCATGGTCAACAAACTGTGGAAAGCACCAAGATGCCCTTTAATGGACAAATGGATAAGGAAGATGTGGTCCGTATACACTATGGAGTATTATATCTCCATCAGAAAGCATGAATACCCAACCTTTGTATCAACATGGACGGGACTGGAAGAGATTATGCTGAGTGAAATAAGTCAAGCAGAGAGAGTCCATTATCATATGGTTTCACTTATTTGTGGAGCATAACAAATAGCATGGAGGACAGGGGAGATGGAGAGGAGAAAGGAGTTGAGGGAAATTGGAAGGGGAGGTGAACCATGAGAGACTTGGACTCTGAAAAACAATCTGAAGGTTTTGAAGGGGCTGGGGGTGGGAGGTTGGGGGAACCAGGTGGTGGGTATTATAGAGGGCACGGATTGCATGGAGCACTGGGTGTGGTGCAAAAACAATGAATGCTGTTACACTGAAAAAAATTAATTAATTAAAAAAATAATACTATTATGCTGAAAAAAGTTAAATAAATAAATAAACAACAATGTTAATTTCTTAATATGTTAATAAAATAATTAATTCTATAGAAGTTTAAAATAGAACGAACAAAATAGAGCTACCCTAAGACCCTGCAATTGCAAGACTGGATATTTACCCCAAAGATAAAGATGGAGTTAAAAGAAGGGCCATCCGTACCCCAGTGTTCATAGCAGCAATGACCACAATTGCGAAACAGTGGAAAGAAAGAAGATGCTCTTCAATGGGCGAATGGATAAAGAAGATATGTTCCATATATACAATGGAATATTGTTCCTCCAGCACACAGGATCAATACCCAACTTTTGTATCAACATGGAAAGGACTGGAGGAGATTATGCTGACTGAGGTAAGTCAAGCCAGAGAGTCATTTACCATATGGTCTCATGTACTTGTGGCAAATAAGAAATAACACGGAGGACATTGGGAGAAGGAGAAGAGAAGGGAGTTAGGGGAAATCAGAGGGGGAGATGAACCATGAGAGACTGTGGACTCTGAGAAACAAACTGGGGGTTTTGGAGCAGAGCGGTGTGGAGGGAGGAGTGAGCCTGGTTGTGGGTATTACAGAGGGCACGTACTGCATGGAGCACTGGATGTGGTGCATAAACAATGGGTTTTGGAACACTGAACAAATAAAATTAAATTTAAATAAATAAAGATGAAAATGGGATGGGAGTCTGTAATGCAGATACAGACATGGTTGTCTGTGTCACAGAGATGCCTTGCCAGCTGCAGCCTGATAACACACCACACTCCTCTTGTTTGGAGACCTTGGTCAACTTAGATGAGTGACAGTTTTAGGCCACTTGTTCTTTCTTTCTCACACTTAGTTCTCAGTCCTCTGTTTTCACCAATAAAGAGTAACTCCATGTCACCCTAGGTCCCACCTTGTACCCCAGTAAAAGCAGAACCCAGGTCTGTCTTTCGGGAAACACGCTGTGTGGTCCCAGACATACTGTGTGCCATCCTCGACATGTGGGGATTGAAACTTGCTCTTCACTCCTGAGGGCTTTTGCTGAAGGCATCTTGCAAACTGCCAAGCCCCACCCAAACACAGTATTGGTTATTGACGGGCTGAGACCAGCACAATCAAGTAAAGAAGTGACCAACAAGTATCAGTGAACACCTTTTCAATCTCGCAGCCCTATGATCATAGCACTCCTCCCACTGAGGTCTAATATATGCTGTCACTCTCAGTTATTCCAACACAGATTCTTCCTTAGTAATTAATTGCCCACTTAAGCTTTCATCTGAATGGAAAATCGATCACCTGAAAATATGGGGAACATAAGTAAATCTTTTGGGCCCTTATAATATGGTAAAAAAGACATAGGATTTATTTTCTCCACTTACTTATTCCAAGTATGACACAAGTGCATTTTATGGTGATTAACAGAGCTGAGGCTGTCAGTGCTGAAAGGTGTCTATCCCTTGGGTTTGGAACTGCTCTCCATAGGAAGACTGCTCACTAGTATTAACTTGGCCAACACTGAATTCGAAGTAAGTATGCTTTAAAATAAAATATCATCTCAAATGTCTCCTGGTAAAATACAACCCAAAATGTAGTCATTGGAGAATGACACAAGCAACATATAACCGTCCTATAAAAGACATTATTTGTGAATGAGAAACCAATGTAGGGTCTTAATAGATGCACATAAAACAAGAGCACAAGTACACTGAACGCCTCTGTGTTTGAGAAATTCACACGAAAGCACAGGCCTCCGGAACGCTGAGCAACACAGTGCAGACACAGAACTGCAGGCACATGGAGCAAAAGAGTTACATTTCAGAAAAGAATGACCTGCACAAGCTGGAGAGCAGACAGCATCATCTCTGAATGATGGAAATCACATCACTGACACCCAATGATATACGTCAGGAATAAACGCTGTAAAGCACCTATGTCTTTAAAACGGCACAAATCTTTACTGAATAAAAACTTGAGATGCATTTGTCAAGCTCAGCACACATTGCTCTACTGTTTTAGTCTCGTAACCAGCAACCTAAACAGATTTTTGAAAAAGAGTTCTGATTGAGCACAGTAAGTTTAATAACAATTCTAACTCCCATTCCTTTCTAAATACCATAAAAATTACCCTAAATAGAAAGCGATGTGAATCTGTAAAGACGAGTAGCCCTGGACAGGGATGGATAGCCTGGAAGAGAACTTTTGGAGGACGGAAAGACAGGAAGATGGGAACCGGGGATGGGAGGAAGCCAGTGACTTTGGGACGACCACGAAACCCCACTGCTTTCAGAGGCCGGGAGCTGGGGAGCCCCTGTTAGTAACGGGCTGCCACAGCAGCGCAGAGCTAGGGAGGACAGGGGGACGCCAGCACCATGCTCAAGTCAGACCAGTTCCAAGATCTGCCGGAAAGGTGGCCTTCCCTCCAGCCGGCACAACCAGGACCAGCAGGATGGGAGAAGAGGGAGCCACGCCAGAGTGAACCCAGCAACCAAGCCAGACGCTGTCTCTCCTGGCGCGGGGTTGCGCAGTCACATCCAAAAGCAGACAGAAGGAACGTCGCTCGGGTTCTCAACAGAAGTACTGGACTCCGGACCCGCGAGGCAACAGCTTCAGGATGCCAGGAGAAATGGATTTCCTACTCAGAAATCCGTGCTCAGACATAATCTCCACCCCGTGGCCGTACAGGGATGCATGAATGTTATAAATGAATGGCCCGTGATCGGGCCAGGGGCTCTTGCTTCCCTTGCAGTGCGCTGGCTCAGGAGCAGCCAGAAGGAGGAAGCAAGTCACCAGCTGCAGGAGCAGCCAACATGGGATCCCAGACAGGAAAGGAAGGGGGAAGAGGCTAGGGAGGGAGTTCAATCTCACCACCCAAAACCAGCCAGCTGGCATAGGTGGTTTTGAGTTAAAGACCCTTGAAAAGTACCCGGTACAAGAAAAGCACACTGACCTTCCTTCTGCCTCCTAAAAGCAGGAGGTGAAGTCCCCATGTGAGTCTTCCCAATTCAAGAAGACAATGATACTCTTGTCCTCGCGGAGGAGAGCCATTGAGAGGGAGAGGATCCCACACAACTGAGCTTAACATTCCTCTCCTCTTCCTGCAGCCCCTGCTGGCTGCCGCTGATCCTTCTGTTCTGTTCCCACAACTGCCTCTTTGCTCAACCGAACGTAAGGTTGAGGAGGTTGCACCACCTGAGTCTTCCTTCCCTGGGAGCGCTCCTCTGCCAGCCATCTTCTGTGCATTTGTATGGTCTCCCTTGTTAATCTGTCTTATGCCAATTTAATCCCCACCTAAGAATGTACAAGAGAAAAGGTAGGAGTCTGCCCCCTTCCCCAGGTCTGCCACAAGGGTAACCTGGAGGAGGGCATGCCCATGGAGATGCAGCTTGGAGCCTGAGCTCCAGCTCCGCCCATCAAGGCGAGCCCAGGGATACCTGATGTGCTCCCTCCTTAGGAGATGAACTCTACACAGGTGAGCCTGTGTTAATGAAAAGTGCAGAGAAAAATTACACACACGTGTAAGACATTTATTAACTGAAGGAACAAGAGAAAGCTATGTGGGAAAAGAAACGTGATCATAGGGCACCCTCCAGCTCAGTTATGAAAACTACCTCTGTAGTTGCCCTAATATGAACTCTGAGTTATTAGACATGAGCATCTCTACTACGGGGTTGAGGAACCAAGGTGTGTGCGTAAGGAGGAATTAAATATCATGTAAAAGAAAGCTATATTCTTATCTCCCATAGCAGGAAGCTAATAGAGAAATATGAAATGGAACATAGCGGAGGGAACAGGAGCTGGCATCCATGCCACAGAAAATCCTGTTCCCTCCACTCTCAAACATCCTGGGATTTTGCCACTTCTCTTGCTAAAGCCCTGCCTAATCCCCCCTCATCTCTCCCTCGATTACTGCTCCAGCATTGGTTCAGTCTCATCACTCCAGGCTTCCATAGGGTTCTTCTGAGACCCAAGGTAGGCTCCTCCGCAGAGGCCCAACCATGGACTCCATGCACAGGAAGAGCTGAAGTCCTCATGGGGGCCTGCCTCTCCTGTAGCACTCATCCGTGTTCCCCTCCTGAGTCACTGTGCTCAGCCCTGCCGACATCCATGTCGTCAGTGAGATGCACCAGGCATCTCACTGCTGGGCATCCTGGGCTGATCTCTGTAGGAAAAGCTGGAGCCAGACACCTGCTTGGCTAACTTCTGCCCCCTCCATCAGCATTCGGATCTCACCTCTGCACAGAGAGCCCTCCTGACACTTCATTCCACCACCTGTTGGACTCACCCATGTGGTGTTCCCACCTGCTCCATGGTTTCCATCTCACCATCTCTGGACATACTCTACAGCATCTTTATTAGGCTTTTTTAAAATTATATTTTGCTTCTTTTTTTTATTATCTTATGTTTGTCAACACACATCACATAGTATGTTTTGTCTGCCCCTTTCCCCTGGAATTTTAACTTCTGAGAGACAAGACGCTTTGTTTTGTTCCCTGATACATCCCAGCAGCATGAGCAGATTCTAGCATGCATAAGCACTGAATGAGAACATTTTGGAAATGTTGAGTTAGTTTAGAAATAGCTAAGAAAAATGCCAGATAAAAGCTACAGGAACCAAAAATGCCCACCTTATGAGAACACAGTGGGATTCCAGCTCCTGCTTTGTTAATCTCTGTACAACCATTTGACTTTAAATTAGTTACATGTATTACTTTGGGACAGAAGTTCAAATCTTATTTTATTTTTTTAAAGAGTTTATTTATTTATTTGACAGAGAGAGAGTGAGCAGATGCAGGGGGAGAGGCAGGCAGAGAGGGAGGGAGAAGCCCACTCCCTGCTGAGCAGGGAGCCCAATGTGGGGCTTGTTCCCAGGATCCCAGGATCATGACCAGAGCCACGCAGGTGCCCCACATAAGTTCAGATTTTAAATTCAAGTTTGAAAATAAAGAGATGCATATTACAAATTAAAATTTTGATTAGGGTGTTGGTTTATTTAGTTTCAGACTGTAAGCACATTTTTCCATAGTTGTGACCACACTCTATGTATAATCCTCAGGAGACAGCCCAGTGAATTTTTTGCTTTGTCCTTACTGTTAAAAACAGTATATAGTTATATATACCTATATATGGATATATATGTATATATATTTCTGTTTTTAACAACCATTTATATATATAAATATATATAACAATTTATAAATTTATAAAAATATATATATATAACAATCTATATATATAAATATATATATATATGACAAGAGAGAGGGGGGCCAAGATGGCAGAGAAGTAGGAGAGGCTGTTTCAACTGGTTCCCTAAAGAGAGCTGATAATCTACTAGAACACTCTGAACATTCACGAAATCAGCCTGAGATGTAGGATTATACACTTCTGGATCTCTACAGGGGCAGAAGATGCCAGTGGACAAGTAAAGCGGAGTGGGAACAAGGAACCTATATTGGAATATAAACAGAATGGGGAGGGAGCCACCAGAAGTGACCCACTGGAAAGTAATACCCCAGCATGTGAGTGCCCTGTGATTGGGGACCAGGGTTATCTTGGAGTCTGGTTGAAAGCACTCAAAAAAGAGCAAAAGATCTTAAGGGGCAACTGGTGGAATTGGGCAGTCCGGGGCACGGGCTTAAGGCCACAGACCCAGGACAGCCACCCCCGTGACCACTCTTGCCAGAGAGAGGGTGGCAAAGCCTCCAGGCCATGGTCCCAGAGCTGCTGGCACATTGAGAGTGTCTGGGTAGATGCCAGCTACGCTCACTAGAACCACAGCCTTTTGCACTCTACATGCACATAGCATGACTGGCACCAGAGCCGTGATCCACATCCTCCCCTGAGAGAGGTCTCTGTGGGTGCTAGCCAGTGGGCACTAGGACAGGCCTAGAGTCTGAACACTCCCAGCCTGGTACCTGAAAAATCTCAGTGCGCTTTCTCTGTTTTGGATCTTCAGGGTAGTCTGGACCTGCCCAGACACGAGCCCAGCAAAGACAGCCACTGGAAGCAAGCCACCAGGGAAGAAGTTAAAAATGCTATCAATGAGTTCCAATCTAATTTAATTTCTCTAACAGCTGGGATAACTGAAGCAGAAGATAGAATTAGTAACCTAGAGGACGAACTGATAGAGAAAAAGGATGAGAAAGGAGCCCTGTAACAAAGAGCTTAGAAGATATGAAAACAGAATTAGAGAAATAAATGACACCATCAAATGTTCCCACATCAGAATTATTGGAATCCCTGAGGGGGAGGATAAAGAAAGAAGACTAGAAGATATAGTTGAACAAATTCTCCATGAAAATTTTCCCAATCTTGGGAATGGAACCAGGGTTTGTATCCTAGAGGCAGAAAGGTCTCCCCAAGATCATGGAATCTAGAAAGACATCGTGACATCTTATTGTGGAACTGATGAATCATAATTTTAGACAGGAGCTCTTGAAAGCAGCTGGAGGGAAGAGATTCCTTATCTACAGAGGGAGGCCGATCAAAAGAACATCAGGCCTGTCCACAAAAAAATCTGGCAAGCCAGAAAGGGATGGCAAGATGTATTCAGGGGACTAAATGAAAACACCATGCAGCCAAGAATACTTTATCCAGCAAGGCTGACATTCAAAATGGATAGACAGAAAATGAGCTTCCAAGACCAGAAAGGTTTGAAAGAGTATGTCACCACCAAGACAGCACTGCAAGAAATATTAAAGGGGGTTCTATAAAAGAAGAAAGAATCCAAGAATGTCATAGAACAGAAATTTACAGAGACAATCAATAGAAACCAGGACTTCACAAGCAACACGATGTCAGTAAAAATGTATCTCTAAATAATCACTCTCAATGTGAACGGCCTAAACACTCCCATAAAATGGAACAGGGTTCCAGACTGGAAAAAATGACGGGACCTGTCCATATGTTGTCTACAAAAGATCCATTTTGAACCTAAGGATACATCCAGACTGAAAGTGAAGGGTTGGAGAAGTATCTTTCATGCCAATGGACCTCAAAAGAAGGCTGTGGAAACAATTCTCATATCAGATAAATTAGACTTTAAACTAAAGACTGTAGTCAGAGATACGGAAGGACGCTACATGATTCTTAAAGGAACTATCCACCAAGAAGATCTAACAATTGTAAATATTTATGCCCCCTATATGGGGGCAGCCAATTAAATAAAAAACTGTTAATCAGCCTTTAAACCTGTACCCTAAAGTGAGCTGATTACCTTCCAAAGAACTCCGATCACCCACAAAATCAGCCTGAGATAAGAATTATACACGTCTGGATCTCTACCAAAGCAGAAGATACCAGTGGGCAGGTAAAGCGGAGTGGGAAAGTCGAACTGATATTGGAAGATAAACAAAAGGGGGAGGGAGCCACCAGAGGCGACCCATTGGAAAGTATTATCCCAATACGAGAGTGCCCTGCGTCTGGGTACCAGCATTAACTCAGGAGTCTGGTAGAAAGCACTCAAAAAGAGCAAAGGATCACGGGGGGTGGGGGAAATTGTGGGAATCTGGGTGTTAGGGTCAAGGGCTTAAGTCCCCAGACCCAGGACAGCCACTCCTGGCGCAGAACGAGAGAGAGTACGGCAGAGAAACCAGGTATTGGTCCCTGAACCATCAGCGTGCCTGAAAGCAATTGGGGCCCAGCTCCCATGAGGGGCTGGGAACCTCGCCAGCCAACAGAAGCACAGCCTTTTTGCAGTCCCCACGCAAGTGCCCTGCTGTGCCATCAGAGTCCAAGTCAGGCCCCGCGCCCTCCCCTGAGAGAGGTGCACACAGGCGCCAACCCGGTGCTCTCGGACCCGGAAAGACCTGGCACTCCCAGCCCGGGCCAGCAGGAAAATCTCAGTGTGCGATCGCTGCTTGGAACTTCTCTGGCAGTCTGGAGCTGCCCAAACAGCCGCTGCTGCCGTGCATGGTTTGGGG
The DNA here is from genome assembly GCF_030435805.1 of Mustela lutreola. Classification (NCBI taxonomy): domain Eukaryota; kingdom Metazoa; phylum Chordata; class Mammalia; order Carnivora; family Mustelidae; genus Mustela; species Mustela lutreola. The sequence goes on along the minus strand of NC_081307.1, from coordinate 42,278,069 downwards.
TACAAGCGAAAAATCCTGAGTCCACAGAGACCGCGACTGGGAACCTGCTCTGCCATCGGCCAAGGGGGGATTTATTTGGGCCCTGCAACCAGACTGAGGCTTCTCTCTGAGAGGGAGGTCAGGGTGCAGTTTGCTTTCCACTAAACCTACAAAAACCATCAAAAGTCGTCAAGGCGAGAGAGAAAAAGAAAAGTGAACAAATATAAAAACCTCCAGAGGAAACTGAAAAAACCAGTTTCCACAGAGCTCACCCCCTTGAGGGAGGTGTGAGGACTTAACTCAGAGAACATCATTGACTGAAAACCCAAATGGCAGGTCCCTCCCCCAGAAAACCAACCAGGAAAGGAAAAAAAAAAAGAAAAAAAGACAACAAGAGAACAACCACCACTACTTCATAGGACAATTTTTATTATTAATTCGTTCCCACTATTCTGGCTCATTTTTTTATATAGATGATTTTTTAACCTATTTACCATCACAATGAGATGTCCAGTACATCAAATTCCATAATAACCTTCTAACCGGAACTTTTTGATACATACACCTGTGTTTTCCTTTTGCATTTCTATTTTTTAAATTTCTTTTTTTTAATTTTAGTTTAGTTTAGTCTAGTTTATTCCTTTTTTTAATTTTTATTTTCTAATATTCATATAGAGTTAAACTTCAAGGTAATCCCCTTTCTCCAATCAATGCCACCCCTATAGATAAACCAATTCCTAATCCCCCTTTATCTTAGGAAATGTGAGTCCCTTAACAAAGATATCAAGATACATCCAGGAAGAATCAAAACAACCTTCCTCACCCACACGGAGAATTTACAACCACTCTCCCATCTTTTTCTTCAACCAGTGTTTCTGTGTTTTTGTGTTTGTCCTGATAGTATATAAATCTTACACTCGGGGTTTTTTTTGACGAGGTTCTTCCTTTATTTGCATATATATATGCAAATATATATATAATTTTTTTTCTCTTGTCATATACTTTTATCAGTCTTTTTGTTTGTATACTTCATAAATCTTACCTTGGGGCCCATTTGGGCTAAATCTTCTCTTTTATCTCACCTTTCGTTCCTGTCTCTCTCTCCTTTTTTTTTTTCCTTTTCCTTTTCCTCTCATTTGGGTGGGGAACCCTGATTGCTCAGAAGTGTTCCAGGGTGCACCATGACTGCACCATGGTCGATACATCCAGCTACACCCGTTCAGCCATCTCTCACCAAAATGACTAGGAGGAGGAATGCCCTACAGAAGAAAAATACAGAGGATGGGCCTTCTGCAACAGAGGTAATGGCTATCAACATAGACAATATGTCAGAAAGAGAATTCAGGCTAACAATATCTAAGCAATAGCTAGGTTGGAGAAAGCCATGGGTGACCAAACAGAATTGATTAGGGCTGAACTGAAAACGACCAGAGATCATGTTTTCAGTGTTAGGGAAGAGCTGAAAGCTACCAGGGATGAGGTTCACAATGTTCTCAATGAGTTACAATCTAATCTAAATTCTCTCAAAGCTAGAGTAACTGAGACAAAAGATAGAATTAGAGATCTGGAGGACAAACAGATAGAGAGAAAGGATCAGGAGTAAGCCTGGAACAAACAGCTTAGAAGCCACGAAACAGAATCAGGGAAATAAATGATGCCATGAAACATTCCAACATCAGAATTATTGGAATCCCTGAAGGGGAGGAGAAAGAAAGAAGTCTAGAAGATATAGTGGAACAAGTTCTTTATGAAAATATTCCGAATCTCGTGAATGGAACCAGCAATCATGTACTAGAGGCCAAATGGTTTCCACCCAGATTACAGATTCTTGAAAGTCCTCGAGACACCTAATAGTAAGAATGAAGAATTATAATTGTAGGCAGAACCTCTTGAAAGCAGCTAGGACAAAGAAGATTGCTACATACAGAGAAAGCCCATCAGAATAATGTCAGACCTGTCCACAGAAAAATGGCAAGCCAGAAAGGGCTGGAAAGATATATTCAGGGCACTGAATGAGAAGAAAATGCAGCCAATAATACTTTATCCAGCAAGACTGACATTCAAAATGGATGGAGAGATAAAGAGTTTCCAAGACCAGCAAGGCTTAAAAGACTGCAACCACCAATGCGATGCAGGAAATATTAAGGGGGCTTCTTTAAAGGAGGAAAAAGCCCAAGAATAGCACTGAACAGAAATATAGAGACAATCTACAGAAAGAAAGACTTCAAAGGTAACACGATGTCAATAAAAATGTATCTATCAATAATCACCCTCACCCGCATTTATGGCCTAAATGCGCCCATAAAACGGCACAGGGTTGCAGAATGGATAAAACGACAGGACCCATCCATATGTTGTCTACAAGAGACCCATATTGAACCTAAAGATACGCCCAGACTGAAAGTGAAGGGATGGAGAAACATCTTTCATGCCAATGAGCCTGAAAAGAAGGCCGAGGTAGCGATTCTCATATCAGACAAATTATATTTTAAACTAAAGACTGTAGTCAAAGATACAGAAGGATACTACATCATTCTTAAAGGGACTATCCACCAAGATGATCTAACAATTGTAAATATCTATGCCCCCAATGTGGGAGCAGCCAATTACATAAGAAAATTGCTAATAAAGAGTCATATTGATATGAATACACTAATCGTTGGAGATCTTAACATGCCTCTCTCAGAAATAGATCATCTAAGCAGAAAATCCATAAAGAAACCAGAGCATTAAATGTCACATTGGAACAGATGGACCTCATAGATATATACAGAACATTCCACCCTAAAACAGCAGAATACTCATTCTTCTCAAGTGCACATGGAATCTTCTCAAGAATAGACCACATACTGGGTCACAAAACAGGACTCAACTGATACCAAAAGACTGAGATTATTCCCTGCACATTTTCAGATCACAATGCTTTAAAACTGGAGCTCAATCACAAGGAAAAGTTCCAAAGAAACTCAAACACCTGGAAGCTAAAGACCACCTTGCTTAAGAATGCTTGGATCAACCAGGAGATCAAAGAAGAAATGAAATAATTCATGGAAACCAATGAGAATGAAGACACTTCAGTCCAAAACCTATGGGATACAGCAAAGGCGGTCCTAAGGGCGAAATACATAGCCATTCAAGCATCCCTCAAAAAAACTGAAAAAAAAACTGAAAAAACACAGCAGCTGTCTCTACACCTTAAAGAAGTGGAGAATCAACAACAAATAAAACCAACCCCATACATAAGAATAGAAATAATCAAGATTAGAGCAAAGATCAATGAGGTAGAAACCAGAGATACAGTAGAACGCACCAATGAAACTAGAAGCTGGTTTTTTGAAAGAATCAATAAGATCGATAAACCATTGGCCACACTAATCCAAAAGAAAAGAGAGAAAGCTCAAATTCATAAAATTATGAATGAAAAGGGAGAGATCACAATGAACACCAAGGAAGTAGAAACAATCATCAGAACTTATTATCAACAGTTATAATCCAATAAGTTTAGCAACCTAGATGAAATGGATGCATTCCTGGAAAACTATAAACTCCCAAAAGTGAACCAGGAAGAAATTGACAACCTGAATAGACCAATATCTAGTAACGAGATTGAAGCGGTTATCAACAAACTCCGAAAAAAAAAGAACCCAGGACCCGATGGATTCCCTGGGGAATTCTACCAAACTTTCAAAGAAAAAATAACACCTATTCCCCTGAAGCTATTTCAAAAAATTGAAGCAGAAGGAAAACGTCCTGGCTCTTTCTATGAAGCCATCATTACCCTGATCCCCAAACCAGGCAAAGACCCTACCAAAGAGGAGAATTTCAGACCAATATCCCTGATGAATATGGATGCTAAGATTCTCAACAAGATCCTAGCAAACAGGATCCAACAGCACATTAAAAAGATTATCCACCATGACCAGGTGGGATTATTCACTGGGCAACAAGGATGGTTCAACATTCGCAAATCAATCAGTGTGATAGAACAAATCAGTAAGAGAAGAGAGAAGAACCACATGGTCCTCTCAATTGATGCAGAAAAAGCATTTGACAAAATGCAGCATCTGTTCCTGATTAAAATGTTTCAAAGTATAGAGATAGAGGGAACACTCCTGAACTTCATCAAATCTATGAAAGACCCACAGCAAATATCATCCTCAATGGGAAAAAGCTTGCAGCCTTCCTGTTGAGATCAGGAACATGACAAGGATGCCCACTTTCACCACTCTTGTTCAAAATAGTATTAGAAGTCCTAGCAACAGCAATCAGACAACAAAGAGAAATAAAAGGTATCCAAATTGGTAATGAATAAGTCAAAGTCTCTCTTTGCAGATGACATGATTCTTTATATGGAAAACCCAAAGACTCCACACCCAAACTACTAGAACTCACACAGCAATTCAGTAACGTGGCAGGATACAAAGTCAATGTACAGAAATCAGTGGCTTTCTTATACACTAACAATGAAAATACAGAAAGCGAAATTGGAGAATCGATTCCATTTAATATAGCACCAAGAAACATAAGATACCTGGGAATAAACCTAACCAAGGAGGTAAAGGACTGTATTCGAGGAACTACAGAACACTCATGAAAGAAATTAAGAAGACACAAAAATATGGAAGACCATGCCATGCTCTTGGATCGGAAGAAGAAACATTGTCAAAATGTCTATACTGCCTAGAGAAATCTATACTTTTAATGCCATTCCAATCCAAATTCCACCAGTATTTTTCAATGTTCCTATTGCAAATAATCCACAAATTTGTATGGAATCAGAAGAGACCCCGAATTGCTAAGGAAATGTTGAAAAACAGAAATGAAACTGGGGGCATCATGTTACCTGATTTCATGCTTTACTACAAAGCTGTGATCACCAAGACAGCATGGGACTGGCATAAGAACAGACACATAGACCAGTGGAACAGAGTAGAGAGCCCAGATATGGACCCTCAATTCTATGGGCAAATAATCTTCAACAAAGCAGGAAAAAATATACAGTGGAAAAAAGACAGTCTCTTCAATAAATGGTGCTGGGAAAACTGGACAGCTATATGTAGAAGAATCAAACTCAATCATTCTCTTACACAGTACACAAAGATAAACTCAAAATGGATAAAAGACCTCAACGTGAGACTGGAATCCATCAGAATCCTAGAGGAGAACATAGCCAGTAACCTCTTTGATATCAGCCACAGCAACTTCTTTCAAGATATGTCTCCAAAGGCAAAGGAAACAAAAGCGAAAATAAACTTTTGGGACTTCATCAAAATCAAAATCTTCTGCACAGCAAAGGAAACAGTGAACAAAACAAAGAGGCAACCCAGGGAATGGGAGAAGATATTTGCAAATGACAGTACAGACAAAAGGTTGATATCCAGGATCTATAAAGAACTCCTCAAACTCAACACACACAAAACAATCACGTCAAAAATGGGCAGAAGATATGAACAGACACTTCTGCAATGAAGACATACAAATGGCTATCAGACACTTGAAAAAATGTTCATCATCACTAGCCATCAGGGAGATTCAAATTAAAACCACATTGAGATACCACCTTATACCAGTTAGAATGGCCAAAATTAGCAAGACAGGAAACAACATGTGTTGGAGAGGATGTGGAAAAAGAGGAACCCTCTTACACTGTTGGTGGGAATGCAAGTTGGTGCAGTCTCTTTGGAGAACGGTGTGGAGATTCCTCAAGAAATTAAAAAGAGAGCTTCCCTATGAGCCTGCAATTGCACTCCTTATTATTTACCCCAAAGATACAGATGTAGTGAAAAGAAGGGCCATCTGTACCCCAATGTTTATAGCAGCAATGGCCACGGTCGCCAAACTGTAGAAAGAACCAAGATGCCCTTCAATGGATGAAAGGATTAGGAAGATGTGGTCTATATACACTATGGAGTATTATGCCTCCATCAGAAAGGATGAATACCCGGGGCGCCTGGGTGGCTCAGTGGGTTAAGCCGCTGCCTTCGGCTCAGGTCATGATCTCAGGGTCCTGGGATCGAGTCCCGCATCAGGCTCTCTGCTCGGCAGGGAGCCTGCTTCCTCCTCTCCCTCTCTCTGCCTGCCTCTCTGCCTACTTGTGATCTCTCTCTGTCAAATAAATAAATAAAATCTTTAAAAAAAAAAAAAAAAGAAAGGATGAATACCCAACTTTTGTAGCAATGTGGATGGATGGCACTGGAAGATATTATGCTGAGTGAAGTAAGTCAAGCAGAGAGAGTCAAGTATCATATGGTTTCACTTATGTGTGGAGCATAACAAATAGAATGGAGGACAAGGGGAGTTAGAGAGGAGAAGGGAGTTGAAGGAAATTCGAAGGGAGGTGAACCATGAGAGACTATGGACTCTGAAAAACAATCTGAGGGTTTTGAAGGGGAGGGTGTGAGGTTGGGGGAGCCAGGTGGTGGGTATTAAGAAGGGCACATATTGCATGGAGCACTGGGTGTGTTGCAAAAACGATAAATTATGTTATGGTGAAAATAAATTAAAAAAAAAATAGAAACCCAAGTTAAAAATATATATATAAAGTACTCATGAAAAAATTGAGGAAGACACAAAGAAATGGAAAAATGTTTTTATCATTCCATTTAACTGACTAAATTCTGTAAGAATTATTTATCTATATTAAAGTGATTCCTTTTGATTAATGTCCATTATAAGCATTTATTATTTACAAAGCCACATTTAGAAAACAATAACATGTTGTAAGTATATCTAAGCAGGCTCTAGGATTAAAGCCAATAAGGATTTTTATCATATTCTATACATCAATAACTACTGTGAATGTAGGGAAAACAGGGTCAATATTTTCAAATTTTAAAAATTACCAACATTTTCCAGTATCTTATAAGAACAGGTAAAAACTTTAAATTCAATATAAAGAAAACAATTCTATACATTCTCTGCAGTTACATTAAGGACAGCCTGTGTTGTAATGAGCACTGGGTGTTATACGCAAACATTGGACCATGGAGCAGTACATCAGAAACTAATGAGGTACTGTATGGTGACTAACATGACATAATAAAAAAATTCTATGTAGTTATAATATCAATCAAAGGGAATATTGTCTATGACAAAGACAATCACTTTTATTTACAAATAAAACTGCTTACTTAAATGAGATTTAAATATTCAGATTTAATGACAATAACTAAAATGTGCTTGCCTATTTGCCTTAGATTCAGACACAGCACAAAAGGGTCAATCAAAGGAGATTTGGGAGCTACTTTGTGATGACAAGAGATGCACAACAGAGAATTCTTGAGTCTCCTGGCCCATTTTCCTTGGTGGCTTTCTCTGCAGGAGGGAGAGACCAGGAAAATCCAAGAGTGTACTTAACCCCAGATGCTCCTCTGCATGCACCAGAATCAACAACACCCTACCTAAAGCAAACTGTCAGGTGGCTATGGATTTGGGAGCCCTTGTGCTCTGGCGAGCCACTGATGGAGCACCTGCTGCAGGGTCATGTCCTCAGGTGGACCCAGCCTGACCCAGCTGTGATGAGAGCTCTCCCTCCAGGAGCTGGAACATTTACTTCATTCATGAAACATTAGATTGCCATAATTGTTCAAGTATAGCATTAGCTAATTACTAGAGCAATAACCAAAATTTATGAAAGCATAATTCAGATATGCAGGCACATGCCTATAAACATTTCTTTATTCATAGAATCTTTACAAAATAGCCAGAAAAAAAGACATGACATTTTCAGAAAAGAGGATAAGAAGTGTTTAGAATGGTAGCTTCAGGATGCCATTGAAAGGAAAATTTACACCTTTTTTTTTTTTAATCTGACAGAGAGAGATCACAAGTAGGCAGAGAGAGAGAGAGAGAAAGAGAGAGAGGAAGGAAAACAGGCTCCCTGCTGAGCAGAGAGCCTGATGCAGGGCTCGATCCCAGGACCCTGGGATCAAGACCCAAGCCGAAGGCAGAGGCTTTAACTACTGAGCCACCCAGGTGCCCCTACACCTATTTTATTTAGGAGATTAAGCTGTGAACCTTATACATGTGATGAAAGCAATGATTAGATGATGTTAAAAATCCTTGGTCTCTGGGGGATTGCATGAGTATATTTACATTTCCCCCTGATGGGGGTCTCTCCCCAGCAATTGTCTCAGAGCCCACTTAACCTCTTTGTTTCTCAGGGTGTAAATCATAGGGTTAAGTGAGGGAGTCACTACAGTGTAGAAGAGGGTGAGGAATTTACTGTGGTTCTGTGTGTACTTGCTCTTGGGTTGAATGTAGACAGAAATGATCGTCCCGAAGAACAAAACCACAACAAGGAGGTGGGACCCACAGGTCCCAAATGCTTTCCTCCTTCCTTTGGCAGACTTTATCCTCAGCACACTCCTAGCAATGCAGCCATAAGAGACCAGAATAAGCCCCAGAGGTATAACCACGTAGAGGACAATTGCTATGGAGAGCTCATTTTCCAGGAAGGTGGTGTTCACACAGGCGATTTTAATCAGGGCAGGTTCCTCACACATAAAATCATCTACCTGGTGGTGGCTGCAAAGAGGCAGCTGGAAAACGAGGATGGTCTGAACTGTGGATTCCACAAAACCACTGATCCAGGCCACAGCTGCTAGGCGCTGGAGAAGCTTCCAGTGCATGATGACGCCATAGTGCAGTGGTCGGCAGATGGCATTGAAGCGGTCGTAGGCCATCACAGTCAGGAGGATGCACTCCGTGGAGCCCAGCCCCAGTGCAACATAGAGCTGGATTACACAGCCAGTGTAGCTGATGGTCTTCTCAGAACCCTTGAGATTCCACAGCATCTGTGGAACAATGCTGGTGGTGAAGCAGAGGTCCAGGAAGGAGAGATTGGACAGAAAGAAGTACATGGGCTTGTGGAGCTTGGGATTCAAGTATGAGACCAATATGATTGCTGTGTTCCCCACCAGGGTAAGAAAATATACGATAGAGACAACCAGAAGGAGGATCATCTCCAGCTGAGGCTGGTCAGAAAAGCCCAGCAAGATAAAACCTGCAGGATTGCTAAAATTTGTCCCTTTCATTCCTTCTTAATTATGAATCACATTTCTTCCTCATTCCTGTTCTATTCCTACAGGAAGAAAATCAGGTATCATAACCAACAGAAAAATAACAAACTGAGTAATATGGGCATTTGAACCCCAGACTTGTAGAGAGAAAGAAAAGACAAAGATAAAATTATGCAAAATAAAAATATAATAAGTTGACTTGTTAGGTAGACAGAAAGACAAAACGCATAGTCATTAAAACATTAAATGCATTGAAAGGAAATATACAAACATAGAATCGATATTACAATTGTACACCAAAACAGATTTGAAATGTATATCAAACTATCTGAAGACAAAATACATAGGCCATAAATGCACATTCTGTGAAAAAGCAAAGAAATTGAAAAGATGATTATTTTATATATATACATACATGATAGACAATTGATGTAAAAGATAAATTGAAAGATACATCTAGTGAGCAAGAATCTGAGAGAAAAGGTATATGGAATGGGAGACACCACAAATATTAGAATTTTCATACAGGAACAGCTAGGCATTATCATCATTAATATTCATTCTCTTCCTATGAAGGAAATAAAGACTGACCTGATAATAGCATTAAGAAGAACTTCTGTGATCTCCCTATTTGAGTCAAGGTCTACTGTCTCTGTAAATATTGATTTCTAGGAAAATCTAATTCACAGTCCCCAAAAAGCAAGCTCTCTCATGGTAACACACATGGCCCAAGTCCTTTAATATGCTTTCATTACAAAAGCACATGTATTCAGCCATCTAATGCAATCCGCTGACACTTCATAAAGTCAATTGTATAAAATTCATCAGTGCCCTTTAAACTATTAGCTTGCACAGATTAGAAAATATAGTTCTGAACATTTGTCCCTCTGAATGGTTAGCTCTGTTGTTTCTGAAATGACTATGGTAGATGGATAACATGTGGCATCAAATCTAAACAACTTTCTTATAAATAAAAATCACCAATGAAAATTTCTGGCTTTCTCTTAAATACCTTGACTAGAAAATAAAAACATATTTCTAAGAGCCCTCAGCCCTTATACCTGGTCTCAGGTAATCATTACATAATCCAGTTCAAAGGGAATAAAATATTTATTTTCCTTGGCATTCATGGCAATGATCAGTTACATTTCAAACTTTTTTTGAGGTGAAAGCATTATGTGTTGCCAGTAGAGGACAACCCTTCTTCCAGAATTGTGACAACAAAAGGAAATGGACACTGGCAGTCACATTCTTTAGCATTCTTCTCCCTGACCAAGTACTTTGGTGCTAAAATCAGACTCTGAATGCCCTGATGCCCCCAGACAGTCTGTGGCTTCAACTGCTGGGCTTCCTTACCTGTACAGTAAGGAGAAGAAGTCAGGTCTGCTGTGTGTCTATAAGAAAGACAGCAGGTGAGTGGCCTCACTCAGCTTGATACAACTCTCCATCACCATGATGTTTTCCTGGGGTATTTCTGTTCCAAGAATAACCATTATTTTCCAAGGAGACTCCACAGTGAAACTCTGCTTCTTCTGTTAGTCAAGATGCTGATAAGGGGATTTACATCTGTAAAGAGAAGGAGGCAGTCACTTTCCCATGGCCAAAAGTATAATAAATGTTGGGTCACATGCACACCTGATTCCTTTCACTGCTAAAGGGAACCAGCTCGGAATTCCCTCCACTTTTAAGATAAACGTCCTTTATTTTTTCCATATATGAGAAAAAAAAAAAATCCCCACCTTCTTGAAGAATGACAACCAAACAGCTGTTGGTAGCTGTGAAGCAAAGTTCAATCCTGATCCCAGATCTAGGACAGGCAGTGGAGAAGCTCCTTGTGAGTGGCTTGTCACCTCAGCCTGTCCTGCAGGTGGAGGGAGGCTGGCTTATTCACCCAGCACACATCTCTGGTCCTCCTTCCCAGTCAGCTTCCCATCTATATGAGAGACAGAGGCGGCTCTCTAGAGAGAGAAGAGTCTCAGGGGCTTGTGGTGCTGTTTCACAGGAAGACAACTAATTGGATGTCACCTTCTGAACATACACATGGGTACTACATACACACTTTGTCATAAAGGTACCTATTACCATAATGGCAACCTCTGTCATCAGTGACAGGATAGCAGATGGAAGTGATGAAGTCCTCAGCCAGCCTCCTGCTCCCTCATCAGAAGGGCTGTTACAACATACTTCAGCTGTACTCTTCGTACGTGGTTCAAGGCCAGGAAAGTCACTCACCTACTTTCTACAACATGGGTTAGTGTCTCCTTGCTGACACCAAGATCACCAGACTTCTGGGATTCAGCAGGATGGGAGATGGGCCTATTTGGCTGTGAACATGTTTTTTTCCTCCAGGAAAAGTGAAGAGTGACTCTAAAGACAATTTGGAGATCAGCAGGGCTGCCCTTCCCACCACAGGCTTGGAGGATGGGGGCGAGGCTGTCTCTTTGGCAGTATCAAAGTGGGGGACCAGCTCTGTGGTGGACACTGCCTGGGCAGGGGGGTAATACCAGGGCAGACACAGGGGCTGAGCACTGATATCCCAGCCAGTCTGGAGCCCAAAGCATCAAGACAAAGAAGGCCATTTGAACCTTTAAATTTGAATGGAAATTGTCTCTTGTTTTCTTGGGCACTCAAACACTGCAAATAGCTGGGTGTAAACCATCTTTGAAACCATAAAGAAAGCAATGAAGTTGGAAAACTGTTTCTACTTCCTGGTATTCTTCCTGAGCACAGGATTGCATTTATATACGCATTATGGAATGTGTTTATCTATTCATGTCATGATCACATGGACATGATTGCTATTAAAAATAAATCTTAGTGGGGGACAGGATGGCAGGAGAGTAGGGGACTTCATTTCATCAGGTCCCTCAAACTTTGCTTGATCTCTATCAAACCATTCTAAACACATGTGAATTCAACCTGAGATGTAAGATTTATCTAAAACTCTACAAGCAGAAAATGACTACTTTTTTCATGGTAGGAGGTGGGAAACCTTGAATCTTCAGGGGAAACATCAGAAGACAAATGAAGGAGGGGAGGGGTCCTCCATAAGCCAGCCAGCAGAAAGTGATATAACACCAGAGCAAAAAATCAAGACACTTGGAAATCTGCTCTAGTAAGAGGCACCCCCTTCTGAAAAGGGTACAGGGGATAAATAAGGCAGAATTATCATGTATTATTGTGGTCTCAGGAGTCCAGGAGACTCAGAAAAAAATGGGAAAACCTGAACCAATAGAGTGACCAAGCAGTGGCATGGGGAAACTGGTTACAGTTAGTGAGCCCAGAAGGGACTCTCAGCTCCAGTCATTATAGCTGCAAGCTGGGCTGGTATGGAGACAGCCCACTGCCTGACCATCCTGAAAAAGACTAAAGGGTGCAGGCTGTTTAACATCCGAGGCAAAATATAAAATGTCTTATGCCCAGCATAGAGCAACAGCTCTCTGGGCAGTGTGGCCCATGAAATTTTCAGCAACTAGCCATGACCTGGGAGCTGCAGAAGAGGGTGCACACCCATGCCTGATTTTAAGCTTTATTACAAAGCTGTGATCACTAAGACAGTATGGTACTGGCACAAAAATAGACACATAGACCAATAGAACAGAGTAGAGACCCCAGATATGGACCTTCAATGCTATGGTCCAATAATTTTCAACAAAGCAGGGAAAAAATATCAAATGGAAAAAATACAGTCTCTTCAATAAAAGGTGCTGGGAAAATTGGACAGCTATATACAGAAGAATGAAACTCAACCATTCTCTTATATCATACACAAAGAGAAACTTGAAATGGTTAAAAAACCTCAACGTGAGGCAGGAATCCATCAGAATTGTAGAGGAGAACATAGGCAGTACCCTCTTCAACACTGGCCACAGCAACTTCTTTCAAGATATGTCTCCAAAGGCAAAGGAAACAAAAGTGAAGATGAACTTTGGGGACTTCATCAAAATCAAAAGCTTCTGCACAGCAAAGGAAACAGTCAACAGAACAAAGAGGCAACCCACGGAATGGGAGAAGATATTTCAAATGACAGTACGGACAAAAGGTTGATATCCAGGATCTATAAAGAACTCCTCAAACTCAACACACACAAAACAGATAATCATATCAAAAAATGGGCAGAAGATATGAACAGACACTTCTCCAATGAAGACATACAAAAATATTTTTTAAAGTAAAAAAAAAAAATTAACAATTATTAAAAGTTTGTGTAATCTAGTTTCTGATGGGCCTAGGGCAAATTCTATCTTGTATTCAGTCCTGTTTGATGCTTACTGTGTTCCCCAGCGTCTCTGTGATTGTAAAACACATTGATTCTGGAGCCAGACTACCTTGATTTCAAATTCTGCTCTTCTCACCAGCTTTTTACAGCCCTGTGCTCTTTACCAAGCCTGTACGCTCCTCAGCTCAATCACTCTGTAAGTTTCTAGTTAAGATCAGATAAACTGCTTCATGCCAACTGTTTTAAAAACATGCATGGCATTAGTGAGTGCTGAATAAATCTGAAGGACTATTAAAATACTTTTCAAAAATAACACAGCATTCCAAACCTGCAAATGCCTCACACCCTTCCTCCATCCTTCCTGTATGATCGGTGGCCTGGCTGGTAACTGTTTTATAGATGGCTTGCAAAGAATGTTCTGTGTCGCTTTGCAGGTGATCCATGACCAACACAGCACACCCTTCTTCACCCCGCACCCTGCATGGACATAGCTCCACTCCATGTGAGCCAGTATGGACCATATGACATGTGCTCTGCAGCATGTGACCACGAGGCTAAACAACCCAGGAGGTACTTGTGCACCCAGGTATTCATGTTAGTCGGCATTCTCACCTGCACTACACTGATGCCTAAGTTACTGGACTTGGCGACAACGAAATCTACATTTAACCCAAATCCAGGTACACATTAACAGAAACATGAATAATTAAGTATCCTACCAACCACATACATGTTTCCAAATGCTTTGAAAACAGTGGATTTTACTTACCCATTTCATGATCTTCTCATACCCTTAGTTCCTGTCTAAGACTATACCAGTAGCCTTTGGATACAGCATCCCCATCCTTTCTGAAAACTCCTGCAACCCAGCATCAGCTTGACAAGTGGTCCCACATTGCATTCAGGGCACAGGACTTGCGTGTGCACATAGAGACCCTCTTCCTCTGTCCCACTCACATTCCACTGCACTAATTTACATCCTCTCAATTCTTCCTAACAAAGCTGCTACAGGCACAGCCAGGGCTGCGATGGGTGTCTTGGCCCATCTGGTCTGAAGATATGGGTTAATGTGATGCCTGTGGTGACCTCAGCTGTGCAACAGTGCCCCTGTTTTGCAGCAGGCCTCACCCATCCAGGGTTTCCCCACTCACCTTCCAGCCTGGGAAGCATTTCCAGTGATGGGCTCTCAACTGCTGAGTTTTCTAAAATCTCCAAGCTGGTTTTTTCATACCTTATTTTGTTCTCCATGACACGTTTGATTATTCTGAATTATTTTCCATCCATGACCCTACTATTCTGACTGAAATGGCTCCAAGTGATTAAGAAATAGTCTAACTAGCATAAAGTTCAGTTTCTCCACCATTTTGTTCTAGTTTATCTTTTCCACAGCATGCCCTTATTCATCCTAGGTTTGGTTAATATTTAAATACCCAGTAGTCTCTGACTATTTTTTCCCTTTATTAAGCTTATGAACTTGCACTAAATCTACTTCTCAAAGTCTAACTTAAAGCTTCTCTGAACTGCTCTGTCATCTTTCATGTGCTAATCAATGAATGTGTGAGAATAAAGGCTTTTCCAAGGAATTCAAGTACTCCTTGAAAGCTGGGGGAGAGAGGGTAATGGGCAATGACAAGAAGTGACCCCAGGAAGATAAAAAGGACCATCATAAAAGGATTCCTCTGTCCTGCTAGGGAGGTTGGACTTGCCCGTGAACTCCAACACCACATCCTATGTTGTGTATTATATCACAGACCACAGAGTCAGACCAACTGTTACAGGATTTGTGTCCCTTTAGAGCCTGGGTTCTTGGCCATGGCTCTTCGAAGAATGAAGAGGTAGACCAGTCAAAGAATTGTGGGCAGCAAAACAAAGTTTATGGAGCAAGAGTGAAAAGCTCCTGGTGAGGGAGGGGTGCCTAAGTTGGTGGCCCAGAGTTTCTAAGTGTTGGGGGTTTTATGAGTTCTTTGGCAGAACTGTCTTAAGCAGGGTGTGCTGTGTCATGCCAATCGGGGCTTTGGTCATGTATCTGTCTATTAGGTTAATATCCATGTGCTGATGGTCTTTTTTTTTTTTTTCC
Organism: Mustela lutreola; assembly: GCF_030435805.1. Taxonomy (NCBI): domain Eukaryota; kingdom Metazoa; phylum Chordata; class Mammalia; order Carnivora; family Mustelidae; genus Mustela; species Mustela lutreola. The sequence goes on along the minus strand of NC_081307.1, from coordinate 42,262,774 downwards.
TGATATCTGGGGGCTCAGGTCTTAACTGCGCCTTGCCCATGATAGTGACAAATGCTTTGTGGTTATTTGTCTAATTTTAGGATGTTCAGCAGAAGTTATTCATGTAAAGGCTGCAGAGCAGAATGTCAGTGCTGTTTGATCCTCACTCTCCTGACTGCACATTTCCTCGTTGGGGTCCCAAGCCCTGACTCCCTAACTGTTCAACTAACTCCTAACCCAGCTTGCATTCCAGGTCCTCTAGAAGATATACTTTCCACGTGTTTCAAGAGTGGAACAGCAATTCCAGCTTCACAGAGTGGTGAGCAATAAGCAGAATGATGTGTGTAATGTGCTGGCAGGGGGGCTGGTACCCAGCAAAGCTCCATGCGTGTTTGCATGCTGATGTGATAACAGTGAGGTGAGTCTTTGGGCACGATGAAGACAGAAGGCCACAGCTTCATGACCTCATCTATCCTGCCCTACCACATACTGGCTCTCCCCCAATCTTCAGGATGCCCCCATCATCTTTCAGGCAATTTTCAAGAGGTAAAAAAAAAATGTCCACACTTAGTAATAAAATATTCCCATATCAGCCACTAAAGTGTGCACTGTCAGGTAACACTTTGCTTATAGTTAAAGGAGAAGGTAGACAGCAAAGTTTACTCCATAGCTAAACACTGCTTCATTCCGTTTCTCACATTTTTTTATTTTGCAGAAATTTTATTAACCTATTCATTCTCTTCACTGAACGGCCATCAACATCTACGACATTCTCCAGCAGGGTGATAATTCTCAGCCAGAACATCTGATGGCCAGTTCAAGATTTTCCAAAGCCATCCTTTCCCTCTACCAGCACGGAGAGCTTGCCAGGCAGTGCTGGGGCTGCCAGTCAGACTGTGATCCTGTGAGAGTGTAAGAGCCTATTCAGCCAGAGCGGCCCCACCCCTGTTGTTGTAAAACTTAAATTGACTTTGCCCCCCTCAGGGGAACTTACTTAAAAACAAGTCCCAGAAACCAGTCCCAGGTAACAAAGTCCATATACAAGGGTGGGTCAGGCCAGGTGGAGGTATTCAATCAATGTGGGCGCATACTGTCTCCTAGCTACAAAGGTGATGGGCTAGTTTCCATGGCTACTGTGGGGTGAATTATAATTCAGTTAGCCACCTGCATGTGGCCAGGCCCAACCACATGGCCTTTGCTCTATAAAAGTTAGTCTGGAAAGCAGGGAGTGGTCATCCTTTCTGTAAGGGGTGGCCCCAATTGGTCTGTTTGACTGTCAGTTTGATTCTTGATGCTTGGCGCAAAATAAAGCTTTGCTTGACCTTCGCTTTGTATCAGTCTCACTCCCTTAATCACGGACCCATTATTGGGGTACCCATTTTTGAGGGGACCCAACAAGAGGAGACAGATGGCAGAAACCCTCATTGAGTTTAACAGACATATAAGTGAGAAATAAACATTTGTTGTTGTAAGCAGTGGAGATTTTTTATGAGTGACCTCTATACCCAATGTAGAGCTCAAACTCATGACTCCAAGATCAAGATTCACATGCTCCAAGGACTCAGCCAGCCAGGTACCCCAAGCTATGGAGATTTTTGCATGTTTTGTGCTGTGCCCCCCAGATGAAGACACCAAACCAGTGTCAGTCCACCTCCTTGGGGGGTTGAGAGCCTCTTTATTCAGAAAGTAGAAGTCCTCATGGACCACTCTTTCTCTTTGTTGTTTGAGATCTGAACTGACACAGAGAGGAAACCCATTTAACAGCATTTTCTGTGATTATGAGGATATGGTTCAATGCTGCAGGATAGAGGATACATGGAAAGAGGGAAGGGCCTGTAACTGGAGGGGCGAATGCCATAACAACTACACATATAAGAGCTGGTGATGTCCTCAACTGCCACTTCTCCACCTTGAGAATATCTGAATCCTTGAGCATGAGTTCCCTGACACAAGCCTAGAATACCTCACGCACCATATGGTGATAGAGACGAGCAAAGAAAGAGATACAAGAAGTCCAGGCTAGTTAAGATGGCAGAATTCAGGGCATTTACTGACAGGAAACAAGAAATCTGCAGTGAACCTCATGTCTCTTCTGGGAAGCTACTGGAAGTTTATTTCCTTCACAGAAAGAAAACTCAGCCCTGGGACTTGCAAAGCTTTCACTGTATCCTCCTTGTGTTCTCCAGCCTCAGCACAAATGCAATAAGTCCCTCTTTTCAGGTGAGCCTCCAGCTGGGTTCTGGTTTCCACCTTTTCCCACCACCATAAGGACCTACATTTTTGTGTTATTATTACCTTCTCTCTTTTGTCTTTCAGCTTTTGCTGTTTGTGGCTCTTGGCTTTGATAATACAAAATACTAAGGTCTCTGCAATGTTTGAACACATGTGTACATTTATTCTTTACTTCCCTGGAGTCACTATTCTGTGTTTCCCTTTCAATCACAAACTTCTCAAAAGACAGCCTTTCTTTCTTTGTATCTATTTCTTCAGAAGAGAGTCATCACCAGAACTGTATCCCTCCCTCATAAAACTGTAGCTGCCTAGAGCCAAAAGACTTCTTGCTTCTGCTCCTGATACATTGTTTACCTCTTTGGGTACTAGAATCAAATTTTCACAGAATTGCAGGTCCTATCTCACAATCCATATTGCAAACTGACATTAATTACCACAAGTACAGTCTCTTCTTCTTGTTCTTTTTATTTTTTTTTTGTTCTTTTTATTTTTAAAGGTTTTATTTATCTGACAGAGAGAGAGCAAGAGAGGAAACACAAGCAGGGGGAGTGGGATGAGGAGAAGCAGGCTTCCTGCAGAACAGAAGCCTGATGCAGGGCTTAATCCCAGGACTGTGGGATCATGACCTGACCCTAAAGCAGATGCTTAGCCCACTAAGCCACCCAGGCACCACTCTTTTGCTCTTTTAAAACTTTTCATTTCTATCTTAATTTATCACTACATTCTGCCTACAGCCTTTGACTCAGATGGATTTACAAATATCCTTGTATTTGAGATTTTACTTGAGAGAAAATACACAAAGTTGTTATTTACTTATTTATTTATTCATTTGTCTTTTGCCCAAACAATAATGACCAAACATTACACGTATATTGGAGACTTTGCCTATATTTGGTAAATTCAGAAAGTTTGCTCTTGGGCTACATTAATTAAGGAATTTCATTTTCATCAATTAGTGTACTTTTAAAAAATTTCTTTTCACCTAACAGTATTCATTTTTTTTGCACCACACCCAGTGCTCCATGCAATCTGTGCCCTCTCTAATACCCACCACCTGGTTCCCCCAACCTCCCACCCCTCCTTTCAATGCCCTCAGATTGTTTTTCAGAGTCCATAGTCTCTCATGGTTCCCCTCCCCTTCCAATTTCCCTCAACTCCCTTCTCCTCTCCATCTCCCCTTATCCTCCATGCTATTTGTTATGCTCCACAAATAAGTGAAACCATATGATAATTGACTGTCTGCTTGACTTATTTCACTCAGCATAATCTCTTCCAGTCCCATCCATGTTGCTACAAAAGTTGGGTATTCATCCTTTCTGATGGAGGCATAATACTCCATAGTGTATATGGATCATATCTTCCTTATCCATTCGTCTGTTGAAGGGCATCTTGGTTCTTTCCACAGTTGGCGACTGTGGCCATTGCTGCTATAAACATTGGGGTACAGATTGCCCTTCTTTTCACTTCATCTGTATCTTTGGGGTAAATAATAAGGAGTGCAATGGCAGGGTCATAGGGAAGCTCTATTTTTTAATTTCTTAAGGAATCTCTCCACACTGTTTTCCAAAGTGACTGCACCAACTTGCATTCCCACCAACAGTGTAAGAGTGTTCCCCTTTCTCCACATCCTCTCCTACTGTTTCCTGTCTTGCTAATTTTGACCATTCTAACTGCTGTTAAGGTGGTATGTCAATGTGGTTTTAGTTTGCATCTCCCTGATGGCTAGTGATGATGAACTTTTTTTCAAGTGTATGTCTTCGTTGGGGAAGTGTCTGTTCATATCTTCTGCCCATTTTTTGATATGATTATCTGTTTTGTGTGTGTTGAGTTTGAGGAGTTCTTTATAGATCCTGGATATCAACCTTTTGTGTGTACTCTCATTTACAAATATCTTCTCCCATTCCGTGGGTTGCCTCTTTGTTTTGTTGACTGTTTCCTTTGCTGTGCAGAAGCTTTTGATTTTGATGAAGTCCCAAAAGTTTATCTTCACTTTTGTTTCCTTTGCCTTTGGAGACATATCTTGAAAGAAGTTGCTGTGGCTGATATCTAAGAGGTTACTGCCTATGTTCTCCTCTAGGATTCTGAAGAATTCCTGTCTCACGTTGAGGTCTTTTATCCATTTTGAGTTTATCGTTGTGTACTGTGTAAGAGAATGGTCGAGTTTGATTCTTCTACATATAGCTGTCCAGTTTTCCCTGCACCATTTATTGAAGATAATGTCTTTTTTCCATTGCATATTTTTTCCTGTTTTGTTGAAGATTAATTGACCATAGAGTTGAGGGTCCATATCTGGGCTCTCTACTTTGTTCCACTGGTCTATTTGTCTGTTGTTATGCCAGTCCCATGCTGTCTTGGTGATCACAGCTTTGTAGTAAAGCCTGAAACCATTTACTATAGCACTAAGAACCATAAGATACCTGGGAATAAACCTAACCAAAGAGGTATGTTCCTTTACCTTTTCCACAAAAAGATGGAAGACCATTTAAACATTGTTAAAATGTCTATACTGCCTAGAGCAGTCTATACTTTTAATGCCATTCCAATCAAAATTGGAATTTTGGCCCATATTTGGGCCATTCTTTGGTTACTCTTGTTTTAATTTGCATGTCCTTGATGGCACACGATGTTGAACGTGTTTTCATGTACTAAGTTTCCATGTGTCTTTCTTCTATGGTCAAGTATCTGCTAGGTAATTGGGCCATGTTTTAATCAAGTTGTTCGTGTTCTTATATTGGAGAGTTTTAAGAGTTCTTTGCATATTTTGTACATCAGTCCCTTATCAGGTATGTCTTTTGCAAATATTTTTCCCTGTCTGTGGCTTGTCTTTTCATTCTCTCAGAAGTACCTTCTAGAGACAGAGCTTTTAACCTAAGTGAAGTTCATTTTATCAATTATTTCTTTCATGGATTGTGCCTTTAGTTCTGTATCTAAAAATGCATCACCAGGGAGACAAGATGGCGGGGAACTAGGAGGAGGTGCCATTTCAACCTATACCCTAAAGTGAACTGATCACTTACCAAGGAACTCTGATCACCCATGAAATCAGTCTGAGATTAGAATTATATATGTCTGGATCTCTATGGGGGCAGAAGACACCAGTGGGCAGGTAAAGAGGAGTGGGAACATTGGACTGATATTGGAATATTTAAAAAAGGGGGAGGGAGCCACCAGAAGTGACCCATTGGAAAGTAATACCCCCATACAAGAGTACCCTGTGACTGGGGACAAGCACTAACTTGGAGTCTGGTTGAAAGCACTCAAAAAGAGCAAAGGATCATGGGGGGAAATTGTGGAAATAGGGTTGGTTGGGGACAGAGGCTTAAGTCCCCAGACCCAGGACAGCCAACCCTGGTGCTGAGCCAGAGAGTGCAGTGAAGAAACCAGGTCTTTGTCTCTGAGCCACAAGCGTGCTGCCCAAGAGCGCTGGGGAGCTCCAGGGAACGCCTGGGAGCACCGGGGTGGCAACTCCTGTGAGAGGCCAAAAGCCTCGCCAGCCTGCAGAACCACAGCCCTTGGCACTATCCACGTGCACAAGCTGCGTAACCAGAGTCTGAGTCACGCCCCACACCCTCCTCTGAAAGAGGTGCGTGCAGGCGCCAGCCCAGCACTTTTGGACCTGGAGAGTCTGAGCGTTCCCAGCCTGGGGCCAGCGGGAAAATCTCAGTGTGCCATCGCTGCTTGGGGCCTCTCTGGTGGGCTGCAGCTGCCCAGACAACTCCCGTTGTTGTGGTTTGGGGTACAAGCAGGAGTACCTGTGACCCCAGGGACCACGACTGGGAACATGCTCTGCCCATGGCCAAAGGGGAATTTATGTGCTCTGGAGCACCCAGAGGGGAAAAGACTGAGGCTCCTCTCTGAGAGGGAGGTCTGGGTGCAGTTTGCTTTCCTCTAAACCTCCAAAAACCACCCAAAGCTGACAAGGTGATAGAAAACAAACAAAGAAACAAACAAAAACCTCCAAAGAACAAAAGCCTGAAAAACAGGTTTCCTCAGAGCCCAGCCCCTTGATGGGGGTGGGAGGACTTAATTCAGGGAACATCACTGACTGAAAACCCACCCGGCAGGCCCCTACCCCTGAAAGCCAACCAAAAAGAAAAAAAGAGACAAGAGAACAACAACCACTACTTCATAGATACAGCCTTTATTTTTAACTCATTCCCACTATTCTGGATCATTTTTTTTTATAGATCATTTTTTAACCTGTTTACCATCACACTGAGATGTCCACTACATCAAATTCCATAATAACCTTCTAACCTGAACTTTTGTGTGTGTGTGGGTGGGTGTGGGTGTGTGTGTGTGTGTATGTGTGTGTACATATACCACATCTTATTTATCCATTCATCTGTTGATGGACATCTAGGTTCTTTCCATAGTTTGGCTATTGTGGACATTGCTGCTATAAATATTTGGATGCACTTGCCCCTTCGGATCACTACATTTGTATCTTTAGGGTAAATATAGGTAATGTGTTTTATTCATTATTCCAATTAAATGTTTTTGTTGTTGTTGCTGTTGTTTGTTCCATTTTTATTTTTTTTTATTTTTTATTAATTTATTTATTTTCAGCATAACAGTATTCATTATTTTTTCACCACACCCAGTGCTCCATGCAATCCATGCCCTCTATAATACCCACCACCTGGTACCCCAACCTCCCACCCCCCCTGCCACTTCAAACCCCTCAGATTGTTTTTTAAAAAAATAAATAAATAACCTGAACTTTTTGATACATATACCTGTGTTTTTCTTTTGCTTTTCTATTTTTAAATTTTAATTTTATTTTAGTTCATTTTAGCTATTCCTTTTTTATTTTTATTTTTTAATATTTATATGGAGTTAAACTTCAAGGTAATCCCCTTTCCCCAATCAATGCTACCCCTATATGTAAACCAATTTTTAATCCCCCTCTATCTTACTGTTTCTGTGTATTTGTGTTTGTCCTGGTAGTATATAAATCTTTTTCTTTAATTTATTTTTTATTTTCAGCATAACAGTATTCATTATTTTTGCACCACACCCAGTGCTCCACGCAATCCGCGCCCTCTATAATACCCACCACGTGGTACCCTGACCTCCCACCCCCCGCCCCTTCAAAACCCTCAGATTGTTTTTCAGAGTCCATAGTCTTTCATGGTTCACCTCCCCTTCCAATTTCCCCCAACTCCCTTCTCCTCTCTAACTCCCCATGTCCTCCATGCTATTTGTTATGCTCCACAAATAAGTGAAACCATATGATAACTGACTCTCTCTGCTTGACTTATTTCACTCAGCATAATCTCTTCCAGTCCCATCCATGTTGCTACAAAAGTTGGGTATTCGTCCTTTCTGATGGAGGCATATTACCCCATAATGTATATGGACCACATCTTCCTTATCCATTCATCCATTGAAGGGCATCTTGGTTCTTTCTACAGTTTGGTGACCGTGGCCATTGCTGCTATGAACATTGGGGTACAGATGGCCCTTCTTTTTGCTCCATCTGTATCTTGGGGTAAATACCCAGGAGTGTAATTGCAGGGTCATAGGGAAGCTCTCTTTTTAATTTCTTGAGGAATCTCCACACTGTTCTCCAAAGTGGCTGCACCAATTTGCATTCCCACCAACAGTGGAAGAGGGTTCCCCTTTCTCCACATCCTCTCAAACACATGTTGTTTCCTGTCTTGCTAATTTTGGCCATTCTAACTGGTGTAAGGTGATATCTCAATGTAGTTTTAATCTGATACTCCCTGATGGCTAGTGATGATGAACATTTTTTCATGTGTCTGATAGCCATTTGTATGTCTTCATTGGACAAGTGTCTGTCCATATCTTCTGCCCAAAACAGGAAAAAATATACAGTGGAAAAAAGACAGTCTCTTCAATAAATGGTGCCTGGAAAACTGGGCAGCTATATGTAGAAGAATGAAACTCGACCGTTCTCTTACACCGTCCACAAAGATAAACTCAAAATGGATAAAAGATCTCAATGTGAGACAGGAATCCATCAGAATCCTAGAGGAGAACATAGGCAGTAATATCTTCTATATCAGCCACAGAAACTTCTTTCAAGATATATCTCCAAAGGCAAAGGAAACAAAAGCGAAAATAAACTTTTGGGACTCCATCAAATCAAAAGCTTCTGCACAGCCAAGGAAACAGTGAACAAAACAAAAAGGCAACCCATGGAATGGGAGAAGATATTTGCAAATGACAGTACAGACAAAAGGTTGATATCCAGGATCTATAATGAACTCCTCAAACTCAACACACACAAAACAGGCAATCATATCAAAAATGGGTAGTATATAAATCTTATGCTGGGGGTTCTTTTTGACGAGGCTATTTCTTTGTTTTGTCATTATATATATATATATATATATATATATATATTTTCTCTTTTCATCTACTTTTATCATTTTTGTTTCTCTGTTTTTGTTCATATACTTCATAAACCTTACCTTGGGGCCAATTTGGGCTGGCCTTCTCTTTTATTTTATCTTTCTTTTATTTCTTCTCTCTATCTCTCTCTTTTTCTTTTTTTTCTATCCTTCTTTTTTCTTTCATTTGGGTGAGGACTCTGGATTGCCCAGAAGCATTCCAGGGAGCACATTGCCTGCACCACAGTCAACACATTCAGCTACTTCTGTTCATCCATCTCTCACCAAAATGACTAGGAGGATGAATGTCCAACAGAAGAAAAATTCAGAGAATGGGCCTTCTGCAACAGAGCTAATGGCTATTAACATAGAAAACATGTTGGAAAGGGAATTCAGGCTAACAATTATCCAGGCAATAGCTAGGTTGGAGAAAGCCATCGATGACAAAATGGAATTGATTAGGGCAGAACTGAAAGCCACCAGGGATGATATTCACAATGTTAGGGCAGAACTGAAAGCCACCAGGAATGCTGTTCACAATGTTCTCAATGAGTTCCAATCTAATCTAAATTCTCTAAAAGCTAGGGTAACTGAGACAAGATAGAATTAGTGATTTGGAGACAAACGGATAGAGAGAAAGGATAGGAGGTAGTCTGGAACAAACACCTTAGAAGCCACGAAAACACAATTGGGGAAATAAATGACATCACAAAATGTTTCAACATAAGAATTATTGGAATCCCTGAAGGGGAGGAGAAAGAAAGAAATCTAGAAGTTATAGTGGAACATGCACTCCATGAAAATATTTCCAATCTCGTGAATGGAACCAGCAGTGTCCATGTACTGGAGACAGAACAGTCTCCCCCCAAGATTATAGATTCTCGAAAGTCCACGAGGCACCTAATAGTGGGAATGAGAAATCATAATTGTACACAGGATCTCTTGAAAGCAGGTAGGACAAAGAAACTCCTTAAGTACAGAGGAAAACCCATCAGAATAACACCAAACCTGTCCACAGAAAGGTAACAAACCAGAAAGGGCTGGTAAGACGTATTCAGGGCACTAAATGAGAAGAATATGCAGCCAAGAATACTTTATCCAGCAAGAATGACATTCAAAATGGATGGAGAGAAAAAGAGTTTCCAAGACTGGCAAGGCTTAAAAGACTATGCAACCTCTTCAATAAATGGTGCTTGGAAAACTGGACAGCCACATGCAGAAAAATGAAATTGGACCATTTCCTTACACCACACACAAAAATAGACTCAAAATGGATGAAGGACCTCAATGTACGAAAGGAATCCATCAAAATCCTTGAGGAGAACACAGGCAGCAACCTCTTCGACCTCAGCCGCAGCAACATCTTCCTAGGAACAACGCCAAAGGCAAGGGAAGCAAGGGCAAAAATGAACTATTGGGATGTCATCAAGATCAAAAGCTTTTGCACAGCAAAGGAAACAGTTAACAAAATCAAAAGACAACTGACAGAATGGGAGAAGATATTTGCAAACGACATATCAGATAAAGGACTAGTGTCCAGAATCTATAAAGAACTTAGCAAACTCAACACCCAAAGAACAAATAATCCAATCAAGAAATGGGCAGAAGACATGAACAGACATTTCTCCAAAGAAGACATCCAGATGGCCAACAGACACATGAAAAAGTGCTCCATATCACTCGGCATCAGGGAAATACAAATCAAAACCACAATGAGATATCACCTCACACCAGTCAGAATGGCTAAAATCAACAAGTCAGGAAATGACAGATGCTGGCGAGGATGCGGAGAAAGGGGAACCCTCCTCCACTGTTGGTGGGAATGCAAGCTGGTGCAGCCACTCTGGAAAACAGCATGGAGGTTCCTCAAAATGTTGAAAATAGAACTGCCCTATGACCCAGCAATTGCACTATTGGGTATTTACCCTAAAGATACAAACGTAGTGATCCAAAGGGGCACGTGCACCCAAATGTTTATAGCAGCAATGTCCACAATAGCCAAACTATGGAAAGAACCTAGATGTCCATCCACAGATGAATGGATCAAGAAGATGTGGTATATATACACAATGGAATACTATGCAGCCATCAAAAGAAATGAAATCTTGCCATTTGCGACAACATGGATGGAACTAGAGGGTATCATGCTTAGCGAAATAAGTCAAGCAGAGAAAGACAACTATCATATGATCTCCCTGATATGAGGAAGTGGTGATGCAACATGGGGGCTTATGTGGGTAGGAGAAGAATCAATGAAACAAGATGGGATTGGGAGGGAGACAAACCATAAGTGACTCTTAATCTCACAAAACAAACTGAGGGTTGCTGGGGGGAGGGGGTTTGGGAGAAGGGGGTGGGATTATGGACATTGGGGAGGGTATGTGCTTTGGTGAGTGCTGTGAAGTGTGTAAACCTGGTGATTGACAGACCTGTACCCCTGGGGATAAAAATATATGTTTATAAAAAATAAAAAATTATATTTAAAAAAAACTTTATATATTTAAATACTTTTTTTATTTCTTATAATTTCTTGTTTCTTTCTTTCTTTTTTAATTTATTTATTTTCAGCATAACAGTATTCATTATTTTTTCACCACATCCAGTGCTCCATGTAATCCATGCCCTCTATAATACCCACCACCTGGTACCCCAACCTCCCACCCCCTCGCCACTTCAAACCCCTCAGATTGTTTTTCAGAGTCCATAGACTCTCATGGTTAACATTTTTAAATGATTTATAGTTCATGCATGATCAAGCAGGCAAATCAATATAATACAAAGTTTAAAATGGGACTAATGGAGATCATTTTTAATACTCCTGAAAGTATTACTGAAACATTAGTAAATTAGTCAAATATTACATTAGTAAACTTTATGAATATCAGTAAGTCATTAAATAGAGAAATGCTTTGTGATATAGATGGAACAATAGGAAAGCCTTTTCAATAGGTATATCACAAAACAAAGTTGTACCTACTAGTTTCCGCCTATTAACCACTTTCTATAGACTGAATGTTGGTGTTCTCCAAAATTTCACAGGAGGAACTCACTTTCCATGGGATACTAACTACCCATGAAGCTCTTGAGAGGTGGTGGGAGCAGTCCCCATGAATAGGGCTGGAGCCCTATTAAGTGGCCCCAGAGAGCCCCATGGCCCCTTCTGCCCTTTGAGAGCACAGTGAAACATGGCTGTCTATGAACCAGGAAGCCCTCGCCAAACAAGGATCTCTTGGCTCCTTGATACCAGACTTACCATACTCCAGAACTCTGAAAAAAAAAAGTTTCTGTTATTTATAATCCATAGTCTATGGTATTTTGTTACAGCAGCACAAACAGAATAAGACACCCATTGCTTTAAAAAGTTAATAGATTATTAAAAAAATATTTAAGCAACATTATAAAATAGTGCTGGGAAAACTGGACAGCTATATGTAGAAGAATGAAACTCAACCATTCTCTTACACTGTACACAATGATAAACTCAAAATGGATAAAAGAACTCAATGTAAGACAGGAATCCTTCAGAATCCTAGAGGAGAACATAGGCAGTAATCTCTTCGATATCAGCCACAGCAACTTCTTTCAAGATATGTCTCCAAAAACAAAGGAAACAAAAGCAAAAATAAACTTTTGAACCTTCATCAAGATCAAAAGCTTCTGCACAGCCAAGGAAACAGTCAAGAAAACAAAGAGGCAACCCACGGAATGGGAGAAGATATTTGCAAATGACAGTACAGACAAAAGGTTAATATCCAATATCCATAAAGAACTCCTCAAAGTCAACACACACAAAACAGATAATCATATCAAAAAATGGGCAGAAGATATGAACAGACACTTTCCCAATGAAAACATACAAATGGCTATCAGACACATGAAAAAAATGTTCATCATCACTAGCCCTCAGGGAGATGCAAATTAAAACCACATTTAGATATCAACTTACACCAGTTAGAATGGCCAAAATTAGCAAGACAGGAAACAACATGCGCTGGAGGGGATGTGAAGAAAGGGGAACCCTCTTACACTGTTGGTGGGAATGCAAGTTGGTGCAGCCACTTTGGAGAACAGTGTGGAGATTCCTCAAGAAATTAAAAATAGAGCTTACCTATGACCTTGCAATTGCACTCCTGGGTATTTACCCCAAAGATACAGATGAAGTGAAAAGAAGGGCAATCTGTACCCCAATGTTTATAGCAGCAATGGCCACAGTCGCCAACTGTGGAAAGAACCAAGATGCCCTTCAACGGACAAATGGATAAGGAAGATGTGGTCCATATACACTTAGGAGTATTATGCCTCCATCAGAAAAGACGAATACCCAACTTTTGTAGCAACATGGACGGGACTGGAAGAGATTCTGCTGAGTGAAATAAGTCAAGTAGAGAGAGTCAAGTATCATATGGTTTCACTTATGTGTGGAGCATAACAAATAGCATGGAGGACAAGGGGAGATAGAGAGGAGAAGGGAGTTGAGGGAAATTGGAAGGGGAGGTGAACCATGAGACACTATGGACTCTGAAAAACAATCTGAGGGGTTTAAAGGGGCGGGGGGATGGGAGGTTGGGGGAACCAGGTGGTGGGTATTGGAGAGGGCACGGATTGCATGGAGCACTGGGTGTGGTGCAAAAACAAGGAATACTGTTATGCTGAACATTTAAAAAAATAAATAATTAATTAAAAAGAAATATTATAAAATAAGGAAAGTGGCATTTTAATTAGCTGTTCCTTTGGTGAGGGTCCACTTGTGCTGAAAATGTTTATTCCTTGATTCTTAAGTATTTCTTAATAGTTATTGATGTCAAGTGTGTATGTAAGTCACTGAACTGGAAAAGAAAATTGGAAGTAAGACATTGGCATGTTCTCAAAGACTACAAGCTCAGAAGAAAACAGATATGAATAAATAAAGATGTACACAAGCTGAGAGTCCAGAAAGACTCAAAGTGTTTGCTGTAAAAAGGGGCAGAGAAGAGAATGTTAAAGAGAAAATCTCTGGACCCCTGAAGAGGGCCCTCCCTGGGTGTCCCCCTGAGCCATGGTTAGCACAAGCCTTCTGTAAACTCTCCAGGCTTCGAGAAGAGTCCTGATGGAGTGGAGGACATGGTGCCTGAGCTTACACCAGGGTTGAGAATATGGGGTCAGCCCTCCAAACCCCAATGGTAGGCAATAATTAGCCTGAGACTATATACTGCTCTGGTCCCACCTAGCAAATCCTCAAATGAGAGCCAGAGTATCACAGTGTTTCTAAGTAACTGAATACCTAGCATCCAGGGGAAAAAATCAAGAATACTTATAGGAACACAAATATATCTGATCTCTTTTTTTTTTAATTTTTTAAAATTTTATTCTATTTTTTCAGTCTTCCAAGATTCATTGTTTATCCATATATTGACTTTCTAATCGTATTATGACCACATGATTCAGGGAGATAAAATGGGAGTGTAATTAATGATACAATTTTTTAAATCTTTCTTTTTTAAGTTTTTATTTATATGGCAGACAGAGATCACAAGTAGGCAGAGAGGCAGGCAGAGAGAGAGAGGAGGAAGCAGGCTCCCCGCTGAGCAGAGAGCCCGACATGGGGCGAGATCCCAGGATCATGACCTGAGCTGAAGGCAGAGGCTTTAACCCACTGAGCCACCCAGGAGCCCCAGTTTTTAAAATCTTTTTTTCCTCCTAGTTTTAGCACTTCTCCTGTGCTTTGGCAGCCTTGGAGGTCACATTTTTAGAGGTCTGGGTCCCCTCATTATTGGAAAGAATGAAACACCAACTTTCCTAGTCAGATTTGATGTGAATAAGGAATATACTATTTTGTTCTAAACCACTGAGATTTGGGATTGACTTATACTGCAGCTTAATCTAATTCACTTGAATAATAACACAAGTAGAGTAATCCCAACTTTAAGGTATTATTGTGAAAAAAGTTTAAAACTGATACCTGGAGAAAATACTACAAATAGGTAAAACACTATTATTATTCCCACTATTGCCCATAACCCAATTGGAAATGTAAGCCAACTTTGTTTTTCTTCTGTAAAAAAAAAAAAAAATATATATATATATATATATATATATATATATATATATATATATATATATATATTTTTTTTTTTTTTTTTGAGGGAGAGAGAGCACATGCACAGGGGAAGGAACAGAGGGAGAGAGAGAATCTCAAGCAGATGCTCCACTGACTACAGAGTTCCATCCCAGGACCCCAAGATCATGACCTGAGCTGAAACCAAGAGTCAGAAGCTTAATGCACCCAGGGTTCCCTAATTTTGTGTTACCCCTTATCTTGATAGCCATATTTATAAACATAAACCAGCACATGATTTTCTGAGTTAGGTATATAAAGAAAAACTCTTATTAGTGTTTTTTTTTTCCTAAATATACAGCTTGGTTGATGGGAGGGGCATGTGATAGAGAAAAAGCAGGAGAAAGAGAGGCAAGATGGCAAAGTAGGAGACTCTGTTTCAACCTGGTCCCCTAAACTGAGCTAAATATCTACCAGAACACTCTAAACACCCGTGAAATAACCCTGAGGTGTAAGATTATACACTTCTGGATCTCTATGGGGGCAGAAGACATCAGTGGAGAGGTAACATTGGAGTGGAATCACTCAGACTAATATCAGAGGATAAACAGAAGGGGGAGGAAGCCACCAGAAGCAACCCATTGGAAAGTAATACCCCAATACAAAAGTGCCCTGAGCTTGAGGACCAGCATTAACTTGGAGTCTGGTTAAAAGCACTCAAAAAAGAGCAACAAAAGATTTTAAGGGGCAATGGTGGAATTGGGTGATCATTGGCAGGGGCCTAAGCCCATGGACCCAGGGCAGTCACAGCCGGTAACCACCCATGCCAGAGGCTGCAGCGGATCTGCCAGTCCATGGACCCTGAGCCTGTGGCTTTCCATTGCTTGCACTACCACTCAGCTAGGCACACTCCCACCTGGGCCTGAGAGAGCCTGGTGTGGGTGACAGCCAAGGGTCTCTAGGACTGCAGCCTTCTGTGACCCGCATGACTGCAGGGTCTGAGTGCGCTCCCACCCACGCCTCAAAGAGTCTGGTGTGGGTGCCAGTGGGTGGTCTCTAGGACCACAGCCTTCCACGATCAGCCACAGAGTCTGAACACTCCCAGCCCACATCTGAGAGAACCCCACATGATACCTTGTCAGGATCCCTCGGTGGCAGCCTTCCATGACCTGTGTCACCACTGGGTCTGAGCACACCCTGCATGAACCTGAACCCCAGACAGCAAAGACAGCCACCGGAAGTGGGATCCCCATACCAATACCACTCCTGGTTTAGTACCAAGGGGGTGCGGAGACAAACAGGGACCACTGGGATGGTGGCTGGGGGTGCGTGCTGCCTGTGGGAGGTTGCACTACTCAGCAGAGTTTGCAGAGGGGGATTCTGTGTATTCTGGACCACCCAAAGGGAAACAGAATGAGGGTTCTCTCTGAGGTGGAGGTCTGTGTGCACACAAATTCTTTCTTTGCTACGACCCTCTGAAAAGCTGCAAAAAGCCACTAAAGAACAAAAACCTTCAGAGAACAAAAGCCTGAAGTCGGTTTCCACAGAACCCAGCACCTTGATAACCTGCAGAGAGACTCAACCTAACCAAGACTGATGAGAGAATATCACAGCAGGCCCCTCCCCCAGAACGCAAGCCAAAAGAATGAGAAGACCACCACCACAGGGTCCCTATAAAACTACAAAGCCCCAACATCAGGGATAAACAATGTATTAAGCTCCCAGTATTGCCACAAAACCTGCATATTTCATAATTATAACTTTTCTTTTTTTTTAATCCATTCTCACAACCTAATCTTAATTCTTTTAACCTACTTACCATTACAACTAGAGATTTAATACAACATATTCTATAATAACTTTTTAACTTGCACTTTTTCATATATATACTTGTGTTTTTCTTTTTCTTTTCTTTCTTTTTTGTTAATATATATATAAATATAAGCTTCAAGGTAATCCTTTTTCCCCATTCAATACAACCCTTATATATAAACCACTTTTAATTTCCCCTTATCTCTGGGAATTGAGTCTTTTAACAAAGATATCAAGACATACCCAGGAAGAACCAAAATAACTTTCCTCTCCCACAACAAATTAAACCTACCCCATGCACAAGAAGGGAAATAATAAAAATTAGAGCAGAGATTGATGAGTTAGAACCAGAGATACAGTAGAACACATCAATGAAACTAGAAGCTGGATCATTGAAAGAGTTAATAAGATTGATAAGCCACTGGCCAAACTAATCTGAAAGAAAAGAGAGAGGACTCCAATTAACAAAATTACGAATGAAAGGGGAGAGATCATCACTAACACCAAGGAAATAGAAATAATCACCAGAAATTATTATCAACAAATTGTAATTGAAAAATGTTCCATGCTCCTGGATTGGAAGAACAAATATTGTGAAAATGTCTATGCTACCTAAAGCAATCTACACATTTAATGCAATCCCTATCAAAATATCATCCTTTTTTTTTTCAAAGAAATGGAACAAATAATCCTAAAATTTGTATAGAACCAGAAAAGACCTCGAGTAGCTGGAGGAATATTGAAAACAAAGCCAAAGTTGGTGGCATCACAATTGCAGACTTCAAGCTCTATTACAAAGCTGTCATCATCAAGACAGCATGGTACTGGCACAAAACCAGACACATAGATCAGTGGAACAGAATAAAGAGCCCAGAAACAGACCCTCAACTCTATGGTTAACTGATCTTCGACAAAGCAGGAAAGAATGTCCAATGGAATAAAGACAGTCTCTTCCACAAATGGTGCTGGGTAAATTGGACAGCCACATGCAGAAAAATGAAACTGGACCATTTCCTTACACCACACATGAAAACGGACTCAAAATAGATGAAGGACCTCAATGTGAGAAAGGAATCCTTCAAAATCCTTGAGGAGAACATAGATACCAACCTCTTCAACGTCAACGCATCAACTCCTTTCAGAAACATTGCCAAAGGCAAGGGAAGCAAAGGCAAAAATGAACTATTGGGAGTTCATCAAGATCAAACGCTTTCGCACAGCAAAGGGAACAGTTAACAAAACCAAAAGACAACTGACAGAATGGGAGAAGATATTTGCAAATTACATTTCAGATAAAGGGCTAGTATCCAGAATGTATAAAGAACTTAACAAACTCAACACCCAAAGAACAAATATTACAATCAAGAAATGGGCCAAGGACATGAACAGACATTTCTGCAAAGAAGGAGGAGGAGGAGGAGAAGGAGAAGAAGAAGTAGTTGTTGTTCAGACCAATATCCCTGATGAATATGGATGCCAAGATTCTCAACAAGATCCTAACTAATAGGATCCAACAGCACATTAAAAAGATTATCCACCATGACCAGATGGGTTTTATCCCTGGGATGTAAGGATGGTTCAACATTCACAAATCAATCAATGTGAGAGAACAAATCAGTAAGAGAAGAAAGAAAAACCACATGGTCCTCTTAACTGATGCAGAAAAAGCATTTGACAAAATACAGCATCCATTCCTGATTCAAATGCTTTAAAGTATAGGGATAGAGGGAACATTCCTCAACTTCATGAAATCCATCTATGAAAACCCACAGCGAATATCATTCTCAATGGGGAAATGCTGAAAGCATTCTCTCTGAGATCAGGAACACGACAAGAATGCCACAGTTGTTCAACATAGTACTAGAGGTCCTAGCAACACCAATCAGACAACAAAGAGAAATAAAAGGCATTCAAATTGGCAAAAACAAATCAAACTCTCTCTCTTCACAGATGACATGGTATTTTATATGGAAAGCCCAAAAGACTCCACCCCCAAACTATTAGAACTCATACAGCATTCAGTAATGTGGCAGGATAGAAAATCAATGCACAGAAATCAGTTGCTTTCTTATACATGAACAGGGAAAATATAGAAAGGGAAGTTAGAGAATTGAAATATTTTGACTATTTATAAAGAAGATTTCAGAGGAATGTTTGGGTTAATAATTCTTTTTGGACCAAGACATTGCTGCCTTAGAACCACTAGCTTGTGACCAGAATTCCACAAGAATGAGTCTTAATATTCTAGATTCAGGGATAACAGAAGAAAAAACTTTTGTACTGAATCCATAATCTTGCTTTATTTTTTTATTATGTTAAGTTGGTCCCCATACAGTACACCATTAGTTTTTAAGCTAACGTTCCATTATTCATTGTTTACATAGAACACCCAGTGCTTTATAATTCATTAACATTAAAAAATACAAAAACAAGTGAACTTAGAGCTGTTTTAAGTGCTGGTCAAATGGAATATAATTTACATTGAATTTTTTATATTTAGGAATAGTTGGAAGATGGGGTTTTTTTTCAGTTTCTGTCATTGTAAAGAAAGCTGGTCTCATAGTAAATGTTCATATTGCAATAAAATGCCTTTCTGATAACCAAAGTCTGAAGTTATCCTATAGAAAATATATCATATATATGATGTATTTTTACCTCCCTGGAATGCACCAAATATAAGATTCAGTTAAAGTAAAATAATAATTAACTTACTTTCCACTGAGATAATCCTTGGGGACAGCTCCACCAAACCCCTTCCTCTGAACTCAGTGTTTACTTAAACACCAACCACCCTGAACAGCCTTGCTCCCTTGTGCCTGGGCAGCACTGGCTGCACTTTGGGTGTCATGGGCTTTGTGGGAAGTGAAAATGTCCCTGGAGTCCATGCCCCCTGTTCAGCCTTGTATGAATGCACCTTAGTCCTCTCCTTGCCTGAAAATTTCTGAGCTACCAGCTTGACTCTAAAACAAAGATGCTTGGTCTTGGAATTAATGAGATTTGTTCCTACTGACCAAGAGCATCAGAGCATCTCTGGTGAGTGAAGTTTGTTTATATTTTATGAAATTTATAGCCATCCTCCTGAAGCACATAGTGCATGATTTCCCCTCATAGCTCATTCATTTCTTTAAATATGTTCATGATGTTTATTTACCTGTGATTCCTCCTGAATAGCTCCAGCAAATTCACAAATGACGACCAAAATGGTAAATTCAATGTGTTTTGTTGTTATTTGAAATTTCCTTTCTTAAATAAGTGATGCTATTGCAGCTTTTTCTTCTAAAACATCTCTTTCACTGGCTCTGTGAAATTATCTTTGCTTCTGGTTCTCTCCTTCCTCTGTGACTATTCTTCCTCACTTTCTTTGGCTGGTCCCTCTCATGCATATCACTTGAAATTTGATGGTATCTAAATATCATTCTCTGTTCTCTTTTCTGTCTTTTTTCCCCTAGAAATATTATTTTAAGTGTCATCTAAAGGAGTCAGATTAACTGCTTTTCTACATGATTTTCACATGGTGCTGATTTACTACATGATTTTCTGAACTGGTGGTGTTGAGTTCCAGACCCTTATATGCAACTTCCAGGCCAGCACACAGTCACCTTGACTGGGTCTCTCTCATAACAGTCATCTCTTCTCCCAGCTGTCTCCCTGTCTCTGTTATATGACATCCTCTCTGCACATCCATCAGCCATAAGGATTTTATCTGCTCATTTTCTCTTGTAATTGTTATCTCTAGTTTTCACACCTATAGAGTAGATCAAACCTTCATCATCTCTGGCAATATTTCATCCTTCAGTTAGGGTTTTTTTTTTAATTTAATTTAATTTTTTTAAAGACTTTTTTAAATCTATTATTTGATGGAGAGAGACAGCAAGAGAGGGAACACAAGCAGGGGAAGTGGGAGAGGAAGAAGCAGGCTTCCTTCTGAGCATGGAACCTGATTCAGGGCTTGATCCCAGTACCCTGGGATCATGACCTGAGCCAAAGGCAGACATTAATGTCTGAGCTAGCCAGGCACCCCTCATCCTTAAGTTTTATGCTTTTCCAATCCAATGTCCATGTGTTTGCCAGGCACTTCCTAAAACTTAGTTTCAGTGAGCTCTCAAAATAAATGACAGCAAAACAAAAAGATACTAGCTCAGTGATTTTCAACCTCTTTCCATGGTTAGGGATTCATCAATGGAATAAATCACAGTAACTGGTGGAGTAACTCAAGTAAGTTGATAGTACTGTGTAGAATTGAAATCAATCATGTATATACCCAGCTAAGTATTTACTTAGTGCTGTTATGTTGGGTTCCATTGTCAAAGTTGGAAGAATGGACAGAGATGGTGAAGGAATTGTCTCATGGTGAAGAAACTCATTGCAAATGGATTGACCTTTCAACATGTCCACAGATTTTTTAAAAGGAGTAAAAATCAGAAGAGTAATTCTGACACCCAGAATGATTTTCTCATTCTGTAGTAATCCATTTAACATAAAGAGTGACATCAGCCAACCCTCTAACAATTATGTTACATGTGGTATTAAGGTTTTGTTTGTTTGGTTGGTTGGTTGGTTACTTTAGGAACTGGGCACTCACTATCTGATATATTTCAAGCCCTATAGAAAAAGAATAAATAATTGTTTATTCTTATTTTAAGAGTCACAGTAGAGATAATACTGAAAAGGCATATACTCCACTATTTAGCATTCTGCCTACAACATAGTAAGAACTAAGTGCATTTTTAAAAACTTCATTATTGGGGCACCTGGGTGGCTCAGTGGGTTAAGCCTCTGCCTTCGGCTCAGGTCATGTTCTCAGGGTCCTGGGATTGAATCCTGCATCATGCTCTCTTCTCAGCAGGGAGTTTGCTTCCCCTTTTCTCTCTGCCTACTTGTGATCTCTGTCAAATAAAGAAATAAATTCTTTTTAAAAAAACCCTCATTATTTTTTCAAATGAACTTTATTGAACATATCTGAATTCAAATCATCCTAAGGTTTTAAGAATTACAAGGACAAGGCATCATCAAACAGTTGTGAGATCTCTCAATTTCCCAACCTCAGGACTCAGTGCTTAGTAACAGTGGTGTCTGCATGTTACAGCTTTGAGGTTTATTTCACTGTTTAAGCTTGCCCTGGGAAGTTCATTACAACCAAACTTCATTATTGAAAAAATTTTGAGTGCCTTTCAGAGGTAAGGAATATGACTCCTTAGAAGAAACATTGTCCCTACATCTGGACTGTTCCTAGACCCATTTACAAGATGGTACAAACAACCTCATTTTAGATGGTTTCTAATTCATTGATCTCTGCTATATGGTTAATGAAGGAAGTTTTACTACATCATTATAATCCTAAGGTATTGTGTATAAGATGTAATAATATTAGTATATTGGCAAAATCCTCAATGAATTTGTTGACTGGAAGTAGTTCATTGTCCCCATCAATTTCTCACCTTTGACAATCCAAACTGTGCTCCAGAAAATTCTAGTAACTTTTTGATCTGTGTGAAGGCATTGATCACATTTAGGGGTTATATTTTTTAATAATACATAAAGATTTTTCTTTTTTATTATATTAGTCATCATACAGTAGTTTTTTATGTGGTGCTTCATGATTCATTATTTGTGTATAATATCCAGTGGTAAAGATTTTTCTAAGTTAAATGTTACCTAATCACTATGGGAATAAATTTTTCTCAATTTCTGTAGCTCTATGCTGAGTGCACTATTATTTGACATACAGATATACTAAATATCATACATTCTCTCTTATTGTTGCTTGGCTCCCTAAACAGAATCATACTTGTTGTCTTCAGTGTGACCATGGCCAACTTGACATCCATGAGTGGATTCCTCCTCATGGGGTTTTCTGATAACCATGAACTTCAGATTTTACATGCATTGCTGTTTTTGGTGACATACCTGTTGGCCTTGACAGGCAACCTCCTCATTATCACTGTAACCAGCTTGGATCATCGCCTCCAGTCCCCCATGTATTACTTTCTGAAGCACCTCTCTCTTCTGGACCTCTGCTTCATCTCTGTCACAGTTCCCCAGTCTATCGCAAATTCACTTATGAACAACGGTTACATTTCCCGTGGCCAATGCATTCTTCAGGTGTTCTTCTTCATAGCTCTGGCTTCATCAGAAGTGGCCATCCTCACAGTAATGTCTTATGACCGGTATGCCGCCATCTGTCGGCCCCTGCAGTATGAGACCATTATGAACTCCTATGCTTGTAGGCAGGCAGTGACAGCAGTGTGGCTTGCTGGGGGCCTCTCTGGGCTCATGCACACAGCTGTGAACTTCTCCATACCTCTCTGTGGAGAGAGAGTCATTCATCAATTCTTCTGTGATGTTCCTCAGATGCTGAAACTAGCTTGTTCTCATGAATTCATCAATGAGATTGCAGTGGCTGCCTTCACAACCTCAGCAGCATTCATCTGCTTGGTCTCCATCGTGCTCTCCTACATTCACATCTTCTCTACTGTGCTGAGGATCCCATCAGCCGAGGGCCGGACCAAAGTCTTCACCACATGCCTACCACACCTGTTTGTAGTCACCTTCTTCCTCTCCACTGCAGGCTTTGAGTTTCTGCACCCACCTTCTGACTCCCAATCAGCTATGGATCTCATGTTCTCCATATTCTATACGGTGATACCGCCAACACTCAATCCAGTTATCTACAGCTTACGGAATGAAGCCATGAAGGCAGCTCTGAGGAAGGTGCTGTCAAAAGGAGAATTTTCCCAGAGAAAGATATATTTAAAAGCCATTTTTAAATTTTAAATAAAAATAAAAAATAAAAATAAAAATAATAAAAATAAAAAATAAAAAACATAAAAATAAAAGCTACTGTCATTGCACTTCAGATTATAAGAGTATAGGTCTGATTTACTCCCAGAACTCCTTTCTAACCTTTCTATTCTTCTCAAAATCTGATTCATCAAAATTTAAGATATTATGCTATTAAATGTTGTGGCCTTGTTCCTCCAATTAAAGTGTTATTTTAAGGCATCTTTTAGGATGTGTGTGTGAGAGAGACAGAGAGAGAAAGTAATGACTTTAGGGTTTGGCCAGCATAATTTAGTGTTGGTTTTTAAACTATGGAAAGAGCTGAGATGCCCTTCAACAGACAAATGGATAAAGATGTGGTCCATATATATAATGGAATGTTACTCAGTCATCAGAAAGGATGAATACCCAAGTTCTGCATCAACATGGATGAGACTGGAGGAGATTTTGCTCAGTGAAATAAGTCAAGCAGAGAAAGTCAATTACCATATGGTTTGACATACTTGTGAAACATAAGGATTAACATGGAGTATATTAGGAGAAGGAAAGGAAAATAGAAGGGTGGAAATAAGAGGGGGAGATGAACCATGAGAGACTGGACTCTAAGAAACAAAATGAGGGTTTCAGAAGGGAGGGGGTTGGGGGAGGTTGGGGGAGCCTGGTAGTGGGTGTTAAGGAGGGCATGTATTGCATGGAGTACTGTGTGCTGTACATAAACAATGAGTCTTAGAACACTGCATCAAAAACTAATGATGGGAGGGACAAGATGGCAGGGGGGTAGGAGGAGGTGCCTTTTCAGCCGGTACCCCAAAGTGAGCTTATTACCTACAAAAGAACTCCATTCACCCATGAAATCAGCCTGAGATCAGAATTATACACGTCTGGATCTCTACAGGGGCAGAAGACGCCAGTGAGCAGGTAAAGTGGAGTGGGAAGGCAGACTGATATCAGAAGATAAACAAAAGGGGGAGGGAGCCACCAGAGGCGACAGGTTGTAAAGTAATACCCCAATATGAGCGAGAGTGCCCTGCATCTGGGGACCAGCATTAACTTGGAGACTGGTTGAAAGCACTCCAAAAGAGCAAAGGATCACGGGGGGGGGGGGGGGGGGGGGGATTGTGGGAATCGGGCGGCTAGGGACAGGGGCTTAAGTTCCCGGTCGCAGGACAGCCTCCCCAATGCTGAGGCAGAGAGAGTGCAGTGGAGAAACCAGGTCTTGGTCCCTAAGCCGCCAGCGTGCCTGAGAATGCGTGGGTTCTAGCTCCTGTGAGGGGATGGGAGCCATGCCAGTGGGCAAAACGCGCGAGCCCAGCTACAAAGCCTGAGATACGCGCGCACGTCCCTCAGGCTCCCCTGAGAGAGTTACAAAGGCCCTGCTGGCGCTCTTTGGCCCCTGCCATTGTTTCCAAGCCTAAGCTGCATGCCCCAAACCCTCCCCTGACAGAGGTGCACAAAAGCCCAGCCTGGGGTTTTCGGACCTGTGCCCAATTCTCAGTGCCTGAGATGCACGCGCGACCCATAGCCACCCCTGAAAGAGGTGCGCACAAGCCGGGCACTCTTAGACCCAGCAAGACCAGGCACTCCCAGCCTGGGCCAGCGGCAAAATCTCAGTGTGCAACTGCTGCTTGGAGCCTCTCTGGCGGTCAGGAGCTCCCAGACAGCCGCCACTGCCTTGGCTTTGGGTACAAGCAAAAGATCCTGCACCCCCAGGGTCTGCAACTTGGAACCTGCTCTGCCAGCGGCCAAGGGGGAACATATTTAGGCTCTGCAGACAGACTGAGGCTTCTCTCTGAGGGGGAGATCAGGGTGTGGTTTGTTTTCCTCTAAAACTACAAAAACCATCAAAGGCGGTCAAGGTGAGAGAAAAAAAAGTGAACAAACATAAAAACCGCCAGAGAACAAAAGCCTGAAAAAAAAAGAGTTTCTTCAGAGCCCACCCCCTTGAGGGGGGCGGAAGGACTTAACTCAGGAAACATCATTGACTGAAAACCCACCTGGCAGGCCCATCCCCCAGAAAACAAACCAAGAAAGAAAAAAAAAAAAGATAAAAAAAAAAGACTACAAGAGAACAACCAATACTTCATAGGAAAACTTGTATTGTTCACTCGTTCCCACTATTCCGGTTCATTTTTTTTTTTTACACCTAGGCAATTTTTTTAACCTATTTACCATCACAACAAGCTGTACAGTACATCAAATTCCATAATACCCTTCTAACCTGAACTTTTTGTTACATACACCTATGTTTTTCCTTTGCATTTTTATTTTTTGAATTCCTTTTTTTTATTTTTAGTTTAGTCTAGTTTATTCCTTTTTATTTTTATCTTTTAATAGTCATATAGAGTTAAACTTCAAATTAATCCCCTTTCCCCAATCAATACTACCCCTATAGGTAAACCAATTTTTAATCCCCTTTAACAAAGATATCAAGATATATCCAGGAAGAATCAAAACAACCTTCCTCTCAAACACTGAGAATTTATAAGAACTCTCCCATCTTCTTCTTCCACCAGTATTTCTGTGTTTTTGTGTTTGTCCTGATAGCATATAAATCTTACACTTGGGGTTCTTTTAGACGAGGTTCTTCCTTTATTTGCATGTATTTTTTTTCTCTTGTCATATACTTGTATCAGTCTTTTTATCTCTTTGTTTGTCTACTTCATAAATCTTACCTTGGGGACCATCTGGGCTGAACCTTCTCTTTCATCTTCCCTTTCTTTCTTGTCTCTCCCTCTCTCTTTTTTTTATTTTTTCTTTTTCTTTTCTTTTGTCTCTCGTTTGGGTGGGGAATCCTGATTGCTCAGAAGTGTTCCAGGGTGCACCTTGACTGCACCACAGTTGATACATCCAGCTACATCTGTTCAGTCATCTCCCACCAAAATGACTAGGAGGAGGAATGCCCAACAGAAGAAAAATACAGAGGATGGACCTTCTGTGACAGAGGTAATGGCTATCAACATAGACAATATGTTGGAAAGAGAATTCAGGATAACAATTATCCAGGAAATAGCTAGGTTGGAGAAAGCCATGGATGACCAAATGAAATTGATTAGGGCAGAACTGAAAGCGACCAGACAGGATGTTCACAATGTTAGGGTGGAGCTTAAAGCTACCAGGGAGGAGGTTCACAATGCTCTCAATGAGTTCCAATCTAATCTAAACTCTCTCAAAGCTAGGGTAACTGAGACAGAAGATAGAATTAGTGATCTGGAAGACAAACAGATAGAGAGAAAGGATCAGGAGGAAGCCTGGAACAAACAGCTTAGAAACCATAAAAACAGAATCAGGGATATAAATGATGCCATGAAGCGTTCCAACATCAGAATTATTGGAATCCCTGAAAGGGAGGAGAAAGAAAGAAGTCTAGAAGATATACTGGAACAAGTCCTTCATGGAAAATTTTCCCAATCTCGTGAATGGAACAAGCATTCATGTACTAGAGGCTGAACGGTCTCTACCCAAGATTATACATTCCAAAAAAACATCACGACACCTGATAGTCAAATTGAGGAATTATAATTGCAGGAATAATCTCTTGAAAGCTGCCAGGGCAAAGAGGCTCCTTACTTACAGAGGGAAGCCCATCAGAATAATGTCAGACCTGTCCACAGAAAAATGGCAAGCCAGAAAAGGCTGGCAAGATATATTCAGGGCACTGAATGAGAAGAACATGCAGCCAATAATACTTTATCCAGCAAGACTGACATTCAAAATGGATGGAGAGATAAAGAGTTTCCAAGACCAAGAACGCTTAAAAGACTATGCAACCACCATGCTGACACTGCAGGAAATATTAAGGGGGGTTCTATAAAAGTGGAAAAATCCTAAGAATAGCATTGAACATAAATATAGAGACAATCTACAGAAAGAAAGACTTCAAAGGTAACTCAATGTCAATAAAAACGTATCTATCAATAATCACTCTCAATGTGAATGGCCTAAATGCACCCATAAATTTACACAGGGTTGGAGATTGGATAAAACGACAGTACCGAAAGGAATCCATCAAAATCCTTGAGGAGAACACGGGCAGCAACCTCTTCGACCTCAGCCGCAGCAACATCTTCCTAGGAACAACGCAAAAGGCAAGGGAAGCAAGGGAAAAAATGAACTACTGGGATTTCATCAAGATCAAAAGCTTTTGCACAGCAAAGGAAACAGTTAACAAAATCAAAAGACAACTGACAGAATGGGAGAAGATATTTGCAAACGACATATCAGATAAAGGACTAGTGTCCAGAATCTATAAAGAACTTAGCAAACTCAACACCCAAAGAACAAATAATCCAATCAAGAAATGGGCAGAGGACATGAACAGACATTTCTGCAAAGAAGACATCCAGATGGCCAACAGACACATGAAAAAGTGCTCCATATCACTCGGCATCAGGGAAATACAAATCAAAACCACAATGAGATATCACCTCACACCAGTCAGAATGGCTAAAATCAACAAGTCAGGAAATGACAGATGCTGGCGAGGATGCGGAGAAAGGGGAACCCTCCTCCACTGTTGGTGGGAATGCAAGCTGGTGCAGCCACTCTGGAAAACAGCATGGAGGTTCCTCAAAATGTTGAAAATAGAACTGCCCTATGACCCAGCAATTGCACTATTGGGTATTTACCCTAAAGATACAAATGTAGTGATCCAAAGGGGCACATGCACCCGAATGTTTATAGCAGCAATGTCCACAATAGCCAAACTATGGAAAGAACCTAGATGTCCATCAACAGATGAATGGATCAAGAAGATGTGGTATATATACACAATGGAATACTATGCAGCCATCAAAAGAAATGAAATCTTGCCATTTGCAACAACATGGATGGAACTAGAGCGTATCATGCTTAGCGAAATAAGTCAAGCAGAGAAAGACAACTATCATATGATCTCCCTGATATGAGGAAGTGGTGATACAACATGGAAGCTTAAGTGGGTAGAAGAAGAATAAATGAAACAAGATGGGATTGGGAGGGAGACAAACCATAAGTGACTCTTAATCTCACAAAACAAACTGAGGGTTTCTGGGGGGAGGGGGTTTGGGAGAAGGGGGTGGGATTATGGACATTGGGGAGGGTATGTGATTTGGTGAGTGCTGTGAAGTGTGTAAACCTGGTGATTCACAGACCTGTACCCCTGGGGATAAAAATATATGTTTATAAAAAATAAAAAATTAAAAAATAAAAATAAAAATTAAAAATTAAAAATTAAAAAAAAAAAAAAAAAAACGACAGTACCCATCTATATGTTGTCTACAAGAGACCCATTTTGAACCTAAAGATACACCCAGACTGAAAGTGAAGGGATGGAGAAGCATCTTTCATGCCAATGGGCCTCAAAAGAATGCCGGGTAGCGATTCTCATATCAGATAAATTAGACTTTAAACTAAAGACTGTAGTCAGAGATACAGAAGGACACTATAATCCTTAAAGGGACTATCCACCAAGATGATCTAACAATTGTAAATATCTATGCTCCCAATATGGGAGCAGCCAATTACTTAAGAAAACTGTTAATCAAGAAAAAGAGTCATATTGATATGAATACAATAATCGTAGGTGATCTTAACACGCCTATCTCAGAAATAGATCATCGAAGCAGAAAATCAATAAAGAAACAGGAATGACACATTGGAACAGATGGACCTCATAATTATATACAGAACATTCCACCCTAAAACAACAGAATATTCATTCTTTTCAAGTGCACACAGAACCTTCTCAAGAATAGACCACATACTGTGTCACAAATCATGACTCAACCGACACCAAAAGACTGAGATTATTCCCTGCATATTCTCAGATGACAATGCTTTGAAACTGGAGCTCAATCGCAAGGAAAAGTTCCAAAGGAACTCAAACACCTGGAAGCTAAAGGCCACCTTGCTTAAGAATGCTTGGATCAACCAGGAGATCAAGGAATAACTGAAACAATTCATGAAAACCAATGAGAATGAAGACACTTCTGTCCAAAACCTATGGGATACAGCAAAGGCGGTCCTAAAGGGGAAATACATAGCCATCCAAGCCTCCCTCAAAAAAAATTGAAAAATCCAGAATAAACCAGCTGTCTCTACACCTTGAAGAACTGGAGAATCAACAACAAATCAAACCAACTCCACACATAAGAAGGGAAATCATCAAGATTAGAGCTGAGATCGATGAGGTAGAAACCAGAGATACAGTAGAACGTATCAATGAAACTAGAAGCTGGTTTTTTAAAAGAATCAATAAGATCAATAAACCATTGGCCACACTAATCCAAAAGAAAAGAGAGAAAGCCCAAATTCATAAAATTATGAATGAAAAGGGAGAGATCACAACGAACACCAAGGAAGTAGAAACGATCATCAGAAGTTATTATCAACAGTTATATGCCAATGTGTTTAGCAACCTAGATGAAATGGATGCATTCCTGGAAAACTATAAACTACCAAAATTGAACCAGGAAGAAATCGAAAACCTGAATAGACCGATATCTAATAACGAGATTGAAGCAGTGATCAAAACCCTCCCAAAAAACAAGAGCCCAGGACCTTTTGAAATCCTTGGGGAATTCTACCAAACTTTCAAAGAAGAAATAACACCTATTCTCCTGAAGCTGTTACAAAAAATTGAAGCAGAAGGAAAACTTCCAGAATCTTTCTATGAAGCCAGCATTACCCTGATCCCCAAACCAGGAAAAGACCCTACCAAAAAGGGTAATTTTAGACCAATATCACTGATGAAAATGGATGCTAAGATTCTCAACAAGATCCTAGCCAACAGGATCCTACAGCACATTAAAAAGATTATCCACCACGATCAGATGGGATTAATCCCTGGGCTACAAGTATGGTTCAACATTTGCAAATCAATCAATGTGATAAAACAAATTAATAGGAGAAGAGAGAAGAACCACATGGTCCTCTCAATTGATGCAGAAAAAGCATTTGACAAAATCCAGCATCTGTTCCTGATTAAAACGCTTCAAAGTATAGGGATAGAGGGAACATTCCTGAACCTTTTCAAATCTATCTATAAAAGACCCACAGCAAATATCATCCTCAATGGGAAAAAGCTTGCAGCCTTCCCGTTGAGATCAGGAACAAGACAAGGATGCCCACTTTCACCACTCTTGTTCAACATAGCAACTTCTTTCAAGATATGTCTCCAAAGGCAAAGGAAACAAAAGCGAAAATAAACTTTTGGGACTTCATCAAAATCAAAAGCTTCTGCACAGCAAAGGAAACAGTCAACAAAACAAAGAGGAAACCCAGGGAATAGGAGAAGATATTTGCAAATGACAGTACAGACAAAAGTTTGATATCCAGGATCTATAATGAACTCCTCAAACTCAACACACTCGAAACAGACAATCATATCAAAAAATGGGCAGAAGATATGAACAGACACTTCTCCAATGGAGACATACAAATGGCTATGAGACACATGAAAAAATGTTCATCATCACTAGCCATCAGGGAGATTCAAATTAAAACCACATTGAGATACCACCTTACATCAGTTAGAATGGCCAAAATTAAGAAGACAGTAAACAACGTGTGTTGGAAAGGATGTGGAGAAAGGGGAACCAACCCTCTTACACTGTTGGTGGGAATGCAAGTTGGTGCAGCCACTTTGGAGAACAGTGTGGAGATTCCTCAAGAAATTAAAAATAGAGCTTCCCTATGACCCTGTAATTGCACTACTGTTTATTTAACCCAAAGATATAGATGGAGTTAAAAAATGGGCCATCTGTATGGCCACAGTTGCCAAACTGTGGAAAGAACCAAGATGTCCTTCAATGGACAAATGGATAAGGAAGATGTTGTCCATATACATTATAGAGTATTATGCCTCCATCAGAAAGGATGAATACCCAACTTTTGTATCAACATGGATGGGACTGGAAGAGATTATGCTGAGTGAAATAAGTCTAGCAGAGAGTGTCAATTTTATAGTTTCACTTATTTGTGGAGCATATGGAATAATATGGAGGACACGAGGAAATTGAGAGGAGAAGGGAGTTGGGGGAAATGGAGGGGGATATAAACCATGAGAGACTATGGACTCTAAAAAACAATCTGAGGGTTTTGGAGGGGTGGGGGGTGAGGGAATTGGTGAGCGTGGTGGTGGGTATTATGGAGGGCACGTATTACATGGAGCAGTGAGTGTGGTGCATAAACAATGAATTCTGGAACGCTAAAAAGAAATTAAAAAAAATAAAAATCAGGGGCGCCTGTGTGGCTCAGTGGGTTAAAGCCTCTGCCTTTGGCTCAGTTCATGATCCCAGTGTCTTGGGATCGAGCCCCACATCAGGCTTTCTGCTCAGTGGGGAGCCTATTTTCCACCCCTCTCTCTGTCTGCCTCTTGCATACTTGTGATCTCTCTCTCTGTGTCAAATAAATAAATAAAATCTTTAAAAAAATAAATAAAAATTAAACAAAAACCCTTTATTTATTTATTAAAATTGTTCTTGCATGATATTCATCACCATAAAATACATCATTAGTTTTTTCCCCCCCAGGATTTTAAGAGAGCAAACCACGTGCTCCACAGCTGCATTTTTTTTTAAAAATTTTTTCAATTTATTTATTTTCAGAAAAATAGTATTCATTATTTTTTCACCACACCCAGTGCTCCCTGCAATCCGTGCCCTCTATAATACCCACCACCTGGTACCACAACCTCCAACCCCCCGTCACTTCAAACCCCTCAGATTGTTTTTCAGAGTCCATAGTCTCTTATGATTCACCTCCCCTTCCAATTTACCCCAACTCCCTTCTCCTCTCCATTTCCCCATGTCCTCCATGCTATTTGTTATGCTCCACAAGTAAGTGAAACCATATGATAATTGACTCTCTCTGCTTGACTTATTTCACTCAGCATCATCTCTTCCAGTCCAGTCCATGTTGCTACAAAAGTTGGGTATTCATCCTTTCTGATGGAGGCATAATACTCCAAAGTGTATATGGACCACATTTTCCTTATCCATTTGTCTGTTGAAGGGCATCTTGGTTCTTTCTACAGTTTGGCGACCATGGCCATTGCTGCTATAAACATTGGGGTACAGATGGGCCTTCTTTTCACTACATCTGTATCATTGGGGTGGATAATCTTTTTAATGTACTGTTGGATTCTATTAGCTAGGATCTTGTTGAGAATTTTGGCATCCATATTCATCAGGGATATTTGTCTGAACTTCTCCTTTTTGATGGGGTCTTTCTTTGCCTGGCTTGGGGATCAGAGTAATGCTGGCTTCATACAAAGTGGCTGGAAGTTTTCCTTCTGTTTGTTTTTGAAACAGCTTCAGGGGAATAAGCATTATTTCTTCTTTTAATGTTTAGTAGAATTCCCCAGGGTATCCATCAGGTCCTCTTTGGCACTTGTTTTTTGGGAGGTTTATGATCACTGCTTCAATCTCACTACTAGATATTGGTCTATTCAGGTTGTCAATTTCTTCCTGTTTCAGTCCTGGAAGCTTATAGTTTTCCGGGAATGCATCTGTTTCTTCTACGTTGCTTAACTTACTGGCATATAGCTGTTGATAATAATTTCTGGTGATTGTGTTTCCTTGGTGCTAATGATGATCTCTCCCCTTTCATTCATAATTTTATAATTTGGGTCCTCTCTATTTTCTTTTAGATTAGTTTGGCCTGTGGCTTATCAATCTTATTAACTCTTTCAGTGAACCAGCTTCTAGTTTCAATGATGTGTTCTACTGTATCTCTGGTTTCTAACCAGATGGTGGAGGTTTCTAACCAGAGATACATTGATACATTGATCTCTGCTCTAATCTTGATTATTTCCCTCCTCGTGCATGGGGTAAGTTTAATTTGTTGTTGATTCTCCAGCTCTTTAAGGTGGAAAGAGATTCTGTGTATTCAGGTTTTTTTTTATTTTTTGAATCAGGTTTGGATGGCTATGTAAATCCCCCTTATGACAGCCTTTGCCATATCCCATAGGTTTTGGACTGATGTGTTTTTTAATTCATTGGTTTCCATGAGTTGTTTAAATTCTTCTTTGATTTCCTGGTTGACACCAATATTCTTGAATAGGATGGCCTTTAGCTTCAAAGTGTTTGAATTTCTTCCGAATTTTTCTTGTGTTTGAGTTCAAGTTCCAAAGCCTTGTGGTCTGAGAATATACAGGGAATAATCTCAATCTTCTGGTATTGGTTAATACCAGATCTGTGACCCAGTATGTGGTCTATTCTAGAGAAAATACATTGTGGTCTGAGAATATACAAGAAATAACTTGTCTTTTGGTAAAGATTGAGACCAGATTTGTGACCTAGTATGTGATCTATTCTGGAGAAAGTTACATATGTGCTCGAAAGAATGAGTACTCTGTTGTTTTAAGATGAAATGTTCTGCATATGTCTATGAGGTCCATCTGGACCAGTGTGTCATTCAAAGCTCTTGTTTATTTATTGATTTTCTCCTTAGATGATTTGCCTGTTCTGATAGTGGAGTGTTATGATCCCCTATAATTAACATGTGTTTATCAATATGTCTCTTTGTTTTAATTAACAGTTGACTTATGTAATTGGCTACTCCCATGTTGAGGGCATAGATATTTATAGTTGTTAGATTCTCTTGTTTTATAGACCCTTTAAGACTAATATAGTGTTCCTTCTCTATCTCTGACTACAGTCCTTAAGTTAAAATATAATTGGTCTGATAGAAAAATGGATACTCCCTTTCTTTTGAAGCCTGTTGGCATGAAAGATGGATCTCCATCTCTGGGTTCCAAATGAGTCTCAGGTGGTGACGGTGGAGGAGTAGGAGACCTAAATTTCATCTGGTGCCAGGAATTCAGGTACATGGTTTTCAAACCATTCTGAACACCTACAAACTCGATAGGATATCAAAGAAAAGAATAACAGCAATTCTATGAATAGAAAAGCGACCACTTTCTGGAAGGCAGGATGAAGTGAATCCAAAGTGATATACTGGAAGATGGACCACGGGGGAAGGGCAATTCCATTAGCTGGCTCCCGGCAAGTGACAGAGCAGTGGAGCATGAAATCAGAACTTTTAGATGTCTGCTGCACTGAGGAACATCACTCTCGTGGCTAAGGAGGGGGTGGAGCCCTCACTGGGAGAGAGTAGTCTCGGGTCCCTCCTAGACACAGAAAGACTGGGGGGTGCCTGATTGTGGCAGAGCTCCCAAGCATCAGAGCAGGGAAGCCAGCTGCAAAGATGGAGACAAGAAGAGGGCTCTCAGCCGGGTTGCCATAAACCTTGATCCCTGGCATAGTGGGGCCATTCCTCTTTGAGGAGGGACCCCACAAGTGGCAGATCTGGGGAGATGCCACTTCTTCCCCTGAGAGGAGCAGTGTGGGAGTGTGTTGTATGAATCTACTGGGTTTGAAGACTCCAAAAAGGGCAGTGTGCCAGAGATAGAAAGCCTCAGTCACCAGCCTAGATGAGCATGGAACATGGCTGGAGACTAAGGAGGCAGGAGGGATTGACTGCTTTTCTCTGAGGGCTCACTGAAGAGGAGGACCCCGAGCTCTCAGTTCCTCTGGTAAGGAGATTGGGAGGCCATCATTACCATTCTTGTCCTCCAAAGCTGTGTGGAAAGCTTTCAGGTAACAAAAGCTACCAAGAGCAAACCCAAGATTACTTATCCTGGCCTCTGGCAATATCAGTGGAATTCCACCTCATCCAAGGACATTTCAGAATCATTGAAAGTGGCCTCTCCCCCAGAATATCAGCAAGAACATCCAGGCAATACCAAGTCTACCAATCAATGAGAACTGCAAAACACCACTGCTAGGGGAATACAGCATGTAGAATTCATGGCCTTTTCCCCATGATTCTTAGTTTTTCAAACTTAAATTTTTAAATTTTCTTTATTTTCTTCTTTTTCTATTTTTTTAATTTTTCCTCTTTCCTACTTTAACCAACATTTTATCAATAACTTTTTAAAAATCTTTTCATTTTCATGGACGGGACTGGAAGAGATTATGCTGAGTGAAATAAGTCAGGCAGAGAGAGTTAATTACCATATGGTTTCACTTATTTGTGGAGCATAACAAATAGCATGGAGAACAAGGGGAGATGGAGAGGAGAAGGGAGTTGAGGGGAATTGGAAGGGGAGGTGAACCATGAGAGACTATGGACTCTGAAAAACAATCTGAGGGTTTTGAAGGGGCGGGGGGTGGGAGGTTGGGGGAACCAGGTGGTGGGTATTGGAGAGGGCATGGATTGCATGGAGCACTGGGTGTGGTGCAAAAATAATGAATACTGTTATGCTGAAAAATTTTTAATAAGAACTTTTCATTTTCATTTTTATATTCATATTTTTATATTTTATATTTATATTTTATATTCATATTATATTCATATTCTTTCCCTTTATTGTATTTAACCTTATGTTTTGTACTCATATAAGTTTTACTTTCGTTAAAATTTTGGGAAATAGTTTCTTCTAACAGACAAAAATATACCCTAAATCTAGCATATGTCTATGTTCTAGTCCCCTGCCTGATCACATTCTCTCTCTTTTTTAAAATTTTTTTCTTTCTCTTTTCAACCAAATTCTTATCTTATCCATTCCTCTTTTTTTTAAGATTTTATTTATTTATTTGACAGAGATCACAAGTAGGCAGAGAGCCAGGCCGGGGGGTGGGGGGCAGGGAGGAAGCAGGCTCCCTGCTGAGCAGAGAGCCTGATATAGGGCTCAATCCCAGGACCCCAGGCTGAAGGCAGAAACTTAACCCACTGAGTCACTCAGGTGTCCCATCAATTCCTTTTTTTAAATCTTTTTTAATTTTTATCTTTACAGTCATATGCCATCTCTTCATCGTATTTACCCTTATGTGTGTGTGTGTGTGTGTGTGTGTGTGTATTTCTCTTTCTTTAATATTTTGGGAGGCAGTTTCTTCAAACAGAACAAAATAAACCCCAAATCAAGAGTGTGGCTCTGTTCTATTTACCAGCATGATCATTTTTTTCCCTCTGGTTTCAGGTCTCTTCTGAGTTGTTTAGTGTATATTTTTCTGGGGTCGTTGTTACCTTTTAAGCATTTTGTTCTTTCATTCATCTACTCTTCTCTGGACAAAAAGACAAGGTGGAAAAGCTCACCTAAAAAAAAAAAACAAGAGACAGCACCAACTGCTAGGGACCTAATCAATACAGACATCGGTAAGATGTCCAACCTAGAGTTCAGAACAGTGATTATAAAGATACCATCTGGGCTTGAAAAAAAGCATAGAAAATACAAGAGAATCCCTTTCTGGGGAAATAAAAGAACTAAAATCTAACCAAGTTGAAATTAAAAAGCTATTAATGAGGTACAATTAAAAAAATGGAGGCTCTTACTGCTAGGATAAATGAGACAGAAGAGAAAAATAGTGATATAGAAGACCAAATGATGAAGAATAAGGAAGCTGAGCAAAAGAGAGATAACCAACTAAAGGATCACGAGGTGAGAATTTGAGAGATAAGTGATACCATAAGATGAAAAATATTAGAATAATTGGGATTCTAGAAGAAGAAAGAAAGAGGGGGCAGAAGGTATATTGGAACAAATTATAGAGGAAAATTATAGGGGAAGGAAACAGACATCAAAACCCAGGAGGCATAGAGAATTTCCCCTCAAAAATCAATAAAAATAGGTCAACACCCCCTCATCTAATAGTAAAACTTAAAAGTCTCAGAGAAAAAAGAAAATCCTGAGAGCAGCTCAGAACAAGATGTCTGTAACCTACAAAGATAGGAATATTAGACTGGAAGCACACCTATCCACACAGACCTGGAAAGCCAGAGAGGACTGTGTGATATATTCTCACTAAATGAGAAAAATATGCAGCCAGGAATACTACATCCAACTAAGCTGTCATTAAAAATAGAAGGAGAAATAAAAATCTTGGGGCACCTGGGTGGCTCAGTGGGTTAAAGCCTCTGCCTTCGGCTCAGGTCATGATCCCAGGGTCCTGGGATTGAGCCCCACGTCGGGCTCTCTGCTCCGCGGGGAACCTGCTTCCTCCTCTCTCTCTCTCTGCCTCCCTCTCTGCCTACTTGTGATTTCTCTCTGTGTGTCAAATAAATAAAATCTTTATAAAAAAAAAGAAAGAAAAATCTTCTATGACAAACAAAAATTAAATGAATTTGCAAACCACAAACCACCCCTATGGGAAATATTGAAAGGGGTCCTCTAAACAAAGAGAGAACCTAAAAGTAACATAGATCAGAAAGGAACAGAGACAATATACACTAACGGTCACCTTACAGGCGATACAATGGCACTAAATTCATATCTTTCAATAGTCACCCTGAATGTAAATGGGCTAAATGCCCCCAGTTAAAGACACAGGATATCAGAATGGATTAAAAAAAAAAACTATCAATATGCTGTCTGCAAGAGAGTCATGTTAGACCCAAAGACACCTCCAGATTTAAAGTGAGGGGGTGCAAAGCAATTTACCATGGGCATCAAAAGAAAGCTGGGGTGGCAATCTTTAAGCTAAAGACTATAATAAGAGATGAGGAAGGACACTATATAACACTTAAAGGGTCTGTCCAACAAGAAGATCTAACAATTTTAAATACCTATGCCCTACTGTGGACTCAGAAACGATCCAAGGGTTTGATAGGGGAGGGGTCTGGGGGATGCTAACCCTGGTGCTGGGTATTAAGGAGGGCATGTATTGCATGGAGCACTTGGTGTCATACCTAAACAATGAATCTTGGAACACTGCATCAAAATTAATAATGTATTTTATGGTGACTAACATAACACAATAAAAAAATTTAAAAATAAAAAAAATCCATGCCCCTAATATGGGAGCGGCCAATTACATAACTAATTAATAACAAAATCAAAGAAACATATCAACAATAATACGGTAATAATTGGGGGTGTTAACACCCTCCACACTGAAATGGACAGATCATCTAACCAAAAGATCCACAGGGAAAAAAAGGCTTTAAATGACACACTGGACCAGATGGACGTCACAGATATATTCAGAACATTCCATCCCAAAACAACAGAATACATATTCCTCTGTAGTGCAAATGAACATTTTCAAAAATAGAGCACATCCTGGATCACAAATAAGGTCTCAACTGGTACCAAAAGATTGGGATCATTCCCTGCATATTTTTAGATCACAATGTTTGAAACTAGAACCCAACCACAAGAGGAAATTCAGAAAGAACTCAAATAAATGGAGCTAAATCACATCCTACTAAAGAATGAATGGGTGAACCAGGAAATGGAAGAATTTTAAAAATTCATGAAAATAAAAACATGACTGTTCAAAATCTTTGGGTTCCAGCAAAGGCAGTCCTGAGAGGAAAGTATATAGCAATACAAGCATTTCTAAAGAAACAAGAAAGATCTAAATATACAACCTAACCCTATACCTAAAAGAGCTGGAGAAAGAACAGCAAAGAGAGCCTAAATCCAGCAGGAGAAGATAAATAATAAAGATTGGAGCAGAAATCAATGAAATAGAAACCAAAAGAGCAAAGCAACTGATCAACAAAACTAGGAGCTTGGTCTTCAAAAGAATTAATAAGATTAATAAACCCCCCGCCAGACATATCAAAAACTAAAAAGACTCAAATTAATAAAATCATGAATTAAAAAAGAGACATCACAACCAACACCAAAGAAATACCAACAATTATAAGGACATATTAAGAGCAACGATATGCCAGCAAATTAGACAATCAGGAAGAAATAGATGCATTCCTAGAGACATAAACTACCACAACTGAACCAGGAAGAAATAGAAAATAAGAACAGACACATAACTAGTAAGGAGACTGAAGCAGTCATCAAAAATCTCCCAAAAAACAAGAGCCCAGGGCAAGATACCTTTCCAGGGGATTTCTACCAAACATTTAAAGAAGAATTAATACCTATTCTCCTGAAACTGTTCCAAAAATATAGAAATGGAAGGAAAACTTCCAAACTCCTTTTATAAGGCTGGCATTACCTTGATCCCAAAACCAGACAAAGACCCTATCCAAAAGAAAAATTACAGACCAAATTCCCTGATGAACATGGACGCAAAAATTCTTATCAAAATTCTAGCCAATAGGATCCAACAGTACATTAAAAGGATTATTAACCAAGACCAACCGGGATTTATTCCTGGGTTGCAAGATTGGTTTAACATCCACAAATCAATCAATGTGATACTATACATTAATAAAAGAAAAACAAGAACTATATGATATTCTCAATAAATGCAAAAAAAAAGCATTTGACAAAGTACAGCATCCTTTCTTGATCAAAACTCTTCACAGTGTAGGGATAGAGGGTACACACCTCAATATCATAAGAACCATCTATGAAAAAACCATAGTGAGCATCATTCTCAGGTCAGGAATACGACAGGGATGTCCACTATCACCACTGCTATTCAGCATAGTACTAGAAGTCTTAGCCTCAGCTATCAGACAGCAAAAATAATAATAAAATAAAATAAAATAAAATGCATCTGAATCAGCAAAGAAGAGGTCAAATTCTCACCAGATTACATGACACTTTATGTGAAAAACCCAAAAGACTCCACTCCATATCTGCTAGAATTAATAGAGGAATTCAGTAAAGTGTCAGGATATAAAATCAATGCACCAAAATCAGTTGCATTTCTATATGCCAACAAGACAGAAGAAAAAGAAACTAAGGAGTCAATCCCATCTACAATTGCACCCAAAACCATAAGATACCTAGGAATAAATCTAACCAAAGAGGTTAAGAATCTGTACTCAGAAAACTATAGAATACTCATGAAAGACACTAAGGAAGACACAAAGAAATGGAAAAACATTACATGCTCATGGATTGGATGAAATATTGTGAAATATTCCAAATATTTTGAAAATGTCTATGCTACCTAGAGCAATCTACACATTAATGCAATCCCTATCAAAATACCAGCAAGTTTTTTCAAAGAATGTAAAAAATAATCCTAATATTTATATGGAACCAGAAAAGACCATGAATACCCAGAGTAAGTTTGAAAAAGAAAACCAAAGCTGGCGGCATCACAATTCCAGACTTCAAGCTCTATGGCAAAGCTGTCATCATCAAGACAGTATTGTACTGGCATAAAAAACACACACATAGTCTAATGGAACAGAACAGAGAGCCCAGAAATGGACCCTCTCTGGTCAACTAATAACTGACGAAGCAGGAAAGAATGTTCAGTGGAAAAAAGACTGTCTCTTCCACAAATGGTGTTGGGAAAACTGGACAGCCACATGCAGAAAAATGAAACTGGACCATTTCCTTACACCACACATGAAAACACACTCAAAATGGATGAAAAACCTCAATGTGAGAAAGGAATCCATCAAAATCCTTGAGGAGAACACAGGCAGCAACCTCTTCAACCTCAGCTGCAGCAACTTCTTCCTAGAAATATCGCCAAAGGCATGGGAAGTAAGGGCAAAAATGAACTATTGGGACTTCAACAAGATCAAAAGCTTTTGCACAGCAAAGAAAACAGTCAACAATACCAAAAGAAAACCAACAGAATGGGAGAAGATCTTTGCAAATGACATATCAGATAAAGGGCTAGTATTCAAAATCTATAAAGAATTTATCAAACTCAACACCCAAAGAACAAATAATCCAATCAAGAAATGGGCAGAAGACATGAACAGACATTTCTACAAAGAAGACATACAAATGTCCAACAGACACACATCTTCCCTGTAAGAGAAAATTCTTTTCAAAAGCTTTGTCAAATCTATAAAATTATCTGTCTGTTTTAAAAAGTGCTCAACATCACTCAACATCAGGGAAATACAAATCAAAACCAATGAGTTACCACCTCACGCCAGTCAGAATAACTAAAATTAACAAGTCAAGAAATGACAGATATTTGAAAAATGCAGAGAAAGGGAAACTCTTTCATGCTGTTGGTGGAATGCAAACTGGTATAGCCATTCTGGAAAACAGTATGGAGGGTCCTCAGAAAGTTAAAAAATGGAGGTATCTTATGACCCAACAATTGCACTACTGGATATTTAACCCAAAGATATAAATGTAGTGAACCAAATGGGCACATGCACCACAATGTTTATAGCAACAATGCCCATAATAGCCAAACTATGGAAAAAGTCTAGATGTTCATCAACAAGGGAATGAGTAAGGAAGATGTGGTATATATATATATACAATTGAACACTATGCAGACATCAAAAAATGAAGTCTTGCCATTTTCAATGATTTGGATGGAACCTGAAGATATTATCCTAAACAAAATAAGTCAATCAGAGAAAGACAAGTATCATATGATCTCATTGATACTGAGATTTTGAGAATTTGAGAAACTAGAGAGAACATAGGGGAAGGGAGGGAAAAAATGAAACAAGACAAAACCAGAGAGGGAAACAAACCCTAAGAGATTCAATCTCAGGAAACAAACTGAGGGTTGCTGGAGGGTAGGGGAGTGGGAGGGTTGGGGTAGCTGGGTGATGGACATTGGGGAGGGTATGTGTTATGGTGAGTGATGTGAATTGTGTAAGACTGATGAATCACAGACCTGTACCCATGAAACAAATAATACATTATATGTTAATTTTT
Organism: Mustela lutreola; assembly: GCF_030435805.1. Lineage (NCBI taxonomy): Eukaryota > Metazoa > Chordata > Mammalia > Carnivora > Mustelidae > Mustela > Mustela lutreola. The sequence goes on along the minus strand of NC_081307.1, from coordinate 42,221,034 downwards.
TAAATGTTAAAAATAACACAACTGAAAAAATGAATCTCTTATAGGCAACATATGGATAGGTTCTGTCTTTTTATCCAATCTGCAATTCTGTGCCATTTTATGGGAGCGTTTAGGCCATCCACATTGAGTGATTATTGAAAGATATGTTTTTGTTATCATAGTGCCTGTGAGGTCCTTGTTTCTATAGATTGTCTCAGTAAATTTCTGTTCTATGTCACTCTTGTGTTCTTTATTCTTTTATAGAAACCCCCCTCACATTTCTTGTAATGCTGGCTTAGTGATCACATATTCTTTCAGTTTTTCCCAGTCTTGGAAGCTCTTTATATATCCAACCATTCTAAATGGCAGCTTTGCCAGATAAAGTATTCTTGGCTGCATGTTCTTTTCATTTAGTACCTGAATATGTCTTGCCAGCCCTTTTAGGCTTGCCAGGTCTCTGTGGACAGGTCTGACATCATTCTGATGTTCCTCTCTCTGTATGAAAGAAATATCTTCCCCCTAGATGCCCTTAAGATATTTCCCCTGGTTTTAAGATTCACAAGTTTCACTATCACATGCTGGGAGAGAGCTCATCTGCCCTCCTTGATCTTAGGAAGTGTCCTTTCTGCCTCTAGGACAAGAACACTTGCTCCATTCCCCAGATTTGGGAAATTCTCAGCTAGGATTTGCTCAACCTATCATCTAGTCCTCTCTCTCTCTCTCCACCTCCTCAGGGATCACAATAATTCTGACATCGGAATATCTAATGACATTATTTATTTCTCTAATTCTGTTTTCATGAATTCTAAGCTGTTTGTTCCAGGCCTCCTCCTGATCCTTCTTTTCTATCAGTTTGTCTTCTAGATCACTAATTTTATCTTCTGCCTCATTTACCCTAGCTGTTGGATATCTATATTAGCTTGGCTCTCATTGATAGCATGTTTAAGTTCTGCCAGATCAGCTTTCACTTCTGCCCTTAGAGATTCTATGTTGTCATTAATGGTTTTCTCCATCCTAGCTATTTTCTGCCTGTTACCCTGAAGTCTATTTCCAACATCTTGCTTATGGCCATATCTATTAGTTCTGTGACAGACGTCACAGTTTCTGAATTTTTCTTCTGTTGGGTGTTCCTCCTCCTACTTATTCTGTTGAAAGGCAGTTGAGAGAATGTACAGAGTCCAAACTATTGACCACAACTGAAGCAAGATGCACCTGTTTTATAGGGACCTTAGGGTTGTTTGTTGGCCTCTGGTTCTTTCACCCTGTCTTCTGTCGGGGAGGGGTCTGCAGGCAACCCTGTTTGGACAGAATTGCCCTGCTCCCTGTAGGGAGTGGGATGGGCTCAGTGAAAACCGGTTGGGGGGCAGGGGGGTGGGGAGTTGTTCTCTGGCAGCTTTCCTGGCAGTTTTCTGTGTCTCTTCTGAGAGTCAGAGCAGAAATGACCATATCCAATTCTCTGACTCAGAACAGAGAGATCACAGTCTGTTCTCCAGAAAACTCTCCAGGTCACACTAACTCTGTTTTTGTCTTGTGCTGCTAAAAACTACAGCGACCTGGGTTGTGTGCCCCATAGCAGCACTCCCAGCTCTCACTTCCATGTCCAGACACATCTCTGCCCTTTGTGCTTCTAAAACTGTCAGCCACCCCCATAGCATCAGGTTTCGGTCTGGGGGGCTGTCCTAAAGTCATTTCCCAGCAGCTACTGGTCTGTGAGTCTGTGCCAGGCCCCAACATGGGACACATTTGCACTCCCATGTTATTTCACCTCAGCAGCAGCACTTTTGGTGGCTCCCTCCTCCTTCTGTTTATCTTCAGATATCTGCCTGCAGAATCACTGCTTCCTGCTTCATACCCTAAAAGTGCTGCCAGAGATATTCTGTTGATATAGATCCTGATATATCTTTTTACATCTCAGGCTGATTTCATGGGTGTTCAGAGCTGTCTGGCAGGTACCAAGCTCAATTCAGGGGACCAATTGAAATAGGGTCCCCTACTTCTCTGCCATCTTGGCCCCCTCCCAAAACTGAGGGTTTTAGAGGGGAAGGGGTGGGAGATGGTTAAGCCTGGTGATGGGTATTAAGGAGGGCATGGAATGCAAGGAACACTGGGTGTTATACAAAATCAGTGAATCCTGGAACACTGCATCAAAAAACAGATCAAAACCAGATCAAAACCACAATGAGATACCATCTCACACCAGTCAGAATGGCAAAAATTAACAAATCAGGAAACAACAGATGTTGGCAAAGAAGTAGAGAAGAGGAAACTCTCTTCAATTGTTGGTGGGAATGCAAGCTGGTACAGCCACTCTGGAAAACAGTACGAAGTTTCCTCAAGACCTTAAAAATAGAGCTACCCACTGACCCAGGAATTGCACTACTAGGTATCTATTGAAAAATATAAACATAGTGATTTGGAGGAGCGCAAGTACCCCAATGTTTATAGCGGCAATGTTCACAATAGCTGAAATATGGAAAGAGCCCAGATGTTCACTGACAGATTGACAGTTGAGTGCATAATGAAGGTATGGTATATATATACACACCCACACATACATACATACACACACATACACATTACATTATGTATAAATTTATATACACACACACATAGACACATATGTATATGTGTATAGCACAATTATGTGTATTTATAATGGAATATAATCAATTTAATAATAATACACATATAATAAAATATATAATGAAATATTACTTGGCCATCAAAAAGAATGAAAGTTGTCTTTGCAAGGACATGAATGGAACTAGAGGGTATTATGCTAGGTGAAATAAGTCAGCCAAAGATAGACATACATCATATGATTTCACTCATATGTCAAATTATGAAACAAAATAGATGAGCATAGGGGAAGGGAAGGAAAAATAAAATAAGACAAATCAGAGAAAGACAAACCATAAGAGACTCTAAATCATAGGAAACAAACTAAGGGTTTCTGGAGGAGAGGTAAGTGGGAGGGTGAGGTAATTGGGTTGTGGGTATTAAGGAGGCATGTGATGTAATGAGCGCTGGGTGCTATACAAAACTGATGAATCACTAAACTCTTCCTCTTAAACCAAATTTTTTTTCTATTTATGATTCTATTTTTTATTATGTTATGTTAGATAACATACAGTACATCATTAGTTTTTGATGTAGTGTTCCATGAAACATAATTTTTTAAAAAATACTTTCTTTCCTTCTCATTGTGGCCTTCCCTTCCACTCTCTCTTTCGTTCTGTCTCTCTTTCTCTCTCTTTCAAGCAAATAAGTAAATCTTTAAGCAATTAAAATAAAATTTTTTAAATTGCAACGGACCAAGAGATTTTTTTAATTAAATTTATTTCTTTTCAGCATAACAGTATTCATTATTTTTTCACCACACACAGTGCTCCATGCAATCTGTGCCCTCTCTAATACCCACCACCTGGTACCCCAACCTCTCACCCCCCGCCCCTTCAAAAACCCAGACCATTTTTCAGAATCCATAGTCTCTCATGGTTCACCTCCCCTTCCAATTTTCCTCAACTCCCTTCTCCTCTCTATCTCCCCATGTCCTCCATGCTATTTGTTGTGCTCCACACATAAGTGAAACCATATGATAATTTGCTCTCTCTGCTTGACTTATTTCACTCAGCAGAATCTCTTCCAGTCCTGTCCATGTTGCTACAAAAGTTGGGTACTCATCCTTTTTGATGGAGGCATAATACTCCATAGTGTATATGGACGACATTTTCCTTATCCATTCGTCCATTGAAAGGCATCTTGGTTTTTTCCATAGTTTGGCGACCATGGCCATTGCTCCTATAAACATTGGGGTACAGATGGCCCTTCTTTTCACTACATTTGTGTCTTTGGGGCAAATACCCAGTATTGCAATTGCAGGATCATAGGGAAGTTCTATTTTTAATTTCTTGAGGAATCTCCACACTGTTCTCCAAAGAGGCTGCACCAACCTGCATTCCCACCAACAGTGGAAGAGGGTTCCCCTTTCTCCACATCCCCTCCAACACATGTTGTTTCCTGTCTTGCTAATTTTGGCCATTCTAACTGGTGTAAGTTGATATCTCAATGTGGTTTTAATTTGAATCTCCCTGATGGCTAGTGATGATGAACATTTTTTCATGTGTCTCATAGCCATTTGTATGTCTCATTGGAGAAGTGTCTGTTCATATCTTCTGCCCATTTTTTATATGATTGCCTGTTCTGTTGTGTTGAGTTTGAGGAGTTCATTATAGATCCTGTATATCAACCTTTTGTCTGTACTGTCATTTGCAAATATCTTCTCCCATTCCCTGGGTTGCCTCTTTGTTTTGTTCACTGTTTCCTTTGCTGTGCAGAAGCTTTTGATTTTGATGAAGTCCCAAAAGTTTATTTTCGCTTTTGTTTCCTTTGCCTTTGGAGACATATCTTGAAAGAAGTTGCTGATATCGAAGAGATTACTGCCTATGTTCTCCTCTAAGATTCTGATGGATTCCTGTCTCACGTTGAGGTCTTTTATCCATTTTGAGTTTATCTTTGTGGACGGTGTAAGAGAATGGTCGAGTTTCCTTCTTCTACTTATAGCTGTCCAATTTTCCCAGCACCATTTATTGAAGAGACTGTCTTTTTTCCACTGTATATTTTTTCCTGTTTTGTCAAAGATTAATTGACCATAGAGTTGAGGGTCCATATCTGGGCTCTCTACTCTGTTCCACTGGTCTATGTGTCTGTTTTTATGCCAGTACCATGCTGTCTTGGTGATCACAGCTTTGTAATAAAGCTTGAAATCAGGTAACATGATGCCCCCAGTTTTATTTTGGTTTTTCAACATTTCTTTAGTGATTCGGGGTCTCTTCTGATTCCATACAATCTGGATTATTTGCTCCAGCTCTTTGAAGAATACTGGTGGAATTTTGATTGGAATGGCATTAAAAGTATAGATTGCTGTAGGCAGTATAGACATTTTAACAATGTTTATTCTTCCGATCCAAGAACATGGAATGGTCTTCCATCTTTTTGAGACCAAGAGATTAAACATGTTTATAATAGTTCTTTCTCTTTCATGTTATCCATGTTAGTTTTCAGCATTTTATACTTTACTAATTGTGTAAAGTATTATGCACATGAGTATTCTGTGTTTTGTGATAGCAAAAGCCACCATTTTGGTCTCTCTTTAATTCCATTGTTTCAGGGTTTTTTTCTTTAAAAATCTTTTATAAAATAAGTGAAATATGAGTTTTTAAATGAGTAGCAACAAAGCTTAACCAGTTTAGGTTACCAAGAGATAGCCTTAAATGACGACTAACCCAGTATTTTTTTCCTCAGTTACTAGACTCTGCAATCCACCTGCAACTATATTTTTTCCTTTTAAGTTGCACACCAATTAAACATATTAACAAATTTTATGAAATTTTCTTTCATTCACTTATTTAATTAATGATCTTACCAAGTTACAAAAAAGAACAATTTATCTCTATTCCTATGCTTTCAAATCTTTTCATTAGTCTGTATTCTCATATTCATGCTAGTTAAATAATACCATATTATTGTTCACTGTCATTATGTGGGTAATAGAGTCATTTTTTGGTCTATAAGGTATTTTTATTACCTTGTAGTCTTCTTTTGAACCTCTTCATTCACTTCAATAATATTGTGTTTGTCTTTGAAATCAATCATTCAAAATTTATAGATTAACCTGAAAAAGTGATCTGTAACAGTATCTTTTTAGCAAGAAATGTTAAGGTTTTGTTTTTTGAACTGAAGAAATATTTGCTTTGTCTTTACAAAAGTAACCCACACTTTTTAGTAGTTTTGCTCTGTGATTTTTTTGCATTTGTGTGGTTGCTATAATCCTGTTTCACGTTCTATTCATGTCAACCATGCACTGCAGGTACCAAGCATCTTTGAACATCACCATAGATTCAGGCACAGCCCTTGCATTCTAAGCTTAGACTGCCCAGCCTGAGACAACAGCTTAAAGAATCAGGCACCATGTGGTTGTGGTTCTTCCCAGGTTTTTGGCCAAACACCCACTATGGGGAGCAGTGGTGAGGTCTGTAATCCCCCCAGCACCCATGGGAGCAAAAGCAGTCCAAGCCCCCCAGGCCTGCACTGTGCTCTCCCTCAGTGCCGAGGGCTTCTGTCCCTGACACTGGATTATCAGGCCTTTCAAGAGATTCTGTGAGTCAGTTAAGTACAACCAGGATGGGTTCTGTGTATTTCACCTAAGACATTTGGGAAATACAACTGTTAAGGAAGAATACGCTGATTCTTTTTTTTTCTTTTCTGGTAGTTTGTGGGGTTTATTTTATTCTATTTTTTCAGTGTTCTAAGATTCATTGTTTCTGCACCACACCCAGTGCTCCATGCAATAGGTCCCCTCAATACCCACCACCAGGCTCACCTATCCTTCCACTCCTCTCTTCTCCAAAACCCTCTATTTGTTTCTCAGAGTCCACAGTCTCTAATGCTTTATCTCCCTAACTCACTTTTCCTTTCCTTCTCCATATGTCCTCCATGTTATTCCTTATGCTCCACAAGTAAATGAAACCATATGATAATTGACTCTATTTGCTTGACTTATTTCATTCAGCATCATCTCTTCCAGTCACATCCATGTTGATGCAAAAGTTGGGTATTCACCTTTTCTGATGGAGGCATAACACGCCATAGTGGATATGGACCACATCTTCCTTATCCATTCGTTTGTTGGGTGGAGTCAAGATGGTGGAGAAGTAGCAGGCTGAGACTACTTCAGCTAGCAGGAGATCAGCTAGATAGCTGATCTAAAGATTGCAAACACCTACAAATCCAACAGGAGATAGAAGAGAAGAAGAACAGCAATTCTAGAAACAGAAAATCAACCACTTTCTGAAAGGTAGGACTGGCAGAAAAGTGAATCCAAAGCAACGGGAAGATAGACCATGGGGGGAGGGGCCAGCTCCTGGAAAGGGGCGGAGCAACAGAGCACTAAATCAGGACTTTCAAAAATCTGTTATGCTGAGGGACATCACTCCAGATGTTAAACCAGGGTGAAGCCCACGTGGGGTTAGTGTGGCCTCCGGTCCCGCAGGGTCACAGAAGGATCAGGGGTGTCTGAGTGTCACAGAGCTTACAGGTATTAGAACGGGGAAGCTGGCTACAGAGACAGAGCCGAGGAGTGAGCTCTCAGCTCTGGGTTACCTTGAACCGGTCGCAGGCTCAGTGAGCTCAGAGCACGGCCAGAGGCCAGGTAGACGGGAGTAATTGTGCGCTGTTCTCTGAGGGCGCACTGAGGATTGGAGTCCCAGGCTCTCGGCTCCTCCGGGCCTGGAGACTGGGAGGCCGCCATTTTCATTCTCGTCCTCCAGAACTCTATGGAAAGCGCTCAGGGGACAAAAGCTCCCGAAAGCAAACCCAAGCGGATTATTCAACCCAGCCCCTGTTAAGGGCGGTGCAATTCCCCCTGGGGCAAAGACACTTGCAAATCACTACAACAGGTCCCTCCCCCAGAAGATCAACAAGAAATCCAGCCAGGACTAAGTTCACCTACCAAGGAGTGCAGTTTCAATACCAAGGAGAGCAGTGGAATTCCAGAGGAGAAGAAAGAAAAGCACGGAACTCATGGTTTTCTCCCCATGATTCTTTAGTCTTGCAGTTAATTTAATTTTTTCTTCTTTTTCATTTTTTTTCTCTTCTTCTGCTAAATTCTTTTAATTTTTACTCTTTTCTTTTTTAATGTTTTTTAAACTAGTTTATCTAATATATATATTTTTTCTTTTTATATTTTTTTTCTTTATTTGTTCTTTTTTTAATTGTTTCTTTTTTTTCTGAACCTCTTTTTACCCACTTTCTCCCCCCTCACAATTTGGGATCTCTTCTAATTTGGTTAAAGCATATTTTCCTGGGGTTGTTGCCACACTTTTAGTATTTTACTTGCTCCTTTATATATTCTTATCTGGATAAAACGATGAGGCAGAAAAATTCACCACAAAAAAAAAAAAAAAGAACAAGAGGCAGTACCAAAGGCTAGGGACCTAATCAACACAGACATTGGTAATATGTCAGATCTAGAGTTCAGAATGACGATTCTCAAGGTTCTAGCCGGGCTCGAAAAAGGCATGGAAGATATTAGGGAAACCCTCTCGGGAGATATAAAAGCCCTTTCTGGAGAAATAAAAGAACTAAAATCTAACCAAGTTGAAATCAAAAAAGCTATTAATGAGGTGCAATCAAAAATGGAGGCTCTCACTGCTAGGATAAATGAGGCAGAAGAAAGAATTAGTGATATAGAAGACCAAATGACAGAGAATAAAGAAGCTGAGCAAAAGAGGGACAAACAGCTACTGGACCACGAGGGGAGAATTCGAGAGATAAGTGACACCATAAAACAAAACAGCATTAGAATAATTGGGATTCCAGAAGAAGAAGAAAGAGAGAGGGGAACAGAAGGTATACTGGAGAGAATTATTGGAGAGAATTTCCCCAATATGGCAAAGGGAATAAGCATCAAAATCCAGGAGGTGCAGAGAACCCTCCCCTCAAAATCAATAAGAATAGGCCCACACCCATTAACCTAATAGTAAAATTTACAAGTCATAGTGACAAAGAGAAAATCCTTAAAGCAGCCCAGGAAAAGAAGTCTGTAACATACAATGGTAAAAATATTAAATTGGCAGCAGAATTATCCACAGAGACCTGGCAGGCCAGAAAGAGCTGGCATGATATATTCAGAGCACTAAACGAGAAAAACATGCAGCCAAGAATACTATATCCAGCTAGGCTATCAATGAAAATAGAAGGAGAGATTAAAAGCTTCCAGGACAAACAAAAACTGAAAGAATTTGCAAATGCCAAACCAGCTCTACAGGAAATATTGAAAGGGGTCCTCTAAGCAAAGAGAGAGCCTAAAAGTAGTAGATCATAAAGGAATAGAGACAATATACAGTAACAGTCACCTTACAGGCAATACAATGGCACTAAATTCATATCTCTCAATAATCACCCTGACTGTTGATGGGCTAAATGCCCAAATCAAAAGACGCAGGGTATCAGAATGGATACAAAAACAAAACCCATCTATATGTTGCCTACAAGAAACTCATTTTAAACCTGAAGACCCCTCCAGATTTAAAGTGAGGGGGTGGAAAAGAATTTACCATGCTAATGGACATCAGAAGAAAGCAGGAATGGCAATCCTTATATCAGATCAATTATATTTTAAGCCAAAGACTATAATAAAAGATGAGGAAGGACACTATATCATACTCAAAGGATCTGTCCAACAAGATCTAACAATTTTAAATATCTATACCCCTAATGTGGGAGCAGCCAACTATATAAACCAATTAATAACAAAATATCCATTCTTCTGTTGAAGGGCATCTTAACTCTTACCCCAGTTTGGTGATTGTGGCCACTGCTGCTATGAACATTGGGATACAGACAGCCCTTCTTTTCACTACATCTGTATCTTTGGGGTAAATACCCAGTAGTGTAATTGCAGGATCATAGGGAAGCTCTGTTTTTAATTTCTTAAGGAATCTCCACACTGTTTTCCAAAGTGGCTGTGCCAACTTGCATTTGCACCAACATTGTAAGAGGGCTCCCCTTTCTCCACATTCTCTCCAACACTTGTTGTTTACTGCCTTGTTAATTTTGTTAATTTTCACCATTCTAACTGGTGTAAGGTGGTATCTTAATGTGGTTTTGATCTGAATCTCCCTGATGGGTAATGATGATGAAAATTTTTTCATGTGTCTGGTAGTCATTTAGGAATATACTGATTCTTATACTTTAAATTTAAATCTGCTACTTTCTTAATTTCTAATAACCCTAAGAGTAGTAGTTTATTTTCTGAACTTTGGCTGCCTGCCCTGCCCTTAAACACAAGGGATCTTAGAATCATTGGACTGGGGGAAGGTTAAGCGAGGGAGATATCATCCAGGACTATTGCAGTAGAGGACCCAGTGTGAGCTCACATCTGCAGAAACAAAGGGATGGAGAATTTCTCAGAGCTGAGATGGAGGGATTGAAGGCCACCTGTGTTTGCTAATTGGCTCTACCCAGGTAAAAGTGAACTTTCTTGTGTCTTGTTGACAAGGGTATTTTTAGACAGGGGTAGTTTTAGAACTTGGAGCAAAGCAGCTATAGAAACTAGACTCCTGCCCTCCCAAAGATACCAGGAGACAAGAAAGGTATCTTCCTTGATGATAACATTTTGGTGGGATGGCTTCCTAGTCTTTGAGGAAGACATTATTGGGGTGCTTGGGTGGTTCATTTGGTCTTGCTTTTGGCATGGGTCATGATCTTGGGGCCTGGGATAGATCCCTGTGTTGGACTCTGCACTCAGCACAGAGTCTACCTGAGATTCTCTTTCTTCCTCTGCCCCTGCCCTTACCCCACTAATGTAGCTCATTCTCTCTCTCTTTCTCCCTCTCTATCTCTCAAATAAATAAAGAATACTCTAAGAGAGAAAGAGAGAGAGAAAGATTCCTGGTTTTTAAAACTAGCAGGAAGATTTACAATTTTTTTTAAAGATTTTATTTATTTATTTGACAGACAGGGATCAGAAGTAGGCAGAGAGGCAGGCAGAGAAAGAGGAAGGGAAGCAGGCTCCCTGCAGAGAGCCCGAGGCGGGGCTAGATCCCAGGACCCTGGGATCACGACCTGAGCTGAAGGCAGAGGCTTTAACCCAATGAGCCACCCAGGCACCCCTACAAATATTTTTTATCTCAAAGTGGCAGAGAAAGAGTCTACAAGCAAATCTTCTTAAAAAATTCTCTGTGGAAAGGAAAGTCAGGGATCCAGAGTCAGGAAGAAGCCTGTCTAAACTTTAGTCAAGCTGAAGTAAAATTAAGATTGTTTTGGTCACCACTTTGGTCTGATCAAGTCAAGAGTGGTAAATTCATTAATTATTCCAACAGCAGACATTATCCAGCAGTACAGTTGTGTTTTTAAGGACACCAGTTTAAAGCCAGAGAAAGAGTAACACTTCCAAAATGAGACTTGACCCCTCAACCAGGTGCATGTGTAATTTTCCCTCCTTCATACAGATGGACTCAGATTAAGGGAAACAGGGCAAGTGGGCAGCCCTTTGGAGGACTAAATATTTTCATCTAAAGGTGAGACTGGATGTTACATAAAGGGACTGTTTAAATGATCAGTTCAAACTAAGATTATGCTGGTTTTGACATTAGTTAATCTGTATGCCCACTGAGGGCTCAGCAGAACGACAAGACTGGCTATGGACAAAAATGATGTTGTGCATTTTTACCTCGTCCAAGGTAAAACACCTCTGTCTGTGAAATGTTAAATGTTGTTGTATTTGGACAGGGCATGGAGTGCATTTTCCACTAGGAAACATGCAGAATGAAAAGAGAGTAACACTGCAAATTTATAAGTAGATGTCAGCTATCTGAGTTTCCCCCATACCTACTGCAAAGCTGTAGAAAAATTAAGTGAAAATTAGAAAAAGCACAAAACATACATCAAAAAATATAAAAATGGGACACAAATACCATGCAGCTCTGCAGCAATGTTTAAAACTTAATAAGGCACACACAGCAAAGTGACTGAACTAATCCTTCTGTAAGCTACATGAAATAGGAAACAAATATAGGACACTGTTTCCAGAATTTGGACAACAAGCAATAGAGTATATAAATTCTAGAAAGAAAACAGAAAAAAACACATAAGGTCAGTGTATCAGGATTCTCCAGGGACACAGAACCAATGGCAAATAGGCCTCATCTTTGTATCCTCTTTAAATACACACATATATCATCTATATGTACCTACAGATGCACGTGTATGAGACAGAGATACATGAGAACCAGAGACACAGGGACACAGAGAGACATAGAAACACATTACAGAGAGACAGAGACACAGGCATATAAGAAACAGAGACAGAGAATCACAGAGACAGAGAGACAGAGACACATGTATGAGAGAGGCACACAGAGACACAGGTACACAGAAAAGACACACTTAGACACAAAGATATAGAGACACAGAGACAGAGACAGGAAAGAGACAAAGGGACACAGAGACAGAAGTGCTGAGAGATATCTTAAGGAATTGGCTCATGTGTTTGTGGAGGTTGGCAAGTCTGAAGCTGTAGTCTGGCAGGCTGGCAGGCTGGAGATTCAGGGAAGACTTGAGTTGAAGCCTGGAGGCTGAATGTTGAAAGTTTAGGCACAATTTCTACGTTACAGTCAGGCAGAAGGCAGAATTCCTCATAGTCAATAAACTTCAGCCTGTGCTCTTAAGGCCTTCAAATGATTGGATGAAGCCCACCAATATTCTGCAAAATAATCTGCTTTACTTAAAGCCAAGTGATTGTAAATGTTAATCACATCTTTATTTATTTTGGGGGAGTGGGCTTTTTTTTTAAATTTCTTTTCAGTGTTTCAGAATTCATTGTTTATGCACCACACCCAGTGCTCCATGCAATACATGCCCTCCATAATACCTGTATGATGCTCACTCAATTCCTACACCCATCCCCTCCAAAACCCTCAGATTGTTTCTCAGAGTCCACAGTCTCTCATGGTTTGTCTCCCCCTCCAATTTCTCCCAACTCCTTTCTCCTCTCCATCTCCCCATGTCCTCCGTGTTATTCCTTATGCTCCACATCTTTAAAAATACCCTTACAGTGACATCTAGACTAGTGTTGGACTAAACAGCTAGTCACCAGTCTCAAGTTGACATGTATAATTAACTATCACGGTGAGCCTCATAGTGACTTGATTTTCTGCTGAGGCAATCCCTAGCCAGCAGTGAAGAAAAGTAGACCTGAAACAGTTGGCAAAGTTGTCTTGGACATTAGGAAGCAGAGACCAGGAATATCTGCAAAGAAATGAGAATCATAGGGCGCCTGGGTGATTCAGTCATTAAGCGTCTGCCTTTGGCTCAGGTCATGATCCCAGGGTCCTGGGATCAAGCCCTGCATCAGGCTGCCTGCTCAGGGGGAATCCTGCTTCTCCTTCTCCCACGCCCTCTGCTTCTGTTCCCTCTCTCACTGTCTCTATCTCTCTGTCAAATAAATAAATTAATTAAATTTTTTTTTTTAAATGAGAATCATAGGACACCTGAGTGGCTCAATCACTTAAGCATCTTCCTTCTGCTCTGGGTCCCTCCTCAGTGAGGAGTCTGCTTTCCCCCTCCCTACAACCCTCCCTCCCCCCACTCATGCTTGTTCTGTCTCTCTCAAAGAAATAAATAAAATTTAAAAAGAAATGAGAATCATAAAAAAGGGGAACTGAAATTCTAGAACTGGAAAGTATATTACCAGAAGTGAAAGATTCAATAGATAGGCTTTACCCATTTAGGTAGATCAATGAACTTGAATACAAATTTTTAGAAATCATTGAATCAAGAATCTGTAAAATAATTACCCCAAACTGAAAGCAATTCAGATATCCATCAACAGAGATGGACAAAGTAGGGTATAACCGTCAAATGGAATACAACTTAGAAATAAAAAGGATTGGGACACCTGGGTGGCTCAGTGTGTTAAGCCTCTGCCTTCAGCTCAGGTCATGGTCCCAGGGTCATGGGATCAAGCCCAACATCAGGCTTTCTTCTCAGTAGGGAGCCTGCTTCTCCCTCTCTATCTGCCTGCCTCTCTGCCTACTTCAGCCTACTTGTGATTTCTCTCTCTGTCAAATAAATAAATAATCTTTAGGAAAAATAAATAAAGAGGATTAAAACAACTAATACACACAACCCAAATGAATCTCATAGGTTTTAGGCAGAGTGGATGGAGCTATAAGAAGGGTGTCTGTATGGGGCAGGGGGGAAGTGATGGTAGAATCCCAGTATGGGTCCCAGATCTAGCATAGGGTAGGGAGAGCATGCAAGTGAATGATTTCCTGGTGTAGGGTGTGGAGCATCCTCATGGGGTTACCATAATAATGAAAACAAGCATGTGTCCCCTTTTTTGTGTGGGTTCACGAGGGCATAACCATAGGTGGGGAAAGGCTGGTGGGGTAAGTAGGAGCCAGCAAGGGTGAAATACTTAGTACAAGGAAAGATTTCAGTTATGTTGTTGATCAGTTACATGATAGAGACATGGCCTTAAGATTACAGCTGTCAACCCTGAATGTAAAACAACTACCACATGAACAACATGGGCCTTCTGAATATTGTACATGTGGGGAAATGGTGTTCAGTGAGGTTGATGTTGTCTCCAGAGACATTCCTCTGGAGCTAGATTTTACTTGCCACTACTATTTGGGGGATGCTCTCAACATTCAGTGGACAGAAGCCAAGATACCGCTGAATACCCCCCACAATACCCAGAAAAGCCCCCAAATAAGGCATTATCTGGCCCATCTAGGCTCAGTGTGAATGAACCTAGAAAGTGTCAGTGAGGCTTTTGTTGGCAAATCCTAACATGTGGATGCACTGTAGCTTAAGGAAAACACTACAAGAGAAAGTTGGCCAAGTATGTTGGCACAATTTTATCCTCTAAATAAGGATACAACCAAATATGTAAGTAGGAAGTTGTAGATTGACAAGACATGCTGATCACTCAACATCAGATGTAAAGAAGTGGAAGAACAGGAAGGAGAAGGACTGCACACAACATTCATAGAAGAGCATTTACATAACAGTCTGTTTCCATTCCTACTGTCCCCACCATTTCACCAAAACTTTACTTTTCAGGGCCAATAATCCTTTCTTTCCATTTAGCAAAGTTTCACAGTTGAACCTGATTTCTCAATAATAACTGAAACACTTGTTTTGATGATCCCAAAGTATGAGTGGTTGAAAGTAGGAACACAGCATGAACTGACCCAGTCTAAGGGGGAACACTTTCCTGTGACACTAGCTGAGATCACTGCCAAGAGATAGAAGCATGGGAACAAAGGAGCTGTGAGTCCTTTGATGATTCCTGAGGGGAGTAGGGGCAGCAGGGACCACTGAGCATAAATTTTATTTTATAAGGACAACAGAGGGCATACCTATGGAATTTTCTTCCAATTTTCTAAACTCTATGACAGAAGAGACCACATGCTGATTTGTGTGTTTGTGGGAGCACATGCTGGGAGTCTAGAAGTCAGAAGAAAGGACCAACGTCTCTCCTGACTGTCCACCATCAGGCGTCCAGCTCCATGGGGCCAAAAATGGTCCAGAGGAGCTGAAAGACTCAGATAAAGTGGAGGTTAAGAAACTGAAGATATGTATCATTTACATCGACATGGATGGAACTGTAGGGGATCATGCTAAATGAAATAGGTCACGCAGAAAAAGACAATTATCGTGTGGTTCCACATATGTGGAACATAAGAAATAGCTCAGAGGATCATAAGGGAAGGGAGGGAAAGCTGAATGGGAAGAAATTAGAGAGGTAGTCAAACCCTGAGAGACTCGACTCTGGGAAACAAAAAAGGGGTGGTGAAAGGGAAGTGGGTGGGGGTATGGGGTAACTGGGTGATGGGCATTAAGGAGGGCATATGATATGATGACACTGGGTGTTTTATGCAAGTAATGAATCATGGAACACTATACCAAAACTAATTATGTACTATATGTTGGTTAATTGAATTTTAATTTTTTTAAAAAAGGAAACTGAAGGTATCTTTGAAGCAAGAAATGAAAAAGAAGACATGGAAATGGCTAGTTATATGATTATACTTTTACAACTATTTATAGGATTACTTTCTCACAAAAGTGAAACTGTGGGGACAGGAGCAGATCTGTGATTATGGGGCTGGCTGGGGGAAAGGGTTACTAGGAAGGCACAAGGGACAGGCTTGGGGTAATGGAAATGTTCTATGGCTTGACTATCACTCATTACACCTTATAAAAGCATAAAGTCAGAGAATGAAATACTATGTGTAAAATATACATTAATAGCAGCAATGGCCACAGTAGTCAAACCATGGGAAGAGTCAAGATGCCCTTCAAAAGATGAATGGATAAAAAAGATGTGGTCCAGGAGGAGGAGTCAAGATGGCAGAGAGTAGCAGGCTGAGATTACATCAGGTTGCAGGAATTCAGTTAGATAGTTATCAAACCATTCTGAACACCTACAAACCCAACAGAAGATCAAAGAGAAGAAGAGCAGTGAGAGTAATTGAGCACTTTCCTCCAAGAACAAACTGAGGAGTGGGGACCCAAGCTCTCAGCCCCTCCGGGCCAGAGATTGGGAGGTGGCCATTTTTGTTCCCTTCCTCCAGTGCTCTATGGAAAGCATTCAAGGAGCAAAAGCTCCTGAGAGTGAACCCGAGCAGATTACTTAGCCTGGCCCCTAGTAAGGGCATCACAATTCTGCTTCAGGCAGATACTTAAGAATCACTGCAACAGCCCTTCACTCAAGAAGATCAGTAAGAACATCCAGACAGGACCAAGCTCACTGATCAAGGAGAACAGCAGAATTCCAGAGAAGGGGGAAATAAAGCATAGAATTCATGGCTTTCTCCCCATGGTTCTTTAGTCTTGAAAAGCTAATTAAATATTTTTTATTTTTTTTCTTATTCTGATTTTTTAACTTTTCCTCTTTCCTCTTTTAATGTTTTTAACTAGTTTACCTTAACAATATCTTTCTTATAAAAAAAACTTTTTGAATCTTCATTATTATAGTCATATTTTATCCGTCATTGTATCTAACTTTTTTTATACAAATAGGGTTTTTTCCTCTAAAAATATTGGGATACAACTTCTTCTAATAGATCAAAATATACCCTAAATCTAGCACAGGGCTTTGTTCTAGTCTCCAGACTAAGTAAGTTCTCTCCATTTGCTTTTTCCTTCTTTTCCCAATAAACTTATCTTATCAACTTTTTTTAGAATTTCTTAATTTCCATCTTTACAGTCATATCCCATCCCTTCATCGTGTTTACCCTTGTTATTGTAAATATTTATAAATTTTTCCTTCTTTAAAATTTTGGGAGGTAGTTTCTTCTAAGAGACCAAAATACACCCAAAATCCAATGGGTGGCTCTGTTCTATTCACCAGTCTAATATATACGTTTTTACTTTATTTTACTTCTTTTTTTTTTAATATAATTTTTTATTTTTTATAAACATATATTTTTATCCCCAGGGGTACAGGTCTGTGAATCACCAGGTTTACACACTTCACAGCACTCACCAAAACACATACCCTCCCCAATGTCCATAATACCACCCCCTTCTCCCAAACCCCCTCCCCCCAGCAACCCTCAGTTTGTTTTGTGAGATTAAGAGTCACTTATGATTTGTCTCCCTCCCAATCCCATCTTCTTTCATTTATTCTTATTTCACTCAGCATAATGTGGTCCATATACACTAAGGAGTATTATGCCTCCATCAGAAAGGATGAATACCCAACTTTTGTAGCAACATGGATGGGACTGGAAGAGATGATGCTGAGTGAAATAAGTCAAGCAGAGAGAGTCAATTATCATATGGTTTCACTTATTTGTGGAGCATAACAAATAACATGGAGGACATGGGGAGATAGAGAGGAGAAAGGAGTTGGGGGAAATTGGAAGTGGAGGTGAACCATGAGAGACTATGGACTCTGAAAAACAATCTGAGGGTTTTGAAGGGGCGGGGGGGTGGGAGGTTGGGGTACCAGGTGGTGGGTATTATAGAGGGCACGGATTGCATGGAGCACTGGGTGTGGTGAAAAAATAATGAATATTGTTATGCTGAAAATAAATAAATAAATTTAAAGTTTTTTTTAAAAAATTTAAATTTAAAAAAGCTTCTGCACAGCAAAGGAAACAATCAACAAAACAAAGAGGTAACCCACAGAATGGAAGAAGATATTTGCAAATGACGGTACAGACAAAGGGTTGATATCCAGGATCTATAAAGAACTCCTCAAACTCAACACACACAACACACAATCATATCAAAAAATGGGCAGAAGATATGAACCGACACTTCTCCAAAGAAGACATACAGATCAATTATATTTTAAGCCAAAGACTATAATAAGAGATGAGGAAGGACACTATATCATACCCAAGGGTTCTAACAAGAAGATCTAACAATTTTAAATATCTATTCCCCTAACATGGGAGCAGTCAACTACATAAACCAATTAATAACAAAATCAAAGAAACACACTGATAATAATACAGTAATAGTAGGGGACTTTAACACTCCCCTCACTGAAATGGACAGGTCATCCAAGCAAAAGATCAACAAGGAAATAAAGGCCTTAAATGACACACTGGACCAGATGGACATCACAGATAAATTCAGAACATTCAATCCCAAGGCAACAAAATACACATTCTTCTCTAGGGTACATGGAACATTCTCCAGAATAGATCACAACTTGGGTCACAGATCAGGTCTTAATTGGTACCAAAAGATTGGGATCATTTTCTGCCTATTTTCAGACTGCAATGCTCTGAAGCTAGAACTCAATCACAATAGGAAATTTGGAAAGAACCCAAATACATGGAGGCTAAGGAGCATCCTTCTAAAGAATAAATGGGTCAGCCCAGAAATTAAAGAAGAATTGAAAAAATTCATGGAAACAAATGAAACTGAAAACACAACAGTTCAAAATCTGTGGGACACTGCAAGGGCAGTCCTGAGAGGAAAATATATAGCGATACAAGCCTTTCTCAAGAAAAAAGAAAAGTCTCAAGTACACAACTTAACCCTGCACCTAAAGGAGTTGGAGAAAGAACAACAAAGAAAGCCTAAACCCAGCAAAAGAAGAGAAATAATAGAGATCAGAGCAGAAATTAATGAAATAGAAACAAACGACAACAACAATAAACCAGTAGAATAAATCACTGAAATGAGGAGCTGGTTCTGAAAGAATTAATAAGATTAATAAACTCCTGGCCAGATTTATCAAAAAGAAAAGAGAAAGGACCCAAATTAATAAAATCATGAATGAAAGAGAAGAGATCATAACCAACACCAAAGAAATACAAACAATTATAAGAACATACTACAACCACTATATACCAGCAATTTTGATAATCTGGAAGAAATGGATACATTCCTAGAGACATATAAACTACCACAACTGAACCAGGAAGACATAAAAAATCTGAACAGACCCATAACTAGTAAGGAGATTGAAGCAGTTATCAAAAATCTCCCAAAAAACAAGAGCCCAGGGCCAGATGGCTTCCCAGGGGAATTCTACCAAGCATTTAAAGAATTAATATCTATTCTCCTCAAAGTGCTCCAAAAATTAGAAATGGAGGGAAAACTTTCAAACTCATTCAATGAGGCCAGCATTACCTTGTTCCCCAAACCAGACAAAGACCCCATCAAAAAAGAGAATTACAGACCAGTATCCTCAATGAACACAGATGCAAAAATTCTCACCAAAATGTTAGCCAATAGTTTCCAATAGTACATTAAGAGGATTATTCACTACGACCAAGTGGGATTTATTCCAGGGCTGCAAGGCTGATTCAACATCTGCAAATCAATCAATGTGATACAATACATTAATTTTAAAAAGAACAAGAACCATATGATACTCACAATAGGTGCTGAAAAAGCATTTGACAAAGTACAGCATCCTTTCTTGATCAAAATTCTTCACAGAGTAGGGATAGAAGGCACATACCTAAATATCATCAAAGCCATCTATGAAAAACCCACAGAGAATACCATTCTCAATGGGGAAAAACTGAGAACTTTTCCACTGAGGTCAGGAACATGGCTGATGTCCATTATCACCACTGCTATTCAATATAGTATTAGAAGTCCTAGCCTCAGCAATCAGACAACAAAAGGAAATTAAAGGCATCCAAATCAGCAAAGAAGAAGTCAAACTATCACTCTTTGCAGGTGATATGATACTTTATGTGGAAAACCCAAAGACTCCACTTCAAATCTGCTAGAACTTGTACAGGAATTCAGTAAAGTGTCAGGATATAAAATCAATGCACAGATATCAGTTTCATTTCTTTACACCAACAACAAGACAGAAGAAAGAGAAATTAAGGAGTCAATCCCATTTACAATTGCACCCAAAACCTTAAGATACCTAGGAATAAACCTACCCAAAGAAGCAAAGAATCTGTACTCAGAAAACTATAAACTACGCCTGAAAGAAATTGAGGAAGACATACAGAAATAGAAAAATGTTCCAAGCTCATGGATTAAAAGAACAAATATTGTGAAAATGTCTATGCTACCTAAAGCAATCTATACATTTAATGCAATGCCTATCTAAATACCATCCATTTTTTTCAAAGAAATGAAACAAATAATCCTAAAATTTATATGGAAGCAGAAAAGACCTCAAATAGCCAGACAAATGTTGAAAAAGAAAGCCAAAGTTGGTGGCATCACAATTCCAGACTTCAAGCTCTATTACAAAGCTGTCATCATTAAGACAGTATAGTACTGGTACAAGATCAATGGAACAGAATAGGGAGCCCAGAAATGGACTTTCAATTCTAGAGTCAACTAATATTCAACAAAGCAAGAAAGAAGACAGTCTCTTCAATAAATTGTGTTATGAAAATTGGACAGCCACATGCAGAAAAATGAAACTGGATCATTTTCTTACACCACACACAAATATAGGCTCCAAATACATGAAACACCTCAATGTAAGAAAGGAATCCATCCAAATCCTTGAGGAGAACATAGACAGCAACCTCTTTGACCTCAGCTGTAGCAACTTCTTCCTAGAAACACCACCAAAGGCAAGGGAAGCAAGGGCAAAATTGAACTTCTGGGACTCATCAAGATCAAAAGCTTTTGTACAGCAAAGGAAACAGTCAACAAAACCAAAGACAACAACAAAAAAATGGGAATGGAAAAGGTATTTGCAAATGACATATGAGATAAATGGCTAGTATCCAAAATCTATAAAGAACTTATCAAACTCAACACCCATAGAACAAATAATCTAATCAAGAAATGGGCAGAAGACATTAAAAGACATTTCTGCAAAGAAGACATCCTGATGGCTAACAGACACATGAAAAAATGTTCATCATCACTAGCCATCAGAGAGATTCAAATCAAAACCACATTGAGGTACCACCTTACACCAGTTAGAATGGCCAAAATTAACTAGACAGTAAATAACTTGTGTTAGAGAGGACGTGGAGAAAGGGGAACCCTCTTCCACTGTTGGTGGGAACGCAAGTTGTTGCAGCCACTTTGGAAAACAGTGTGGAAATTCCTCAAGAAATTAAAAATAGAGCTTCCCTATGATCCTGCAATTGCACTACTGGCTATTTACCCTGAAGATACAGATGTAATGGAAATAAGGGCCATCTGTACCCCAATGTTCATAGCAGCAATGGCCATGGTCGCCAAACTGTGGAAAGAAGATGCTCTTCAATGGGTGAATGGATAAGGAAGATGTGGTCCATATACACTATGGAGTATTATGCCTCCATCAGAAAGGATGAATACCCAACTTTTGTAGCAACATGGACGGGACTGGAAGAGATTATGCTGAGTGAAGTAAGTCAAGCAGGGAGAGTCAATTAACATATGGTTTCACTTATTTGTGGAGCATAAGGAATAATACGGAGGACATGGAGATATAGAGAGGAGAAGTGATTTGGGGGAAATTAGCGGGGTAGAGGAACCATGAGAGACTATGGGCTCTGAAAAACAATCTAAGGGTTTTGAAGGGGTGGGGGGCGGTGGGAGGTTGGGGGAGCTGGGTGGTGGGTATTATGGAGGGCACATATTGCATGGAGCACTGCGTGTGGCACATAAACAATGAATTCTGGTACACTGATAAGAAATTAAAATAAACACATACATACATACATACATACATATAAAAAATTAAAAAAATTTAAGATGATTTTTATTTTTAAGATGATTTTTAAAAAGGAATAAAAAATTTGGAAAAGGAGAAGCAATGGGAGAAAGGGAACAGGTAACTATACGAAATCAGCTAAGTTCAAACATGGAGCCAGGAGGGAGGGCATGGATATAGGTGAAGGGAGGGTAGAGACAGGAGGAGTCAAGATGGCAGAAGAATAGAGAACCACGTTTCAAATGGTCCTCTAAATTTAACTGGATATCTGTGAAGCCACTTTAACAACCAAAAAATCAGCCTCAGATGTGAAAGTATGTATCTGGATCTCTATAAGCAGAAAAGTGACAGCTTTTTGCAAGGTAGGACATGCAAAGTCGTAAATCTGCAGGGAGATATCAGAAGATAAACACAGGGGGAGGGAGCCTTCATAAGCCAGCTCCTGGAAGGTGATATCATACTTCCTAAGACTGCTGCTCTACGAGAGACATCCCCTCCTGAAAGGGGCTCAGGGAATGAAAAGGCCAAATATTAAGTAGGGCATCATGGTCTCAGTATAAAGAAATAACAGAACAAAAGGGTTGTTCCTGAGCTAGTAGAATAACCCAGCATTGGAGCCAGGAAGCAGGTTATAGTCAGCAAGCCCAGGAAGGGACTATTCAGTTTGGATCTCCATAAACCATGAGCCAGGCCAGTCGATAGTCACTCTTCTCCTGGGAAGCCTGAAAAAAATCTGCAACCTGCACCCACAACCAAGTAAAAACTCACAAAGTTGTGATGGCCAAGAAAGGGCTTTAGAGAAGTGGCCAAATATGATCCAGGAGCTTCAGGTGCACATGCAAGCCCACAGCTGCTCCAAAGATATGAATGTAGTGAACAGAAGGCCCATCTGTACCCCCAAAAGTTTTAGAAATACAAAAGGCAGAGGCTCTCCTGGGCCCCTGGGACTACCTCTGAGAGAGTTGCTATGGGCATGCACCATGGGAGGCTGTGGTCTTCAGTGGCACGTGCAGAGGTGGAGATTGTTTGCCTTGGAGGGTTTATTAAAGAGGGTGGACTGCGAATTTTCTGTTCTGGGCCAGAGGTTTGGCTGTAGCCATTTTTGCTCTCATGCTCTGAAGAGAAGCAGAAAGCCCCAGGGAACAAAAGCCACACAGAAGACCCGGTTTCCACTGGGCCCATCTCCCTGACAGGGGGCAGGGCAACTCCTCGCAGGGTTATCTAAGAAAGAGCAGGCAGGCCACTCCGCCAGAAGACAGGTTGGAAGAACAGGTGGATAACAATCCTATGGTTCCCATAAGCCTGTAAAATTCCAATGCCGGGGAAAATTTTATATTAAGTTCCAGGTGTGGTCTCACCACTGGTTTATTTTTTAGATAAAATTTTTCTTTTCTGTACAGTGTAAGAGAATGGTCGAGTTTCATTCTTCTACATATAGCTGCCCAGTTTTCCCAGCACCATTTATTGAAGAGACTGTCTTTTTTCCACTGTATATTTTTTTCTTCTTTGTCAAAGATTATTTGCCCATAGAGTTGAGGGTCCATATCTGTGCTCTCTACTCTGTTCCACTGGTCTATGTGTCTGTTTTTATGAGACCTCAACGTGAGACAGGAATCCATCAGAATCCTAGAGGAGAATATAGGCAGTAATCTCTTCAATATCAGCCACAGCAACTTCTTTCAAGCACATTACCTGATTTCAAGCTTTACTACAAAGCTGTGATCACCAAGACAGCATGGTACTGGCATAAAAACATAGTGTTTTTATCAGAAAGGACGAATACCCAACTCCATCAGAAAGGACGAATACCCAACTTTTGTAGCAACATGGACGGGACTGGAAGAGATTATGCTGAGTGTAGATAGGTTAGGAAAACAAGATGCAGGCTTCAGAGGGAAAGAACTTCTTATTTGATGGCAACAAGTAGCAATTGTGGGGGGAAATGGAGTTTAAATAACAACCACTGTGAAAGAAGGAGCAGCTTTGAACTGGGGAACAATAAGGGAAACTGTGTGAGAGAAAATTTGACCATTGATGCACAGAAAAATCATCATGAAATGGAAGTGATCAGCATTAGGGAACTTGTTCATAATATTGCTAGGGTTCAATGGAAGTATATAAATGAAATAATTCAAAGGGAAGCATCTGAAGACAGAATAAGAATGACCATATAGTGTACATAAGGTGAGGTGAGGTGATTGAAGATGAAAACTTTTTTCTGAAAATTCAGAAAAACTGTCATTGTCTGATTTTACTTTTCTCCATGTAGAACTTCCACAGATGGAAATGCTTGCCTTCCAAATAATACACTTTACTCTTAGAGAAGAAAGATATTCTTTGAAAGATGTAATAAACTTTTGGGTCGAATATAAGCAAGTAACAACTTTACTCATAAAGCAGACTGATGAAGAACATGAAAAATTTCAGAATTATTTTGGTAAGTAGGAAGAACATATAACTTCACCATGGTTTACATAAACAGTCATTGGGAAAGCATTGTATGAATTATTTGCGTGCCAACTCATGAGTGCCATGCACTATAGTAATACCATTCATTCAAAACCACTCTCTTGTAAAAACCATTGGAAGGGGAGGTGAACCATGAGAGACTATGGACTCTGAAAAACAATCTGAGGGTTTTGAAGGGGCAGTGGGGGGAGCTCGGGGTACCAGGTGGTGGGTATTATAGAGGGCACGGATTGCATGGAGCACTGGGTGTGCTGCAAAAATAATGAATACTGTTATGCTGAAAATAAATAAAAAATAAATTTTAAAAAAAATTTTCATGAAATTAAAAAGGAGAAAATTTTGTATTCAATGCTTCCTGCAGATAATAATGAGAAAATTGAATCAGTTTCCCCTAAGATATGCTTAATGCAATCATAAAAATAACTTTCATATGACAAGTACTGTATTGTGATCACTGGCAAGATCAAACAAAGCAAGGTCACAAAATTTGTGTTGTGTATTAATATAATTATCCTAGAAGACAACAAAAGTCCATGAAGAAGGGGGCACTTCTCAGCAACTCTCTGGAAACCATCCGTAAGGTTCTGCTGCAGAATGCTTCTTGGAGGCGGTGCTTTAAAATAGTAGCCCAATGCGAATACACCCAATATATTACATAAATTTAAGTATGATGAATCAGATATATTTTTTAAAAAGATGATTCATGCAGCAGAGATTCTACCACTTAAAACAAATCTAATGTGTCCCAAAATAGCGTATTTCATTATCTGTTCAAGAAGAAGAAAAATGAGAGCCGGAGTCAAGATGGCGAAGAAGTAGCAGGCTGAGACTACTTCAGCTAGCCAGAGATCAGCTAGATAGCTTATCTAAAGATTGCAAACACCTGAAAATCCATCGGCAGATCGAAGAGAAGAAGAACAGCAATTCTGGAAACAGAAAAACAACCACTTTCTGAAAGGTAGGACCGGCGGAGAAGTGAATCCAAAGCGACGGGAAGATAGACCCCGGGGGAAGGGGCCGGCTCCCGGCAAGCAGTGGAGTAACCGCGCACAAAATCAGGACTTTTAAAAGTCTGTTCCGCTGAGGGACATCGTTCCAGAGGCTAAACCGGGGCGAAGCCCACGCGGGGTCAGCGTGGCCTCAGGTCCCGCAGGGTCACAGAAGGATCAGGGGTGTCTGAGTGTCGCAGAGTTTGCGGGTATTGGAACAGGAAAGCAGGCTACAGAGACAGTAAGCTCACAGCTCCGGGTTACCTTGAACCGGTCGCAGGCTCAGTGAGCTCGGAGCGCGGCCGGAGGTCAGGCAGACGGGAGTAACTGGCGCTGTTCTCTGAGGGCGCACTGAGGAGTGGGGCCCTGGGCTCTCGGCTCCTCCGGGCCGGAGACCAGGAGGCCGCCATTTGTATTCCCCGTCCTCCGGAACTCTACGGAAAGCGCTCAGGGAACAAAAGCTCCTGAAAGCAAACCCGAGTGGATTACTCACCCCGGCCCCTGATAAGGGCGGTGCAATTCCGCCTGGGGCAAAGACACTTGAGAATCACTACAACAGGCCCCTCCCCCAGAAGATCAACAAGAAATCCAGCCAAGACCAAGTTCACCTACCAAGGAGTGAGGTTTCAATACCAAGGAGAGCAGCAGAATTCCGGAGGAGGAGAAAGCCAAGCACAGAACTCATGGCTTTTTCCCTGTGATTTTTTTTTTTAGTCTTGAAGTTAATTTAATTTTTTTTTCTTTTTCATTTTTTGTTTTTTTTTCTCGCCTTCAGGTAAAATTTTTTTTAACTGTTACCTTTTTCTTTTTAAACGATTTTTTACTAGCTTATCTAATATATATATTTTTCCTTTTTTATATTTTCTTTATTTGTTTTCTTTTTTTAAATTCTTTTCTTTTCTTTTTTTCTTTTTTTTTTCTTTCTTCCTTTTTGAACCTCTTTTTATCCCCTTTCTCCCCCCTCACGATTTGGGATCTCTTCTAATTTGGTTAAAGCATATTTTCCTGGAGTTGTTGCCACCCTTTTAGTATTTTTTTTTTAAAGATTTTATTTATTTGTCAGAGAAAGCGAGTGAGAGCGAGCACAGGCAGACAGAGTGTAAGGCAGAGTCAGAGGGAGAAGCAGGCTCCCTGCGGAGCAAGGAGCCCGATGTGCGACTCGATCCCAGGACGCTGGGATCATGACCTGAGCCGAAGGCAGCCGCTTAACCAACTGAGCCACCCAGGCGTCCCACCCTTTTAGTATTTTACTTGCCCCTTCATATACTCTTATCTGGACAAAATGACAAGACGGAAAAATTCAACACAAAATAAAGAACAAGAGGCAGTACCGAAGGCTAGGGACCTAATCAATACAGACATTGGTAATATGTCAGATCTAGAGTTCAGAATGACAATTCTCAAGGTTCTAGCCGGGCTCGAAAAAGGCATGGAAGATATTAGAGAAACCCTTTCGGGAGATATAAAAGCCCTTTCTGGAGAAATAAAAGAACTAAAATCTAACCAAGTTGAAATCAAAAAAGCTATTAATGAGGTGCAATCAAAAATGGAGGCTCTCACTGCTAGGATAAATGAGGCAGAAGAAAGAATTAGTGATATAGAAGACCAAATGACAGAGAATAAAGAAGCTGAGCAAAAGAGGGACAAACAGCTACTGGACCACGAGGGGAGAATTCGAGAGATAAGTGACACCATAAGATGAAACAGCATTAGAATAATTGGGATTCCAGAAGAAGAAGAAAGAGACAGAGGAGCAGAAGGTATACTAGAGAGAATTATTGGAGAGAATTTCCCCAATATGGCAAAGGGAACGAGCATCAAAATTCAGGAGGTTCAGAGAACGCCCCTCAAAATCAATAAGAATAGGCCCACACCCCGTCACCTAATAGTAAAATTTACAAGTCTCAGTGACAAAGAGAAAATCCTGAAAGCAGCCCGGGAAAAGAAGTCTATAACATACAATGGTAAAAATATTAGATTGGCAGATGACTTATCCACAGAGACCTGGCAGGCCAGAAAGAGCTGGCATGATATTTTCAGAGCACTAAATGAGAAAAACATGCAGCCCAGAATACTATATCCAGCTAGGCTATCATTGAAAATAGAAGGAGAGATTAAAAGCTTCCAGGACAAACAACAACTGAAAGAATTTGCAAACACCAAACCAGCTCTACAGGAAATCTTGAAAGGGGTCCTCTAAGCAAAGAGAGAGCCTACAAGTGGTAGATTAGAAAGGAACAGAGACCATATACAGTATCAGTCACCTTACAGGCAATACAATGGCCCTAAATTCATATTCTCAATAGTTACCCTGAATGTTAATGGGCTTAATGCCCCTGTCAAAAGACACAGGGTATCAGAATGGATAAAAAAACAAAACCCATCTATATGTTGCCTCCAAGAAACTCATTTTAAGCCCGAAGACACCTCCAGATTTAAAGTGAGGGGGTGGAAAAGAATTTACCATGCTAATGGACATCAGAAGAAAGCAGGAGTGGCAATCCTTATATCAGATCAATTATATTTTAAGCCAAAGACTATAATAAGAGATGAGGAAGGACACTATATCATACTCAAAGGGTGTGTCCAACAAGAAGATTTAACAATTTTAAATATCTATGCCCCCAACGTGGGAGCAGCCAACTATATAAACCAATTAATAACAAAATCAAAGAAACACATCAACAATAATACAATAATAGTAGGGGACTTTAACACTCCCCTCACTGAAATGGACAGATCATCCAAGCAAAAGATCAGCAAGGAAATAAAGGCCTTAAACGACACACTGGACCAGATGGACATCACAGATATATTCAGAACATTTCATCCCAAAGCAACAGAATACACATTCTTCTCTAGTGCACATGGAACATTCTCCAGAATAGATCACATCCTCGGTCCTAAATCAGGACTCAACCGGTATCAAAAGATTGGGATCATTCCCTGCATATTTTCAGACCACAATGCTCTAAAGCTAGAACTCAACCACAAAAGGAAGTTTGAAAAGAACCAAAATACATGGAGACTAAACAGCATCCTTCTAAAGAATGAATGGGTCAACCGGGAAATTAAAGAAGAATTGAAAAAAATCATGGAAACAAATGATAATGAAAATGCAACGGTTCAAAATCTGTGGGACACAACAAAGGCAGTCCTGAGAGGAAAATATATAGCGGTACAAGCCTTTCTCAAGAAACAAGAAAGGTCTCAGGTACACAACCTAACCCTACACCTAAAGGAGCTGGAGAAAGAACAAGAAAGAAACCCTAAACCCAGCAGGAGAAGAGAAATCATAAAGATCAGAGCAGAAATCAATGAAATAGAAACCAAAAAAACAATGGAGCAAATCAATGAAACTAGGAGCTGGTTCTTTGAAAGAATTAATAAAATTGATAAACCCCTGGCCCGACTTATCAAAAAGAAAAGAGAAAGGACCCAAATAAATAAAATCATGAATGAAAGAGGAGAGATCACAACTAACACCAAAGAAATACAAACTATTATAAGAACATACTATGAGCAACTCTACACCAATAAATTTGACAATCTGGAAGAAATGAATGCATTCCTAGAAACATATAAACTACCACAACTGAACCAGGAATAAATAGAAAGCCTGAACAGACCCATAACCAGTAAGGAGATTGAAACAGTCATTAAAAATCTCCAAACAAACAAAAGCCCAGGGCCAGACGGCTTCCCGGGGGAATTCTACCAAACATTTAAAGAAAAACTAATTCCTATTCTCCTGAAACTGTTCCGAAAAATAGAAATGGAAGGAAAACTTCCAAACTCATTTTATGAGGCATCACCTTGATCCCAAAACCAGACAAGGATCCCACCAAAAAAGAGAGCTATAGACCAATATCCTTGATGAACACAGATGCGAAAATACTCAACAAAATACTAGCCAATAGGATTCAACAGTACATTAAAAAGATTATTCACCACGACCAAGTGGGATTTATTCCAGGGCTGCAAGGTTGGTTCAACATCCGCAAATCAGTCAATGTGATACAACACATCAATAAAAGAAAGAACAAGAACCATATGATACTCTCAATAGATGCTGAAAAAGCATTTGACAAAGTACAGCATCCCTTCCTGATCAAAACTCTTCAAAGTGTAGGGATAGAGGGCACATACCTCAATATCATCAAAGCCATCTATGAAAAACCCACCGCAAATATCATTCTCAATGGAGAAAAACTGAAAGCTTTTCCGCTAAGGTCAGGAACACGGCAGGGATGTCCATTATCACCACTGCTATTCAACATCATACTAGAGGTCCTAGCCTCAGCAATCAGACAACAAAAGGAAATTAAAGGCATCCAAATTGGCAAAGAAGAAGTCAAATTATCACTCTTCGCCGATGATATGATACTATATGTGGAAAACCCAAAAGACTCCACTCCAAAACTGCTAGAACTTATACAGGAATTCAGTAAAGTGTCAGGATATAAAATCAATGCACAGAAATCAGTTGCATTTCTCTACACCAACAGCAAGACAGAAGAAAGGGAAATTAAGGAGTCCATCCCATTTACAATTGCACCCAAAACCATAAGATACCTAGGAATAAACCTAACCAAAGAGGCACAGAATCTATACTCAGAAAACTATAAAGTACTCATGAAAGAAATTGAGGAAGACACAAAGAAATGGAAAAATGTTCCATGCTCCTGGATTGGAAGAATAAATATTGTGAAAATGTCTATGCTACCTAAAGCAATATACACATTTAATGCAATTCCTATCAAAGTACCATCCATCTTTTTCAAAGAAATGGAACAAATAATTCTAAAATTTATATGGAACCAGAAAAGACCTCGAATAGCCAAAGGGATATTGAAAAAGAAAGCCAATGTTGGTGGCATCACAATTCCGGACTTCAAGCTGTATTACAAAGCTGTCATCATCAAGACAGCATGGTACTGGCACAAAAACAGACCCATAGATCAATGGAACAGAATAGAGAGCCCAGAAATAGACCCTCAACTCTATGGTCAACTAATCTTCGACAAAGCAGGAAAGAATGTCCAATGAAAAAAAGACAGCCTCTTCAATAAATGGTGCTGGGAAAATTGGACAGCCACATGCAGAAAAATGAAATTGGACTATTTCCTTACACCACACACAAAAATAGACTCAAAATGGATGAAGGACCTCAATGTGCGAAAGGAATCCATCAAAATCCTTGAGGAGACCACAGGCAGCAACCTCTTCGACCTCAGCCGCAGCAACACATTCCTAGGAACAACGCCAAAGGCAAGGGAAGCAAGGGCAAAAATGAACTATTGGGATGTCATCAAGATCAAAAGCTTTTGCACAGCAAAGGAAACAGTTAACAAAATCAAAAGACAACTGACAGAATGGGAGAAGATATTTGCAAACGACATATCAGATAAAGGACTAGTGTCCAGAATCTATAAAGAACTTAGCAAACTCAACACCCAAAGAACAAATAATCCAATCAAGAAATGGGCAGAGGACATGAACAGACATTTCTGCAAAGAAGACATCCAGATGGCCAACAGACACATGAAAAAGTGTTCCATATCACTCGGCATCAAGGAAATACAAATCAAAACCACAATGAGATATCACCTCACACCAGTCAGAATGGCTAAAATCAACAAGTCAGGAAATGACAGATGCTGGCGAGGATGTGGAGAAAGGGGAACCCTCCTACACTGTTGGTGGGAATGCAAGCTGGTGCAGCCACTCTGGAAAACAGCATGGAGGTTCCTCAAAATGTTGAAAATAGAACTGCCCTATGACCCAGCAATGGCACTATTGGGCATTTACCCTAAAGATACAAACGTAGTGATCCAAAGGGGCACGTGCACCCAAATGTTTATAGCAGCAATGTCCACAATAGCCAAACTATGGAAAGAACCTAGATGTCCATCAACAGATGAATGGATCAAGAAGATGTGGTATATATACACAATGGAATACTATGCAGCCATCAAAAGAAATGAAATCTTGCCATTTGCGACAACATGGATGGAACTAGAGCGTATCATGCTTAGCGAAATAAGTCAAGCAGAGAAAGACAACTATCATATGATCTCCCTGATATGAGGAAGTGGTGATGCAACATGGGGGCTTATGTGGGTAGGAGAAGAATCAATGAAACAAGATGGGATTGGGAGGGAGACAAACCATAAGTGACTCTTAATCTCACAAAACAAACTGAGGGTTGCTGGGGGGAGGGGGGTTGGGAGAAGGGGGTGGGATTATGGACATTGGGGAGGGTATGTGCTTTGGTGAGTGCTATGAAGTGTATAAACCTGGTGATTCACAGACCTGTACCCCTGGGGATAAAAATATATGTTTATAAAAAATAAAAAATTAAAAAAAAATATATATATATATATATATATAATTATCCTAAAATGAGGATTAATCTGAGGTTTCCTGGAAAAGACAATCTTGGAGCAAACAAGAGAGAAACATTATGGTTGCATGAACTGCTGTTTTGAATATCTTCTCTCAAATTTAATTTGATCAAATTTTCAAACTAAAAACTGCAGTACTGTTCTGTATGACATTGTTTGAAAAGTCACAGGAGTCATGGATCAAGGATCATGGCCCCCACACTCATGATGTGTGTTTCTACCTGATATATATTCTCATCTGATGTGAATTTGCAGTTGGACCTGAGTGAGGCTGAAATGGGATAGTCATGGGAAGAGTTCTGAGATGTGAGTCTAAAGAGAAAGAAACAATTATGTTTTTCTTTAAGTTAAAAAAAAAGTATCCAAATCAGCCTTAAAGCAGGATTTAACTACTAATCATATCATTTTTGTGTGTGTTTATAAAATCTTACCCAAGTGTGTTAATAAAAGAAAGTAAATCGGCAGTTTAACTAGAACTTTGAATATGGAAGGTCATTGTCACAAGGGTCTAGTTTGTCAGAACAACTCACGTTTCCATGGATATTCAGACCTGATATTAACAAGGATCCAGTTCTCATTCATTCTAGGTGTAGAGGCTCTTACAGAAAAATAAACACTTGAAGTTTCTTACAGTGTCTTCCTTTACAATAATAATGATGCTTTCTACTTTCCAGTGGAGGGGGGGGGGTGATGGTTTGCAGTTACCTATGTCTCCTTCCCTGAGGAGACCTTAAACTTTGAGGAAGTTCATGCTAATGTTGCTGGTTAAGTGGCATTCCCAGAGGCCTCTTCTAGGTGTTAAATGTGAAGTTGTTAAGATCATGAGGAAAACTGATGTAGAAACACCAATTGCCAAACAAGGTAGGCTCCTCTGGAGACAACCCTGAAGTGGTCGGTATGCCTGCCCTGATGGGGCACCTCACTCTTCAGAGATAATTGTTTTGAGGCATTTAAACAATTATGTGCTTACTACATGAAAACATTCATAACATTTTAATAACATAATTATCTGTAAACTTTCTAATGAGCCCCCAAGTGACCTTGGTAAAACAAGACATTGCTTGGCAAAAGCAATATCAAAGGAGACCATTTTTAATTGCTTAAAAACTGGAAACTGATGGTGTTAGCAGCTGAAGCTTGCTCTGTATGGAATGGGTGGGCTTCTCCCTGGTAAAAGTCCTGCTGAGCACATGTATTTGTACAAATTAACAGTTGCCATAATCTGGAGTCTCAGAGAGAGGATAAATACTGTAGGGGTCTCCGGAATTATTTAGTTATCTGCTCTCCATAGCAGAAGAAAGAATTTATACTCCAGAATTTCTAATCTTTCTTTGTTTTGTGTTTATGTGAGCTGGAATAATCTAATGAGATACACCAAATAGAGTGATTCAATTCCTCGGGTTTTTTGTTTGTTTGTTTGTTTTTACTTATTTCATTTAAAAAAAAAAAACCATGCTGCCAATTTTCAATGTAGCATACACATCAGTTAAGAACACAGCTTTTAAAATTGGATTCTTATCTGAATAATGGCCTACCCATTGTAATATATGTGACCTTAGAGAAGGTTCTTAACAATTCTGTGGTCCAACTGTTTATCTGCAAAATGGTACTAATAGTTCCTCTCTCATTGGTTGCTGTGAATATCAAGTAGGTTAATATATGTTAGTCCCATACTATAGTCACATACAAGGTCTAAGCATTCTCCTTCCCTCCCAAATAACAAAGGGTATTTTCTACAGTTCTGTATTTCAAATATCACTTTTGTGTTTATGGTTTTAAAAACTGTATTTATTATACAGAAAATTTTAAAATGAAATAAACAAAACCACAATGGTCTTGACTAAGACTGTACTGGTATTTAACAGTAAATGCCCAACTTCAGAGAGAAGTCTGCTGAACAGAAGTCTGGTGGTGCTTCCAGCACCCCACAGCTATTTCCATGTCCACTTGCAATGGCTGTTACAGCCAATTTTTCCAGTATGAGATAGTTGAAACAGGAGGAAAACTGCATCTAAAAGAAATAACCGTTGACTATTTTGTTTCATTTAATGTTAAACAAATTTCAAAATAGAGGACCAGGTTCACAGTCTGATGGGATAAACACCTCACTCCATGTCTCCCACTAAATACAGCCACAAAAACTGAGCAGAATACAAGAAGAAGCTATTTGAACACCCTGAAAAGTAAATATTAGGAGGTGGACTGGGGAAGAATACTGGAATTCAAAGAACTACCACATAATAAGCCTTTACCATTTTTCCCCTCCAGAATCTCTCAACCTGAGCTTAACACAAACAGAAATACAGAAGTAACACAGTTAGCACCAAACCATAGTCAGAGAGAGCTCTAGGAGAAGCCCTCTGTCTCTGGTTCAATGAGATGAAGGGGAATTCTTGATCTTCAGAATGAGGAATATCAAAATCTATCCTACTCCAAATTCTTTTTTTTTTTATTTCTTTTCAGTGTAACAGTATTCATTGTTTTAGCACCACACCCAGTGCCCCATGCAATCCGTGCCCTCTCTAATACCCACCACCTGGTACCCCCAACCTCCCACCCCATGCACCTTCAAACCCTTCAGATTGTTTTTCAGAGTCCATAGTCTCTCATGGTTCACCTCCCCTTCCAATTTCCCTCAACTCCCTTCTCCTCTCCATCTCCCCTTGTCCTCCATGCTATTTGTTATGCTCCACGAATAAGTGAAACTATATGATAATTGACCGTCTCTGCTTGCTAGTCCAAATTTTTTTTTCCTTTTTTTTAATTTATTTTTTTGTTTTCAGCATAACAGTATTCATTATTTTTTCACCACACCCAGTGCTCCATGCAATCCGTGCCCTCTATAATACCCACCACCTGGTACCCCAACCTCCCACCCCCCACCCCTTCAAAACCCTCAGATTGTTTTTCAGAGTCTATAGTCTCTCATGGTTCACCTCCCCTTCCAATTTCTCCCAACTCCCTTCTCCTCTCTTTCTCTCCATGTCCTCCATGCTATTTGTTATGCTCCACAAATAAGTGAAACCAGATGATAATTGACTCTCTCTGCTTGACTTATTTCACTCAGCATAATCTCTTCCAGTCCTGTCCATGTTGCTACAAAAGTTGGGTATTCATCCTTTCTGATGGAGGCATCATACTCCATAGTGTATATGGACCACATTTTCCTTATCCATTCATCCGTTGAAAGGCATCTTGGTTTTTTCCACAGTTTGGCGACCGTGGCCATTGTTGCTATAAACATTGGGATGCAGATGGCCCTTCTTTTCACTCCATCTGTATCTTTGGGGTAAATACCCAGGAGTGCAGTTGCAGGGTCATAGGGAAGTTCTATTTTTAATTTCTTGAGGAATTATTGAGAGAACAGAACCAATAGAAAGAGTACAGAAAGATAAATTTATTTAAACATCTGGCAGGCTGGACTCCCAGGCAGAGCTGAGGCTTACAGTTTCAGCTGTAAGACTATCTGATTGAAGACCCACACAGAAGTTGATGCCAAAGACCAGGTCCAGTTATTTTTTCTCTTTTTGCTATTTATCATGCCCAGCCTATTCTGTGGAAGCAGTGGGAATGGACCCCACAGGTGTAAAATTTCTGATAGAGGGGAATATACAGTTCCCTGAGAGTGGAGCAAACCCCACTGATGTTTTCTTTCTTCCAGATACTCCTCAAGCTGAGTGCAGTTGAGGAAGTGCATGACAAACCAGAGTAATTAGAGCTCTAAGTCTCTAACCAGAGGACACAAATGGACCCCACAGGACCAGATATTACCAGGGAGATAAAAGAGTGATAACAAATTTTGCATGTATGAATCTGATATAAAATAGCATAGCAAAAATTGGGGAATGGAATTTCTGATGGCACAGTAGGACTGATCTGAAAAACCTGAAGAAGCTTTGAAGATTGAACCAACATTGCCTCCACAGCCCAGAGAGGTGTGCTGGAACCTGAGGCTTAAACTTAAGCAGATTAATTGCCTGTTAAGGCATCCACATTCTCCACAGGATTTATTTTATTTACTAATTTTTAACTCTAGTTTTATATACAAACTTTTTTTTCCAATTTAAACTCAATTAGCCAACATATGGTACATCATTAACATCAGATGTAAAGTTCAGTTCATCAGTTGCACTTAACACCCAGTGCTCATTACATCATGTACTCTTTTTAGTGCCCATCACCAAGTTACCCCATCCCATCACCTACTTCCCCTCCAGCAACCCTCAGTTTGTTTTTTTTTTTTCTTTAAAGGTTCTATTTATTTATTTGACAGAGAAAGATCACAAGTAGGCAGAGAGGCAGGCAGAGAGAGAGGAAGGGAAGCAGGCCCCCCACTGAGCAGAGAGCCTGATGCAGGACTAGATCCCAGGACCCTGAGATCATGACCCGAGCCGAAGGCAGTGGCTCAACCCACTGAGCCACCCAGGGGCCCCCCTCAGTTTGTTTACTAGAGTTAATCTCTCATGGTTTTTCTTCCTCTTTGCTGACTTCCCATTCATGCCTCCCATTCCTCTATGATCTACTGTGCTGTTTCCCATAATTCGCATGTGAGTGAAACCACAAGATATTTGTCTTTCTCTGACTGACTGATTTCACTCAACATACTACCCTCCAGTTCCATCCAGGTCGACACAAAAGGTAAATATTCATACTTTCTGATGGCTGAGCAATATCTCATTGTATACCTGAACCACATCTTCTTCATCCATTCATCTGTCAAAGGACATTTAGGTTTTTTTCAATAGTTTGACTATTGTGGACATTGCTGCTATGAACATTGGGGTGCAGATGGCCCTTAGAATCATTACAT
Organism: Mustela lutreola; assembly: GCF_030435805.1. Classification (NCBI taxonomy): domain Eukaryota; kingdom Metazoa; phylum Chordata; class Mammalia; order Carnivora; family Mustelidae; genus Mustela; species Mustela lutreola. The sequence goes on along the minus strand of NC_081307.1, from coordinate 42,184,707 downwards.
TTTATCTTTGGGATAAATACCTAGTAGTTCATTTACTGGGTTACAGGGTAGCTCTATTTCTAACTTTCTGAAAAACATTTATATTGTTTTCCAGAGTGGTTGCACCAGTTTGCATTCCCACCAACAGTGCAAGAGGATTCCCCTTCTCCACATCTTATTCAACATTTGTTGTTTCCTTCCTTATTCATTTTAGCCCTTCTGACTGGTGTGAGTGGGTGGTATCTCATTGTGTTCTTTTTTTGTTTTTTTTTTAATTTTCTTTTATATTTTTAGTGTTCCAAGATTCATTGTTTGTACACTGCACCCAGTGCTCCATGCAATACGTGCCTTCTTTATATTTTTAAAGATTTTATTTATTTATTTGACAGAGAGAAATCACAGGCATGCAGAAAAGCAGGCAGAGAGAGAGGAGGAAGCAGGCTCCCTGCCGAGCAGAGATCCCGATGAGGGGCTTGATCCCAGGACTCTGAGATCATGACCTGAGCCGAAGGCAGTGGCTCAACCCACTGAGCCACCCAGGCGCCCCCAATACGTGCCTCCTTAATACGCACCACCAGGCTCACCTAACATCCCAAACCCCTCCACTCCAAAACCCTCATTCTGTTTCTCAGAGTCCACGGTGTCTCATGGTTCATCTCCCATTCCAATTTCCCACACCTCACTTTCCCTTTCCTTCTGCTAATGTCCTCCGTATTATTCCCTATGATCCACAAGTAAGTGAAACCATATGATAACTGACTCTCTCTGCTTGACTTATTTCACTCAGTATAATCTCCTCTAGTCCCGTCCATGTTGATACAAAACTTGGGTATTCATCCTTTCTTCTGGAGGCATAATATTCCATTGTATATATGAACCATATCATTTTTTAAAATTTTATTTTATTTTTTCAGTGTTCTAAGATTCATTGCTTATGCACCATATCCAGTGTTCAATGCAATACATGACCTCCTGAATATCCACTACCAGGCTCCCCTAATCCACCACACTCCCCTCCTGTCCAAAACCCTCAGTTTAAAAAAAAAAAAAAACTCAGTATCTTTCTCAGACTCCACAGCCTCTCATGGTTCCTCTATTCTTTATCCATTCATCCATTGAAGGGTATCTTAGCTCTTTCCACAGTTTTGGGGACTGTGGCCATTGCTGCTATGAACCTTGGGGTACAAAAGGCGCTTCTTTTCACTACATCTGTTTCTTTGGGGTAAATACCCAGTCATGCAATCGCAGGGTCACAGGGTAGCTCTATTGTTAATATATTAATGAATATATCTCCACACTGTTTTCCAAAGTGGATGCCCCAACCTGCATTCCCACAAATCAGTAAGAGACTTCCCCTTTCTCAACATCCCTTCCAACACTGATTGTTTACTGTTTTGTTAATTTTGGCCATTCTAACTGGTGTAAGGTGGTATCTCAATATGGTTTTGATTTTAATCTTCTGGATAGCTAATAAAGATTCTCAACAAGATCCTAGCTAATAGGATCCAACAGCACATTAAAAGGATTATCCACCATGACCAAGTGGGATTTATCCCTGGGATGCAAAGGTGGTTCAACACTCACAAATCAATCAATGTGATAGAACAGATCAATAAGAGAAGAGAACCACATGGTCCTCTCAGTTGATGCAGAAAAAGCATTTGAGAAGATACAACATCTGTTTCTGATTAAAACTCCAGAATATAGGGATAAAGGGAGCATTCCTCAACTTCATAAAAGCTATCTATGAAAAACCCACAATGAATATCATCCTCAATGGGGAAAAGCTGACAGCCCTTCCTTTGATATCAGGAAGACGACAAGGATGCCCTCACTCACCACTCTTGTTCAACATAGTACTAGAAGTCCTAGCACAGCAATCCGACAACAAAGAGAAATAAAACGTATTCAAATTGGCAATGAAAAAGTCATTCTCTCTTCACAGATGACATGATATGTTGTATGGAAAAACCAAAAGACTCCACCCCCAAACTACTAGAACTCATACAGCAATTCAGTAATGTAACAGGATACAAAATCAATGTACAGAAATCAGTTGCTTTCTTATGCAGTAACAAAGAAAATACAGAAAGGGAAATTAGAGAATTAATTCCATTTACCATAGCACCAAGAACCAAAAGATATTTGGGAAAAACCTAACCAAAGAGGTAAAGGATCTGTATTCGAGGAACTACAGAAACTCATGAAAGAAATTGAAGGAGACACCAAAAGATGGAAAAGCATTCCATACTCATGGATCAGAAGAATAAACATTGTTAAAATGTTGATACTGCCTACAGCAATCTATACTTTCAATGCTATCCCAATCAGAATGCCACTGGAATTTTTCAAATTGAAGGAACAAACAATCCTAAAATTTGCATGGAACTAGAAAGGACCCTGAATTGCTGAGGAAATGTTGAAAAAGAAAAACAAAACTGGGGCATCACGTTGCCTGATTTCAAGCTATACTACAAAGCTGTGATCATCAAGACAGCATGGTACTGTCACAAAAGCAGGCATGTAGACCAGTAGAACAGAGTAGAGAGCCCAGATATGGTCCCAGAACTCCATGGTCAAATAATCTTCAACAAAGCAGGAAAAGATGTTCAGTGGAAAAAAGGAGTCTCTTCATTAAATGGTGCTAGGAGAACTGGACAGCTCTGGACAGAAGAACGAAACTTGACGACTACTTTATGCCATACACAAATATAAACCCAAACTGAATGAAAGGTCTTAACATGAGGAAGGACTCTATCAATATCCTAGATGAGAACATGTCAAAGTAACCCCTCCGACATCGGCCACAGCAACTTCTTTCAAGACATGTCTCCAAAGGGAAAGGAAACAGAAGCAAAAAAGAATTTTGGGGGCATCATCAAAATCAAAACCTTCTTCACAGCAAAGTAAACAGTCAAAAAAACTAGGAGGCAACCCATGGAACAGGATAATATATTCGCAAACAACAGTACAGACTAAGGGCTGATATCCAAGATCTATAAAGAACTCCTCAATCTCAATACACACAAAACAGACAATCAGGTCAAAAAACGGACAGAAGACATGAACAGACACTTCTCCAAAGAAGACATACAAATGGCTAACAGACACATGAAAAAATGTTCATCAACACTAGCCATCAGGGAAATTTAAATCAAAACCACATTGAGGTGCGACTTACACCAGTTAGAATGGCCAAAATTAGCAAGACAGGAAACAACATGTGTTGGAGGGGATATGGAGAAAGGGGAACCCTCTTCCACTGTTGGTGAGAATGTTGGTGCAGCCTCTTTGGAGAACAGTGTGGAGATTCCTCAAGAAATTAAAAATAGAGCTTCCCTATGACCCTGCAACTACACTACTGGGTATTTACCTCAAAGATACAGATGTAGTGAAAAGAAGGGCCATCTGTACCCTAATGTTTATAGCAGCAATAGCCATGGTCGCCAAACTGTAGAAAGAACCAAGATGCCCTTAAATGGACAAATGGATAAGGAAGATGTGGTCCATATACACTATGGAGTATTATGCCTCCATCAGAAAGGACGAATACCCAACTTTTGTAGCAACATCAATGGGACTGGAAGAGATTATGCTGAGTGAAATAAGTCAAGCAGACAGAGTCAATTATCATATGGTTTCACTTATTTGTGGAGCATAACAAATAGCATGGAGGACAAGGGGAGATGGAGAGGAGAAGGGAGTTGAGGGAAATTGGAAGGGAAGGTGAACCATGAGAGACTATGGACTCTGAAAAACAATCTGAGGGTTTTGAAGGGGCGAGGGGGTGGAAGGTTGGGGGAACCAGGTGGTGGGTATTGGAGAGGGCATGGATTGCATGGAGCACTGGGTGTGGTGAAAAAATAATGAATACCGTTATGCTGAAAATAAATAAAAAGTAAATTTAACAAAAAGAAATAAAAAATTTTAAAAAAGAAAAGAATTTTGGAACACTGAACAAATAAAATAAAATTTAAATAAATAAATAAATTCTTAAAAAAAGAAAAAGTTCGTCTTTCTTTAACATTTTGGCAGTTTCTTCAAACAGAACAAAGTACACCCAAAATCAAGAGTGTGGCTTTGTTCTATTTATCAGCCTGATCATATTTTTCCCTTTCTTTTACCCCAAGTTTCATGTCTCTTCTGATTTGTTTGGTGTATGTTTTTCTGGTGTTGTTGTTATCCTTTCTTTTTTTTTTTTTTTAAAGATTTTATTTACTTATTCGACAGAGAGAGATCACAAGTAGGCAGAGAGATAAAGGAGGAAGCAGGCTTCCCGCCAAGGAGAGAGCCCGATGCGGGACTCGATCCCAGGACCCTGGGATCATGACCTAAGCTGAAGGCAGAGGCTTTAACCCTCTGAGCCACCCAGGTGCCCCTGTTGTTATCCTTTTGACATTTTGTTCTCTGATTCATTTATTCTTCTGTGGACAAAATGACAAGGCAGAAAAACTCACCTCAAAAACAAAAGAGTAAAGAGGAGTGAAGATGGTGGAAGAGTAGCAGACTGAGATGACATCAAATCGCAGGAGTTCAGCTGGATAGTTATCAAACGATTGCAAATATGTACAAACCCAACAGGAGATCGAAAGAGAAGAGGGCAGCAATTCTAGAAGGAGAAAATTGACCACTTTCTGAAAGGTAGGTTGTGTGGAGAAGTGAATCCAAAGTGATTGGTAGACCACAGTGGGAGGGGCTAGGTCCTGGCAAGCGGTGGAGCAATGGAGCACAAAATTTGAACTTTTTTTTTTTTTAAGATTTTATTTATTTATTTATTTATTTATTTGACAGAGAGAGAGATCACAAGTATATGGAGAGGCAGGCAGAGAGAGAGAGATAGAGGGAAGCAGGCTCCCTGCTGAGCAGAGAGCCTGATGTGGGACTCGATCCCAGGACCCTGAGATCATGATCTGAGCCAAAGGCAGTGACTTAACCCACTGAGCCACCCAGGTGCCCCAAAATTTGAACTTTTAAAAGTCTGCTCCACTGAGGGACATTGCTTCAAAGGCTAAGTGGGGGTGGAGCCCTCGTGGAGACAGGGTGGTCTCAGGTCCCGCGGGGTCACAGACAGATCGGGGGTGTCTGTAGCAGAGCTCACAGGTATCAGAGTGGGAAATCCAGATACAGAGACCGAACCCAGGAGTGAGCTCCCAACTTGGGATAACCTTAAACTGTGATTGTGGCATAGTCAGGCCACTGCTCTTTAAGCAGGCACCCACAAGTGGCAGATCTGTGGAGACTCACCTTCCTTCTCTGGAGGCAGGAATCTGCTGGGTTTGGAGACTCCAAATGGGACTATGTGCCAGAGATAGAAACACTCAGTCACAGGCCAAGTGAGCTCAGAGCACAGCCAGAGACCAGGGAATCAGGAGTGACTGACTGCTTTTCTGAGTACACTGAGGAGTGGGGCCCCAAGCTCTTGGCTCCTCTGGGCCAGAGAACGGGAGGCCGCCATCTTCGTTCTCATCCTCCAGAGCTCTATTGAAAACGTTCAGGGGACAAAAATCTCCTGAGAGCGAACCTGAGGAGATTACTTAGCCTGGCCCCTGGCAAGGGCGATGCAACACCACCCTAGGTGAAGACACTTGAGAATCACTACAACAGGTCCATCCCCCAGAAGACCAGCAAGAACATCCAGCCAAGACCAAGCTCCCTAATCAAGGAGAACAGCTGAATTCCAGAGGAGGGGAAACAAAGCATAGAATTGATGCCTTTCTCCCTATGATTCTTTAATCTTGCAAAATAATTTTAATTTTTTTCTTATTCTAATTTTTTAACTTTTCCTCTTTCATCTTTTAATTTTTTAACTAGTTTATCTTAACAATACCTTTCTTTTAAAAAAAAAAAACCTTTTGAACCTTCATTATTATAGTCATATTATATCCTTCATTGTATCTAACTTTATTTTTTGCATACATATAGGGCTTTTTCCTCTAAAAAATTTTGGGATACAACTTCTTCTGATAGATCAAAATATACCTTAAATCTAGCACAGGGCTTTGTTCTAGACTCCTGCCTAAGCAAATACTCTCCACTTTCTTTTCTTTCTTTTTCCAACCAACTTATCAATTCCTTTGTTTAGAATTTTTTTTAATTTATTTTTTTGTTTTCAGCATAACAGTATTCATTATTTTTGTACCACACCCAGTGCTCCATGCAATCCGTGCCCTCTATAATACCCACCACCTGGTACCCCAACCTCCCACCCCCCACTCCTTCAAAACCCTCAGATTGTTTTACAGAGTCCATAGTCTCTCATGGTTCACCCTCCCCTTCCAATTTCTCCCAACTCCCTTCTCCTCTCTTTCTCTCCATGTCCTCCATGCTATTTGTTATGCTCCACAAATAAGTGAAACCAGATGATAATTGACTCTCTCTGCTTGACTTATTTCACTCAGCATAATCTCTTCCAGTCCCGTCCATGTTGCTACAAAAGTTGGGTATTCATCCTTTCTGATGGAGGCATAATACTCCATAGTGCATATGCACCACATCTTCCTTATCCATTCATCCATTGAAGGTCATCTTGGTTCTTTCCACAGTTTGGCCACTAAATTTTCATCCTTACAGTCATACTCCATCCCTTCATTGTGTTTATCCTTTTTTTGTATATATATAACTGTTTCTATCTTTAGAAAGTTTTGGGAGGTAGTTTCTTCTAAAAGACCAAAATAGACCCAAAATCAAGTGGGTGGCTCTGTTCTATTCACCAGTCTAATATAAATATATTTTTATTTTTATTTAATTTTTTATACTTCTTTTTATCCCCTTTCTCCATCACCTCTGATTTGGTTAGCACACATTTTTCTGGGGTCATTGCCATCCTTTTAGTATTTTATTCTCTCATTCATATATTCTTATCTGGATAAAATGACAAGGTAGAAAAACTCATCACACACACACACACACACACACACACACAAAATAACAAGAGGCAGTACTGAAGGATAGGGACCTAATCAATACGGAAATTGGTAATATGTCATAGCTAGAGTTCAGAATGACAATTATCAACATGCTAGCTGGGCATGAAAAAGGCACGGATGATATTAGAGAAACCCTGTCTGGAGAAATAAAATCCATTTCTGGAGAAATGAAAGAACTAAAATCTAACCACACTGAAATCAAAAAAGCTTGCTCTTACTGCTCAGATGAATGAATCAGAAGAGAGAATTAGTGATATAGAAGACCGAATGACAGAGAATAAAGAAGCTGAGCAAAAGAGAGACAAACAACTACTGGACCACAAAGGGAGATTTCAAGAGATAGGTGATACTATAAGATTAAACAATATTATAATAATTGGGATTCCAGAAGAAGAAGAAAGACATGGGGGCAGAAGGTATTTTGGAAGAATTATTGTAGAAAACTTCCCTAATATGGCAAAGAGAACAAGCATAAAAATCCAGGAGGTGCAGAGAACCCCCTCAAAATCAATAAGAACAGGTCCACACCCAGTAATCTAATAGTAAAACTTACAAGTCTTAGTGACAAAGAGAAAAATCCTGAAAGCAGCCCGGGACAAGAAGTCTGTAACATACAATGGTAAAAATATTAGATTGGCAGTGGACTTATCCACAGAGACCTGGCAGGTCAGAAAGAACTGATGATATATTCAGAGCACTAAATGAGAAAAACATGCACCCAAGAATTCTATATCCAGCTAGGCTATCATTGAAAATAGAAGGAGAGATAAAACTCTTCCAGGACAAACAATAACTAAAAGAATTTGTATACACCAAACCAGCCCTACAGGAAATATTGAAAGGAACCCTCTAAGCAAAGAGAGACCCTAAAAGTACTAGAGCAGAAAGGAACAGAGAAAATACACAGTAACAGTCAGCTTTCAGGCAATACAATGGCACTAAATTCATATCTTTCAATAGTTACCCTGAATGTAAATGGGCTAAATGCCCTAATCAAAAGACACAGGGTATCAGAATGGATAAAAATACAAAACCCGTCAATATGCTGTTTACAAGAAACTCATTGTAGACCCAAGGACACCTCCAGATTTAAAGTGAGGGGGTGGAACATAATATACAATATTAATGGACATTAAAAGAAAGCTGGGGTGGCAATTCTTATATCAGATCAATTAGATTTTAAGCCAAAGACTGTAATAAGAGATGAGGAAGAACACTATATCATACCCAAAGGCTCTGTCCAACAAGAAGATCTAACAATTTTAAATATTCATGCCCCTAACATGGGAGCAGCCAACTACATGAACCAATTAATAACAAAATTAAAGAAACACATTGACAATAATACAGTAATAGTAGGGGACTTTAACACTCCCCTCACTGAAATGGAAAGATCATCCAAGTAAAAGTGATGTCCTCTGTTCCAGTGCGTCATTTAAGGAAATAAAGACCTTAAATGACACACTGGAACAGAAGGACATCACAGATATATTCAGAACATTCAATCCCAAAGCAACAGAATACACATTCTTCTCTAGTGCACATGGAACATTCTCCAGAATAGATCACAACCTGGGTCACAAATCAGGTCTCAATCGGTACCAAAAGATTGGGATCATTCCCTGCCTATTTTCAGACTGCAGTGCTCTGAAGATAGAACTCAATCACAAGAGTAAATTTGGAAAGAACTCAAATACATGGAGGCTAAAGAGTATCTTACTAAAGAATGAATGGGTCCACCGGGAAACTAAAGAAGAATTGAAAAAAATTCATGGAAACAAATGAAACTGAAAACACAACGGTTCAAAATTTTTGAGACACTGCAAAGACAGTCTTGAGAGGAAAGTATATAGTGATACAAGCCTTCTCAAGAAACAAGAAAGATCTCAAGTACACAACTAACCCTACACCTAACGGATCTGGAGAAAGAACAACAAAGCCTAAACACTGCAGGAGAAGAGAAATAATAAATATCAGAGCAGAAATCAATGAAATAGAAACCAAAAAAAAAAAAAAAAAAAGTAGAACAAATCAATGAAGCTTGGAGCTGGCTCTTTGAAAGAATTAATGAGATTGATAAACCCCTGGCCAGACTTATCAAAAAGAAAAGAGAAAGGACCCAAATTAATAAAATCATGAATGCAAGAGGAGAGATCACAACCAACACCAAAGAAATACAAACAATTATAAGAACAAATTACAAGCCACTTTATACCAGCAATTTTGATAATCTGGAAGAAATGGATGCATTCCTGGAAACATATAAACTACCACAACTGAACCAGGAAGACATAGAAAACCTGAACAGACCCATAGCCAGCAAGGATATTGAAGCAGTCATCAAAAATCTCCCAACAAACAAGATCCCAGGGCCAGATGGCTTCTCAGGGGAATTCTACCAAGTGTTTAAAGAAGAATTAATACCTATCCTCCAGAAACTGCTCCCAAAAATAGAAATGGAAGGAAAACTTCCAAACTCATTTTATGAGACCAGCATTACCTTGATCCCCAAACCAGACAAAGAACCCATCAAAAAAGAGAATTACAGAGCAATATCCTTGATGAACAGAGATGCAAACTTCTCACCAAAATACTAGCCAATAGGATCCAACAGCACATTAAGAGAATTATTCACCATGACCAAGTGGGATTTATTCCAGGGCTGCAAGGTTGGCTCAACATTCACAGATCAATCAATGTGATACAATAATAAAAGAAAGAACAAAAACCCTATGATACTCTCAATAGATGCTGAAAAAGCATTTGACAAAGTATAGCATCCTTTCTTGATCAAAACTCTTTACAGTGTAGTAACAGAGGTTACATACCTCAATATCACCAAAGCCATCTATGTAAAACCAAAATGAATACCATTCTCAAAGGGGAAAAACTGAGAGCTTTTCCACTGAGATCAGGAACACGGCAGGGATGTCCATCGTCCCACTGCTATTCAAAATACTACTGGAAGTCCTAGCCTTAGCAATCAGACAACAAAAAGAAATTAAAGGCAACCAAATCAGCAAAGAAGAAGTCAAACTATCACTCTTTGCAAGTGATATAATACTTTATATAGAAAACCCAGAGACTCCACTTCAAATCTGCTAGAACTTGTACAGCAATTCAGTAAATTGTCAGGATATAAAATCAATGCACAGATATCAGTTGCATTTCTTTACACCAACAACAAGACAGAAGAAAGAGAAATTAAGGAGTCAATCCCATTTAAAATTGCACCCAAAACCTTAAGATACCTAGGAATAAACCTAACCAAAGAGGCAAAGAATCTATACTCAGAAAACTATGAAGTACTCCTGAAAATAATTGAGGAAGACACAAAGAAATGGAAAAATGTTCCACGCTCATGGATTGGAAGAACAAATATTGTGAAAATATCTATGCTACCTAAAGCAATCTACACGTTTAATGCAATGCCTATCAAAATACCATCCTTTTTTTTTTTTCAAAGAAATGAAACAAATAATCCTAACATTTATATGGAAGCAGAAAAGACCTCGAATAGCTGGAGGAATGTTGAAAAAGAAAGGCAAAGTTGGTGACATCACAATTGCAGACTTCAGGCTCTTTCACAAAGCTGTCATCATCAAGATAGTTTGGTTCTGGCACAAAAACAGACACATAGATCAATGGAACAGAATAGAGATCCCAGAAATAGACCCTCAACTCTATGATCAACTTATCTTTGACAATAGAGGAAAGAATGTCCAATGGAAAAAAGACAGTCCTTTCAACAAATGGTGTTGGGAAAATTGGACGACCACATGCAGAAAAATGGAACTGGACCATTTCCTTTCACCACACACAAAAATAGACTCGAAATGGAGAAAGACCTCAATGTGAGAAAGGAATCCATCCAAGTCCTTGAGGAGAACACAGACAGCAACCTCTTTAATCTCACCTGCAGCAACTTCTTCCTGGAAACATTGCCAAAGGCAAGGGAAACAAGGGCAAAAATGAACTATTGGGATTTCATCAAGATCAAAGGCTTTTGCCCAGCAAAGGGAACAGTTAACAAAACCAAAAGACAACTGACAGAGTGGGAGAAGATATTTGCAAATGACATATCAGATAAAGGGCTAGTATCCAAAAATGTATAACTTATCAAAGTCAACACCCAAAGAACAAATAATCCAATCAAGAAATGGGCAGAAGACATGAACAGACATTTCTGCAAAGAAGATATCCAGATGGCCAACAGACACATGAAAAAGTGCTCAATATCACTCGGCATCAGGGAAATAAAGATCAAAACCACAATGAGATATCACCTCACACCAGTCAGAATAGCTAAAATTAACAAGTCAGGCAACAACAGATGCTGGCAAGCATATGGAGAAAGGGGAACCCTCCTGCACTGTTGGTGGGAATGCAAGCTGATGCAACCACTCAGGAAAACAGCATGGAGGTTCCTCAAAAAGTTGAAAATAGAGATACCCTATGACCTGGCAATCACACTACTGGGTATTTACCTAAAGATACAAATGTAGTGATCTGAAGGGGCATGTGCACCTGAATGTTTATAGCATCAATGTCAACAATAGCCAAAATATGGACAGAGCCTAGATGTCCATCAACAGATGAATGGATAAAGAAGATGTGGTATATATATACAATGGAATACTACACAGCCATCAAAAGAAATGAAATCTCGCCATTTGCAATGAAATGGATGGAACTAGAGGGTATTATGCTGAGTGAAATAAGTCAATTGGAGAGAGACAATTATCATATGACCCCCCTGATATGAAGAATTTGAGAGACAAAGTAGGGAGTTTGGGGGCAGGGAAGGAAAAAAAGGAAACAAGATGGGATTGGGAGGGAGACAAACCATACCAGACTCTTAATCTCACAAAACAAACTGAGGGTTGCTGGAGGGTGTGGGGGTAGGGATAGGGTGGTCAGGTTATGGATACTGGGGAGGGTATGTGCTATGGTGGGTGCTGTGAAATGTGTAAGCCTGATGATTCACAGACCTGTACCTCTGGGGCAAATAATACATTATATGTTAATAAAAATAATTTTTTTAAAACAGTGAGATACCACCTCACACCAGTCAGAATGGCTAAAATTAACAAATCAGGAAATGATGTGTGTTGGTGAGGATGCAGAGAAAGGGGAACACTCCTAAAATGTTGTTAGAAATGAAGCGGGTCCAGCCACTATGGAGGTTCCTCAAAAAGTTGAAAATAGAGCTACCTTACAACCCAGCAATCGCACTGCTGGGTATTTACCCTACAGATATAAATATAGTGATCCAAAAAGGCATGTGCACTGCAATGTTTATAGCAGCAATGTCCACAATAGCCAATCTATGGAAAGAACCTAACTGTCCATCAACAGGGGAATGGGTAAAGAATATATGCTCTATATATACAATAGAATATTATGCAGCCATCCAAAAAAAAAAAAAATCACGAAATCTTGCCATTTGCAATGATGTGGGTGGAATTAGAGGTTATAATGTTGAGTGCAGTAAGTCAATCAGGGAAAGACAATTATCATATGATATCACTGATAGGAGGAATTGGAGAAACATGACAGAGCATCCTAGGGAAAGGAAGGGGAAAATAAAACAAGATAAAACCAGAGAGGAAGACAAACCATAAGAGACTCAATCTCGGGAAACAAACTGAGAGGGTTGCTGGAGGGGAGTAGGGTGGAAGGTATGGGGTGGCTTGGTTATGGACATTGGGGAGGGTATGTGCTATGTTGAGTGCAGTGAATTGTGTAAGCCTGATAAATCACAGAACTGTACCCCTGAAACAAATATTATATATTAATTTTAAAAAAAGAAAACCCTGCAGCAGTTCCTTGAATTAATCCTAAAATAATAGGGGTTTTTTTCAGCTCACATTTTTTTTATTTGTACTTATTTGAGAATAGAGAGAGCACTCAAATTGGGAGAGGGGCAGAAGAAGAGATAATATTCAGGCAGACCCTGCACTGAGTGTAGAGCCAGACATCCAGACATGGGCTCAGTGCTATGACCTGAGATAATGACTTGAGCTGAAATTAAGAGTTGGAAACTTAACTGATTGAGCTACCTAGGTACCCCCCATTACTCTTTTTTTTTCTTTTTTCACTTTTTCCTTCTTTTTTGAAATTTTATTTTATTTTTTCAGTGTTCCAGAATTCATTGTTTACATACCACACCCAATGCTCCATGCAATGTGCCCTCATATTACCCACCACCAGGCTCACCCAACCTCTCACCCCTCCCCCCTCCAAAACCCTCAGTATGTTTCTCAGAGTCCACAGTCTCTCATTTTTCCTTCCAATTTCCCTCAACCTACTTCTCCTCTCCATCTCCCCATGTCCTTTGTGTTATTCCTTCTGCTCCACACATAAGTGAAACCATATGATAATTGACTCTCTCTACTGGACTTATTTCACTCAGCATCATCTCTTCCAGTCCCGTCCATGCTGATACAAAAGTTGGATATTCATCCTTTCTGATGGAGGCATAATACTCCATAGTGTATATGGACCACATCTTCCTTACCCATTCATCCATTGAAGGGCATCTGTTTCTTTCCACAATTTGGCGACTGTGGCCTTTGCTGCTATGGACATCGGCATACAGATGGCCCTTCTTTTCACTACATCTGTTTCTCTGGAGTAAATAGCCAGTAGTGCAATTGCAGGGTCAGAGGGAAGCTCTATTTTTAATTTCCTTTTTTAATTTAATTTTTTAAATTTATTTTCAGTGTAACAGTATTCATTGTTTTTGCACCACACCCAGTGCTCCATGCAATCTATGCCCTCTCCAATACCCACAACCTGGTTCCCACAACCTCCCACCCCCCGCCCCTTCAAAGCCCTCAGATTCTTTTTCAGAGTCCATAGTCTCTCATGGTTCACCTACCCTTCCAATTTCCCTCAACTCCCTTCTCCTCTCTAACTCCTCTTGTCCTCCATGCTATTTGTTATGCTCCATACATAAGTGAAACCATATGATAATTGACTCTCTCTGCTTGACTTATTTCACTGAGCATAATCTCTTCCAGTCCCATCCATGTTGCTACAAAAGTTGGGTATTCATCCTTTCTGATGGAGACATAATACTTGATAGTGTATATGGACCACATCTTCCTTATCCATTCATCCATTGAAGGACATTTTGGTTCTTTCCACAGTTTGGTGACCGTGGCCATTGCTGCTATGAACATTGGGGTACAGATGGCCCTTTTTTTCCACTCCATCTGTATCTTTGGGGTAAATACCCAGGAGTGCAATTGCAGGGTCATAGGGAAGTTCTATTTTTAATTCCTTGAAAAATCTCCACACTGTTCTCCAAAGTGGCTGCACCAGCTTGCATTCCCACCAACAGTGGAAGAGGGTTCCCCTTTCTCCACATCCCCTCTAACACATGTTGTTTCCTGTCTTGCTAATTTTGGCCATTCTAACTGGTGTAAGGTGATATCTCAATGTGGTTTTAATTTGAATCTCCCTGATGGCTAGTGATGATGAACATTTTTTCATGTGTCTGATAGCCATTTGTATGTCTTCATTGGAGAAGTGTCTGTTCATATCTTCTGCCCATTTTTTTATATGATTATCTGTTTTGTGTGTGTTGAGTTTGAGGAGTTCTTTCTAGATCCTGGATATCAGTCTTTTGTCAGTACTGTCATTTGCAAATATCTTCTCCCATTCCGTGGGTTGCCTCTTTGTTTTGTTGACTGTTTCCTTTGTTATGCAGAAGCTTTTGATTTTGATAAAGTCCCAAAAGTTTATTTTCGCTTTTGTTTCCTTTGCCTTTGGAGACATATCTTGAAAGAAGTTGCTGTGGCTGATATCGAAGAGGTTATTGCCTATATTCTCCTCTAGGATTCTGATGGATTCCTGCCTCACGTTGAGGTCTTTTATCCATTTCCAGTTTATCTTTGTGGACGGTGTAAGAGAATGGTCGAGTTTCATTCTTCTACATATAGCTGTCCAGTTTTCCCAGCACCATTTATTGAAGAGACTGTCTTTTTTCCACTGTATATTTTTTCCTGTTTTATCGAAGATTATTTGACCATAGAGTTGAGGGTCCATATCTGGGCTCTCTACTCTGTTCCACTGGTCTACTGTTTTTAATGCCAGTTCCATGCTGTCTTGATGATCACAGCTTTGTAGTAAAGCTTGAAATCAGGTAACGTGATGTCCCCAGTTTTATTTTTGTTTTTCTTAAGGAATCTCCACCATGTTTTCCAAAGTGGCTGGACCAACTTGCATTCCCACCAACAGTGTAAGAGGGTTCCCCTTTCTCCACATCCTCTCCAACCAACAGTTTACTGTTAATTTTGGCCATTCTAGCTGGTGTAAAGTGGTATCTCAACGTGGTTTTGATTTCAATCTCCCTGATGTCTAGTGATTATGAACACTTTTTCATTTATCTGTTAGCCATTTGTTTGTCTTATTTGGAGAATTGTCTGTTCATGTCTTCTGTCCATTTTTTGATGTAATTATCTGGTTTCTGAGTGTTGAGTTTGAGGAGTTCTTTATAGCTCTTAGGTATCAGCTCTCTGTCTGCAGTGTCATTTGTGAATATCTTCTCCCATTCTGTGGGTTGCCTCTTACTCTTTTAATTTAAGCTCTTACCTGATTCCTTATGGCTTAATTTCTTAACCTGAAATTTTGTCTTCCATGATCTGTACTCATACAGGTTGTTGACTATTCTTTTTTTTTTTTTTCAGCGTAACAGTATTCATTATTTTTGCACACACCCAGTGCTCCATGGAATCCATCCCCTCTCCAATACCCACCACCTGGTTCCCCCAACCTCCCACCCCCACCCCTTCAAAACCCTCAGATTGTTTTTCAGAGTCCATAGTCTATCATGGTTCAACTTCCCTTCCAATTTCCCTCAACTCCCTTCTCCTCTCCATCTCCCTTGTCCTCCATGCTATATGTTATGCTCCACAAGTAAGTGAAACCATATGATAATTGACTCTCCCTGCTTGACTTATTTCACTCAGCATAATCAACATGCACGGGACTGGAAGAGATTATGCTGAGTGAAATAAGTCAAGCAGGGAGAGTCAATTATCATATGGTTGTTAACTATTCTTTTTTTTAATTTATTTTTTATTTTCAGCATAACAGTATTCATTATTTTTGCACCACACCCAGTGCTCCATGCAATCCATGCCCTCTATAATACCCTCCACCTGGTACCCCGACCTCCCACCCCTGCCCCTTTAAAACCCTCAGATTGATTTCAGAGTCCATAGTCTCTCATGGTTCACCTCCCCTTCCAATTTCCCCCCAACTCCCTTCTCCTCTCTAACTCCCCATGTCCTCCATGCTATTTGTTATGCTCCACAAGTAAGTGAAACCATATGATAATTGACTCTCTCTGCTTGACTTATTTCACTCAGCATAATCTCTGCCAGTCCTGTCCATGTTGACTATTCTTTTTAAAATGACAAAGAAACTTCATTTGACAAGAAGCCTTCATGATAGTTATAGTCACAATTGAATTCATAAGCACTGGTGAGGAATGAAATCCTTGTATCCAATATGAGAACCAGATTTCATAGTTTAGACAAAATTATGCAACTCACTTACTTAGAACAAGGTCCTTCATAATAATATAGACCTAAAATATTTTCTTTAAAAATATAAGCTGTACCCAAACAGATGAATGGATAAAGAAGATATGGTCCATATATATAATAGAATATTGCCTCCATCAGAGAGGATGAATACCCAACTTTTGTATCAACAGACAGGACTGGAGGAGATTATTCTGAGTGAGATAAGTAAGCAGAAAGAGTCAATTATCACATGGTTTCACTTACTTGTGGAACATCAGAAATAACATGGAGAACATTGGGAGAGGAGAAGAGAAGGGAGTTGGGGAAAATCGGAGTGGGAGACAAAGCATGAGAGACTGTGGACTCTGAAACAAACTGAGGGTTTTGGAGGGGAGGAGGTGGTGGGTATTATGGAGGGCACATAATGCATGAAGCACTGGGTGTGGTGCATAAACAATGAATTCTGGAACACTGAAAAGAAATTATAAAAATAAAAACTTAAAATATATATATATTTATCAACTAATAGCTTACATATTAGTTACATAACCTGTTCATATTGGTTCATTGACTCTGACTGGCAACCAGATCATGGGAGAAGCAAAGGCCTGAAGTACCATCAGTCAAATATTTTATAGTGTATCTATGGCCATGCACTATTCTACATGCTGGGCAGACACTGGTGAACAAAACAAGCAAGCATATCTATTCCCCAATAACTTACATTATGGGGAGAGAAGACAGTTAATGGATAAATAAATGATATGTTAGGTTTGTAAGTAGAATAGGATCAGGAATACTGGGAGTGCTTGGATGAAGTTTACAGTATAAAATATGATCATCAGGGGCACCTGGGTGGTTCAGTGGTTTAAAGCCTCAGCCTTTGGCTCAGGTGATGATTCCAGGGTCCTGGGATCAAGCCCCTCTTTGGGATCTCTGCTCATCAGGGAGCCTGCCTCCCCGTCTCTCTCTCCCTGCCTCTCTGCCTACTTGTGATCTCCGTTTGTCAAATAAATAAATATTTTTTAATGGGGTCATCAGGGTAAGTCTCACTAAAAAGATAACATTAAGCAAAGACGAGAAGGAGATGAAGGATTGGAGAAATGGACTACATTCAAGGCAGGGAAGCAGCTAGAGCAAAGGAGCTAAGGAAAGAGAATGACTCATGGAATTCAGCTCTAGTGGAGCCTAGTAGACCAAACTGGTAAAACTAGCTTAGAGTAGGGACAAGAAACACAGCAGGAGAGAATGTTATCAGAGTGTTAATGGGAATATAGATCATGCTGGATTAACCATTATAAAAATGTTGACTTTTTCTTCAGAAAATTCCTCCAGATTTGTCACTAATGAGTACCTCTGGGGATAGGTCTCCAAGGCCAGGAAAGCTTTCTTCTTCCACCCAGCTGCTTCTAGTCCTTAAAAAATGAAGATTAATGATGCTCAGCTCCCAAGCTATATCTTCTCTACCTTCAGACACAGTCTCACCAATGTAGGCAAAGGGTCTGGGTTCTCTAGAAGGTCACCTGTCCTCAGTAAGGGCATTGAAGAGAATATATATTTCTATGGGCACAACTCATAGGGTAGAGATGAGGGAAGCCAGGAGGTAAGTGTGGAAGGTAGCACCTGGAAAACTGAGTAATGGGCTCAGGTTTCAGAGTGGAATATAGTGAATGGAAGATCTGCCCTTACAGGGCCAAATCTGTCTGTTTCCAAAGCAGTACATCAATCAGTCTCACTGTGAGAAGCAACTTACATGGTAAAGCTGCCAACGAACACTCATGAGGATATATCTGGCAGGGAATTAAACCGATGAGTCTAGAGTTTTGAAAAAGGAGTGGAACTGAAGATAAGATTCAAGAGCCATCTGTTTATCGATAGTTAAAGATTGGAACTGGAAGACAAGAGACCAGAAAAAATGTCAGAAGTGAATAAGGAGACAGAGGAGAAGTCAGCCAAGGACTAAGAGGGAGTCTCCAGTGAGAGCACTGGGAGAGTGTGGTGGGTCCTGGGAGAAAGACGAATAATATGTTTGGAGTAAGAAAATAGGAATCAACTGTGCTATGTCTTGCTGAGAGGTCAAATAACTTAAGGACTGAGAACTGAATGCTGATCTAGATAAGAGGGATTTCAGTGGAATAGTAAGGCCAGAAACCTGCTTGAGGGGGTTTTAGAGGAACATGGAGAGTAACAGTGTGTGATGGAGGCAATTAACTTTTTGAAGAATTTTCCAGAAATCACAGAAAAAAATGGAGGAGTATTTGCAGATGCTGTGGATACACATTAGAATATCAGGGATATTGTCCATCTGAAGCTAAGGTTTTAGGTGGCTGAGATTTCTGTTTTAGATAGTCAGGACCTTACATGTTTTAACTGCCCAAATATTATTCAGATAACCTCAGTTCTCAGTCAACATGAATTATATTATTTCCAGGTGAATTACCCAAAGAGGAGATAATAACTCTGAGATTATTCAAGCAAAATCATCAAGAAGGTTCATACTGGGAGAAGTTGTGGAGATGTTGAGAGGTATGGCCATATCAAAGCCAAAGGATGTGCTGTTTTTAAGAGATACAGGAGTAAGGAAAACTTAAACTTGTAGAAGGAGAAGGGCAATCCTCCAATTTCTGGGGCTTTTTTCAATTTAAATTCAGTTAGCCAACATGTAGTACATCATTAGTGTTTTATTTCTGCTTTTAAAAAAGAGTTGGGGGGGCACCTGGGTGGCTCAGTGGGTTAAATCTTCTGCCTTTGGCTCAGGTCATGATCTCAGGGTCCTGGGATCCAGCCCCACATCCGGTTCTCTGCTCAGCAGGGAGCCTGCTTCCCTACCCCCTCTCTTTGCCTGCCTCTCTGCCTACTTGTGATCTGTCTTTCAAATAAATAATAAAATCTTTTTTAAAAAGAGTTGAAAAGAATAGAGGGGAAAGTGACAAAGCTATGGTGGTCCCACATTTTGAATTCAATTCAGCAGACAAGCAGGGTCAGCATCACCTGAAACTATAGTGTGACAAATACAAATTCTCATGTTTCACCCAAGACCTAAGAACTGAATCTCTGGGGTAGAGCCCAAAAGCATGTGACTTACCTGGCTCTCCAACTGACTCTCAAGCACATGAAAGTTTGAGAAGCTCTGTTCTCGAATATATAAAAAATGTGCTACATAAAGGGGGGGACTGTCCCTTTATCCTAAATCATTTATCTGTCAGAACACTTCAGGATTACTATAACAAGGAGGTAATGAACACATTCAGGGAAACAGGAAAGGAAACTGTGCCAAACACTTACAGAGAGGTAATGGAGCAATAATCTTTGAGACAGATCATGTGCTAAACTTGATTCTATACAGAACTATTTAAAAGAGAACAATTCCTACTCCCAAGTCATTTATAATTGGTAAGAGGTAATTAATATATCATAAAGATTAGAAAACACCTTTAGACAATATCCACTTAAGGCTAGATCAACATATCTATATATTCAGAAGAAAAAAAGTAATGAGGGTTAGAATATTTGATAAATATGGTGGCAAAGGGAGAAAATTCTTCAGAGTCTTGAAGGTAATATTTGGGTGAGGAAGGAAAGATGTCAAGAGAGAAGAAGCCTGAGGCTTCAGGTCAAAGAGAGTACATATAGGAAGGCAGAAAAGACCATGAGGGATGCAGCCCAGAAGAGAGGGGAACAGGGGCCTTTAAACAGCAGAAACCCGGGGCACCTGGGTGGCTCAGTGGGTTGGGCCGCTGCCTTCGGCTCAGGTCATGATCTCAGGGTCCTGGGATCGAGTCCCGCATCGGGCTCTCTGCTCGGCGGGGAGCCTGCTTCCCTAACTCTCTCTCTCTCTGGCTGCCTCTCCATCTACTTGTGATTTCTCTCTGTCAAATTAATAAATAAAATCTTAAAAAAAAAATAAACAGCAGAAACCCTGTTTTATAGGTGGGAGGATTCTGAAACAGAGGTTCTTGATAACCAGGGACAGATAGACAGATGTGATGCAGAAAGAGGTAAGGTATCAAAGGAGCTTGAGCAAGGTAGGACCAGGCCCAGTACAGAAGTCCTACCATTTCCCATAAATGCTCTCAGCATGAATCACAGCAATAAGAGGGGGAGGCAGGAAAGTCAGCCAAGCTGTGATGGAATAAGCTGGGGATGAGTTGATGCAAACCCACAGAAGGTAACCAAGAATATGGAGTGCAAAGACTGAAATCAGCAAGACTTCAAAGAAAAGGACCCTTACTCTCATTGGTCTGGATTTTCAGGAGAGAAGAAGTAGATACATATCTTCAGCCCACATCTCATGTATTTGTAGAAAGAACTTTTACACAAGTGTTGAAATGGAAGGAACCACTTAAGGAAGACAGCATACTGTCCTCTGGCCTTCACTCTCTATTAATTAATGTATTTTTCTCCTTGTGACAAATACTGTCTTTCACATGACAAACACTGGGGCTACAACAGAGAAGAAAATGAGGTGCACTCTCTGCACCTCCTGGTCTTAAGGACTCCAATGTTAACTAAATACCCTCAATAAATATTAATGGAAGACAAATGTGCTTACATCTTTCACATTACAAATTTAGTAAATTCTATGAAGGTAATGTCACAGCATAGAAATGGGAGGTTTGGCTTCATCAAAGAGGTAAAGGAAAACCTCCCTGAGAAGGTCACCAACTGCTCTGAGGTAGGGAAGAGGAGCAGAGTAACTCAGAGAAGGGAAGGCCATGTGGTCATCATGGTTGGGGAGCAGAGGACAAGTGAATTGTGGGGCAACCTGAAGCTGATGAGACATTGTGAGCTCAATAAACACTGAGCTCTGTAGGACATGGTTAGGAGTTTTGAATTCTCCTAAGACCAGTGGTTCTCCAGACACTTATTTGTTTACTTATTTGTAAACAAAGAAGTGACATGTTCATATTTTCTTGTTTGATAAGATTGCTCTGGCTGCAGAGTGTAGGATATACTGATGGGGCCAGGGGGCATATTAAACTGTTCAGAGGCTCCCAGTGCTGCAGTTATCAATGACAGCTTGAACTAGAGTAATGAATGTGTAGATGTGCAGGAGCATTTACTGAGCTCCCACTGTGTGACAAGCACCAAGCTAAGTACTGAGATGCTGTCTCTGCCTTCAAGGACTCATGGTCTTGTGATAAAAACATTCACAAACAAGAAATTATACCATCTCATTCTTAATTAAGAAGACTTTTAAATGCAAAGAACTCCAGAAAGTCTGTTGTTCCCCTCATTCTCTTGTCTTTGTGCCTCTCACTTTGACCATCCTTTATGACATCCAACTCTTGTCCCTCCCATTGCTGTTTTAGGTTTTCACCCATTATTCATATTGATGGTTTTGGGAAACCCACCAGATACCAAGAGACGGGATAGAGCCTTATTTCCACCTCAGTTCCTGACAGTGAGCAACCTCTACATGATGGTCCCTTTCTTGCGGCACACCAAGACCCAGAATGAACTGCAGCAAGACTCCTGACTTTGTCTTTGTAGGACTGTCCCAAGGCCCAGAGCACAGGCAGCTCCTATTTGGTCTCTTTCTTGCCCTTTACCTGTTGAGCCTCCTAGGGAACTTGCTCCTTCTGCTGGCTATCAGTGCAGATGCACGCCTCCACACTCCCATGTACTTCTTCCTCAGCCAACTCTCCCTGGTGGACCTCTGCTTCACTTCTACCACAGCCCCTAAAATGCTTGAGGATCTATGGACAAGTAGTGGATCCATTTCTTTTCCTGGATGTCTGGCCCAGTTATATTTCTTTGCTACTTTTGCTGATATGGACAGCCTGCTTTTGACTGTCATGGCTATCGACCGCTATGCTGCCATCTGTCATCCTCTGCACTACCCACTACTGATGACTCCCTGTAGATGTGGGCTACTGGTGGGTGGGTCATGGGGGGTGGCCCACTTTGTCTCTCTGGTGCATATTCTGTCCCTATGTCAGTTATATTTCTATACTAATCAAGAGATTCACCACTTTTTCTGTGATTTTGGCCCACTCTTTCAACTTTCTTGCTCAGATACCCACCTCAATGAGGTCCTGATGATGGTTCTGACTGGGTTGTTAGGACTCGGCCCTCTCCTCTGCATCATAAGCTCTTATGCCCATATTTTCCATGCTGTGGCTAGGGTTCCATCAGAAAAGGGGAAAAAGAAAGCCCTGGCCACATGCAGCTCCCACCTCTCTGTGGTCATCCTCTTCTACAGCACAGTTTTTGCCTCCTACCTGAAGCCCCCATCAACCTCTCGCTCCATGGGGGCGCTGGTTGCTGCTGTCATGTATACCCTGGTAACTCCCACTCTCAACCCTTTCATTTACAGTCTGAGAAATAAGGATGTGAAGAGTTCACTTAAAAGTGTTCTAGGTTTAGAGGGTTCATAGGATTGTGAATAATCCCGCATAAACAACTATTTGGGGGGAAATCCCTCTCCACATCACCACCACAATTACAAGGCGAGTCAGTTAACACCAAGGCTGGTACAGAGCATTAGATAATCTATGGGAAAGATGGGAAAGAACACTAAACTAAGTTCAGGAGAACTATGATCCCACCTCAGGTAGGGGTTTCTCTGTCTCTCTCTGTCTCTCTCTGTCTCTCTCTCTCTCTCTCTCTCTCTCTCTGTCTTTCTCTCTCTCCATGGTAAGGATCTTCATTATTTGTCTGTTGATAGAAATAGCAATGGGAATCAAAATGACCATAGTGATGGCAATATATGATCAATTTTCAATAGCATTAGTGTTAGAATACAATTTAAAGAAAAGTTAATCCAAGCCACTGTTAGGGTGTCTGTCTGTCTGTCCGTTTTTCTGCATGTAGTGTTTGTATAAACATAGCATTTTACTTTTTCTCTGAATGTCTATCCTTCAGCTGGATACTGGCTGCCACTGAACAACAGCATATTGACGGGAACATACAGATACATATAATATTTATAATCAGGTATAGTACATAGATACATTATACCTAGTGGCTTATCCCATGTTTTTATTGCCTTTACATAAAGATTTTTTTAACATCTTAATTTTATTTTACTTTTTTCAGTGTTCCAAGATTCATTGTTTATGCACCCACCCAATGTTCCAAGCAATATGTGCCCTCTTTAATACCTACCACCAGGCTCACCCATCCCCCTACCCACCTCCCTTCCAAACCCCTCAGTTTGTTTCTCAGAGTCCATAGTTTCTCATGGTTCATCTCTCACTCCTATTTCTCCCAATCACTTTTCCTTTCCTTCTCCTAATGTCCTCTATGTTATTCCTTATGCTCCACAAGTAAGTGAAACCATATGATAATTGACTTTCTCTGCTTGACTTATTTCACTTGGCATAACCTCCTCCAGTTCCATCCATGTTGATACAAAAGTTGGGTGTTCATTGTCTCTGATGGAGGCATACTACTCGATTGTATATATGGACCACATCTTCCTTATCCATTTGTCCATTGAAGGGCATCTTGGTCCTTTCCACAGTTTGGTGACTGTGGCCATTGTTGCTATGAATATTGGGGTTCAGATGACCCTTCTTTTCACTACATCTGTATCTTTGGGTAAATACCCAGTAGTGCAAATGCAGGTCATATGGTAGCTCTATTTTTAACTTTTTGAGGAACCTCCATACTGTTTTCCAAAGTGGCCGCACCAACTTGCATTCCCACCAACAGTGTAAGAAGTTTTCCCCTTTCTCCACATCCTCTCCAACACTTATTGTTTACTGTCTTGTCGATTTTGGCCATTCTAGTTGGTGTAAGGTGGTATTTCAATGTAGTTTTGATTTCAACCTCCCTGATGGCTAGTGATGATGAACATGTATTCTTGTACCCATTAGCCATTTGTATGTCTTCTTTGAAGAAATATCTCTTCATGTCTTCTGCCCATTTCTTGACATGATTATCTCTTTTTTGAGAGTGGAGTTTGAGGAGTTCTTTATAGATCTTGGATATTAGCCCTTTGTCTGTAGTGTCATATGCAAATATCTTCTCCCAGTTCATGGGTAGCCTCTTAGTTTTGTTGAGTGTTTCCTTTGCTGTACAGAAGCTTTTTATCTTTTTTTAACAATGAAACAAGATGGGATTGGGAGGGAGACAAACCAAAAGCGACTCTTAATCTCACAAAACAAACTGAGGGTTGCTGGGGGGAGGGAGTTTGGGAGAAGGGGGTGGGATTATGGACATTGGGGAGGGCATGTGCTTTGGTGAGTGCTGTGAAGTGTGTAAAGGTCTGTACCCCTGGGGATAAAAATATATGTTTATAAAAAATAAAAAATAAAGAATGGAAAAAAATTTTTTTTATTTATTTTCAGTGTAACAGTATTCATTCTTTTTGCACCACACCCAGTCCTCCATGTAATATGTGCCCTCTCCAATACCCACCACCTGGTCCCCCAAACCTCCCACCCTCCCCCCGCCACTTCAAAGCCCTCAGATTCTTTTTCAGAGTCCATAGTCTTTCATGGTTCACCTCCCCGTCCAATTTCCCTCAACTCCCTTCTCCTCTCTAACTCCCCATGTCTTCCAAGCTATTTGTTATGCTCCACACATAAGTGAAACCATATGATAATTGACTTTCTCTGCTTGACTTATTTCACTCAGCAGAATCTCTTCCAGTCCCGTCCATGTTGCTACAAAAGTTGGGTATTCATCCTTTCTGATGGAGGCATAATACTCCATCATGTATATGGACCACATCTTCCTTATCCATTCATCCATTGAAGGACATCTTGGCTCTTTCCACAGTTTGGCGACTGTGGCCATTGCTGCTATAAATATTGGGTACAGATGGCCCTTCCTTTCACTCCATCTGTATCTTTGGGGTAAATACCCAGGAGTGCAATTGCAGGGTCATAGGGAAGCTCTCTTTTTAATTTCTTGAGGAATCTCCACACTGTTCTCCAAAGTGGCTGCACCAACTTGCATTCCCACCAATAGTGGAAGAGGGTTCCCCTTTCTCCACATCCCCTCTAACACATGTTGTTTCCTGTCTTGCTAATTTTGGCCATTCTAACTGGTGTAAGGTGATATCTCAATGTGGTTTTAATTTGAATCTCCCTGATGGCTAGTGATGATGAACATTTTTTCATGTGTCTGATAGCCATTTGTATGTCTTCATTGGAGAAGTGTCTGTTCATATCTTCTGCCCATTTTTTTATATGATTATCTGTTTTGTGTGTGTTGAGTTTGAGGAGTTCTTTCTAGATCCTGGATATCAGTCTTTTGTCGGTACTGTCATTTGCAAATATCTTCTCCCATTCTGTGGGTTGCCTCTTTGTTCTGTTGACTATTTCCTTTGCTGTGCAGAAGCTTTTGATCTTGATGAAGTCCCCAAAGTTCATTTTCACTTTTGTTTCCACTGTATTATGTTATTTATCATAAAATATTCATCATAAAATACATCATTAGTTTTTGATGAAGTGTTCTAACATTCACTGTTTATATATAACATCCAGTTCTCCACACAATACATTTATTAAGATTTATTTTAGGTTCAGTCCATGGTCTATTTTGGCTCACAGTATGGTTAAAGTCATGTAATTCTTACTTGTTCTATTAATGAGAGAGAAGTTTATCTCTAAATATCATAGTTAATTTTTTTCCTTACAGTTCTGCCCCATTATGTGTCATCTACTCTAGAACTCTGTAATTAAGTTCCATCCATTCATTACTTTTGCTTTCCTGTGACTGATCTATTATCCTCACAGAAAGTCCTTCTTTGCCTCTAGTGATGCTACTTGTGTGAAAGCCTATTTTCCCTCAGAATAAAGCAACATTACAGATTTCTTATACTTTTTATTCCTGTGGAATATCCCTTAACTCCTTAACTTTTTACCTATTTTTTGTTTTATATTGCAAGTTTTTCTATTATACATACAATAGAATGTTCTGTTCTATCCCATATGGGTTTTTTTATTTTTTAATTTATTTTTTCAGTGTTCCAAGATTCACTGTTTGTGCACCCACCCAGTACTCCATGAAATACTGCCCTCCTTAATACCCACCACCAGGCTCACCCAACCCCCCACATTACTCCCTTCCAAAACCCTCGGTTTGTTTCTCAGAGTCTACAGGAATCCCCACAGTTTTCAAAAGTGGCTGCACCAGGTTTCATTATGACTAGAGTCATATGCTGAGTCTACAATCATTCTATAAAGAATTCTTGGAAAATGTGACCTTTTAAGACTTATTCCAGTAAGTGTTCTTCCATAAAAGATCCACCCCATTTCCAAAGCACCTGCCTTCACTAAACCTTCTCCATCTGTCTTCTCTTGTTTGGCAATTTGAAACGGACTTTTGGGGTGGGGGCAATTTTTTAAAATTTTATTTAATTTTGTTTTTTAAATTTTATTTTATTTTTTCAGTGTTCCAAGGTTCTTTGTTTATACAGCACACCCAGTTCTGAGAAGCAGCAAATCCTAATCTCTGAATACCCCCAACTTTATCTCTCTTTTTTAAAGATTTTATTTATTTATTTGACAGAAAGACAGTTAGAGAGGGAATACAAGCAGGGAGAGTCAGAGAGGGAAAAGCAAGATCCCCGCTGAGCAGGGAGCACAATGTGGGACTCAATCCCAGGAGCCCAAGATCATGACCTGAGCCAAAGGCCGAGGCTTAAGAACTGAGCCACCCAGGTGCCCCATTCCCAACTTTTACAAGCTGAGTTATTTTCACAAGAAAAACAGATTATGCTGAGTAAAATAAGTCAAGCAGAGAGAGTCAATTTTCATATGGTCTCACTTACTTGTGGAGCATAAGGAATAATACGGAGAACATGGGGGAGATGGAGAGAAGGGAGTTGGAGGA
The DNA here is from genome assembly GCF_030435805.1 of Mustela lutreola. Lineage (NCBI taxonomy): Eukaryota > Metazoa > Chordata > Mammalia > Carnivora > Mustelidae > Mustela > Mustela lutreola. The sequence goes on along the minus strand of NC_081307.1, from coordinate 42,157,472 downwards.
AATTGGAGGCAGAGCCAAACCATGAGAGACTGTGGATTCTGAAAAACAATCTAGGTGTTTTGGAGGGAGGGGAGTGAGAGGTTGGGTGAGCCTGGTAGGTATTATGGAAGGCACATATTGCATGGAGCACTGGGTGTAGTGCATAAACAATGAATTCTGGAACACTGAAGAGAAATTTTAAAAATAAATAAAAATTTTTAAAAGAAAAACATAAAGATCGAACATTGTTTGATGCATTCTCAGAATAAACAGATCTGAGGTGCTCTTCTGTTTGGCTGACTTTGTATTTCTAATCAAAGGAATTTTCCACCTTAAAGCCTGAGGCACACCTTGTTAAAAGTGTATGTTCTACCGACATGCCCTCAGCACTTATGCTGGCCATCCTGGCAGCAGCAACTCCAGGCCTCAATTAGCAAGCACACCAGTGTATACCTTCTTAAAATGCCAACACTCACATGCAAGGGACAAAAATGCTGCCAAAAAGTTAGAAAACTGAATTAAAGGAAAAAGAGGCAAGAACAAAACAGAGACATTCAACTCACACCAGAGACACTCCCTGGAAGACCATGTCCTGTGAAACAGGAAATACTGCACTGCAACACATTGCAGATCTCTTCTTCATAATAATAGTAATAGTAGGGGACTTTAACGCCCCACTTACATCAATGGACAGATCATCCAAACAGAAAATCAACAAGGAAATAGTGGCTTTGAGTGATACACTGGACTAGATGGATATAACAGATATATTCAGAACATTCCATTTTTTTTTTAAGATTTTATTTATTTATTTGTCATAGAGAGAGAAGCAAGAGCAAGCACAGGCAGACAGAGTGGCAGGCAGAGGCAGAGGGAGAAGCAGGCTCCCCGCCAAGCAAGCCCGATGTGGGACTCGATCCCAGGACGCTGGGATCATGACCTGAGCTGAAGGCAGCCGCTCAACCAACTGAGCCACCCAGGCGTCCCGAACATTCCATTTTTTTAATATGTTTTTTATTTTCAGCATAACAGTATTCATTATTTTTTCACCACACCCAGTGCTCCATGAAATACGTGCCCTCTCTAATACCCACCACCTGGTACCCCAACCTCCCACCCTCGCCCCTTCAAAACTCTCAGATTATTTTTCAGAGTCCATAGTCTCTCATGGTTCACCTCCCCTTCCAATTTCCCCCAAATCCCTTCTCCTAACTCCCCATGTCCTCCATGCTATTTGTTATGCTCCACACATAAGTGAAACCATATGATAATTGACTCTCTCTGCTTGACTTATTTCACTCAGCAGAATCTCTTCCAGTCCCATTCATGTTGCTACAAAAGTTGGGTATTCATCCTTTCTGATGGAGGCATAATATTCCATAGTGTATATGGACCACATCTTCCTTATCCATTCATCCATTGAAGGACATCTTGGTGCTTTCCACAGTTTGGCGACCGTGGCCATTGCTGCTATAAACATTGGGGTACAGATGGCCCTTCTTTTCACTACATCTGTATCTTTGGGGTAAATACCCAGGAGTGCAATTGCAGGGTCATAGGGAAGTTCTATTTTTAATTTCTTGAGGAATCTCCACACTGTTCTCCAAAGTGGCTGCACCAACTTGCATTCCCACCAATAGTGGAAGAGGGTTCCCCTTTCTCCACATCCCCTCTAACACATGTTGTTTCCTGTCTTGCTAATTTTGGCCATTCTAACTGGTGTAAGGTGATATCTCAATGTGGTTTTAATTTGAATCTCCCTGATGGCTAGTGATGATGAACATTTTTTCATGTGTCTGATAGCCATTTGTATGTCTTCCTTGGAGAAGTGTCTATTCATATCTTCTGCCCATTTTTTGATATGATTGTCTGTTTTGTGCATGTTGAATTTGAGGATTCTTTATAGATCCTGGATATCAACCTTTTGTCTGTACTGTCAGAACATTCATTTTAATAAATTAGAAAACACATTCTTGCCAAATGTACATAGAATGAACATTCTCTGGAACAAATCACATATTGGGCCACAAGTCTCAACAAATTCAAAAAAATCAAAGTCATACCATACATTTTTTTCTCAATACAACAGTAAGAAACTAGAAAGCAACAACAAGAAAAACTGTAGAGCACAAATGCAAGGAGGCTAAATAACATGTTACTAAACAATCAGTGGGCCAACTAGGAAATCAATGAAGAAATCCAAATGTATATGGAACCAAATGAAAATTAAAACATAATGGCCCAAATTGCTGGGCTGCTGCAAAAGCAATTCAAGACATAAGTATATAGTAATACAGGCCAACCTCAAGAAGCAAAAAAAAATCTCAAAGAAACAACCTCACCTCACACCTAAAGTATAGGAAAAAAAATACAAAACCCCAAACCAGGAGAAGGAAGAAAATAATAAAAAGAGCAGAAATAAATGATGTAGAAACTAAAACAACAGCAAAAACAAACACAAAACAAACAAACAAAAAGCAATAGAACCGATTGTTGAAACCTGAAGCTGGCTCTTTGAAAGCATCAACAAAATTTATAAACCTCTAGCTAGATTCATCAAGAAAAAAAAGAGAGAGAGAAAGACTCACATAAGCAAAATTGCCAATGAGAGAGGAGAAATAACCAACACCACAGATATACAAACAATTGTAAGCAAATATTGTGAAAAATTATATGTTACCAATTGATGATCTAGAAAAACTGGATAAATTCCCAGAAACATATAAAATACCAAAATGGAAGCAGGAAGAAATAAAAAATTTGAACAGACCAATTACTAGCAAGGAAATTGAATCAGTAATCAAAACACTCCCCCCAAAAAAACAAAAGTCCAAGACCAGACAGCCTCACAGGCAAATTCTATCAAACATTTAAAGAAGAGATAATACCTACTCTTCTCAAACTATTCTAAAAAATGAAAGAGGAAGGAAAACTTCCAGATTCATTTTATGAGACCAGCATTACCCTAACACCAAAACCAGATATAGACACCACAAAGAAAAAAAAAAAAAAACATAACTACATCTGATAAACATAGATGCAAAAATACTAAGCAAAATACTAGCAAACTCAGTTCACATCACATATGCCTTCCTTGCCCTGGGTGTTATACATAACTAAGGAATCACTGAACACTACATCAAGAACTAATGATGTACATACAACTGGTATTACTGGTATACTACAACTGGTAAATGAATTCAGTAACGTCTCAGGATACAAAATCAATGTACAGAAATCTGTTGCATGTCTATATACTAATAATGAAGCAGCAGAAATAAAAATTAAGAAAACCACCCACTTACAATTTCACCAAAAATAATAAAGTATGTAGGAATAAACTTAAGCAAGGAATTGAAAGACCTGCACTCTGAAAACTATAAAAATCACTGATGAAAGAAACTGAAGAAGGCTCAACAAAATGGAAAGACATTCCTGGCTCATGGATTATAGTTTAAAAAAAAAAATATTAACTAAAGCAATCTACATACTTAATACAATCTTTATCAAAATATCAGTAACATTTTTTACAGAATTAGAACAATTCTAAGAATTTGTATGGAACCACAAAAGACCCTGAATGGTTGAAGAAATCTTGAAAAAGAAAAGCAAAGCAAGAGGCATCACAATTCAGGGTTTTGAATTATATTACAAAGCTGTAGTGATCAAAACAGTATGATACTGGCACAAAAATAAACACATAAATCAATAGAACAGAATAGAAAACCCTGAAATCCTGAAATAAACCCATAATTATATGGGCAATTAATCTTTAACAAAGCAGGAAATAACATCCAATAGGAAAAAGACAGGCTCTTCAACAAATGGTGTTTTTAAAATCGGGCAGTCACATGCAGAAAAATGAAACTGGACCACTTTCTTGCACCACACACAAAATTAAATTCAAAATGGATTAAAGACCTAAATGGAGTCAGGTAACCATAAAAGTCCTAGAAAATATCTATACTGCCAAGAGCAATCTATACTTTCAATGCCATTCTGATCAAAATTCCACCAGCATTTTTCAAAGAGCTGGAGCAAACAATCCTAAAATTTGTGTGGAGTCAGAAGAGACCCCGAATTGCTACAGAAATGTTAAAAAAGAAAAACAAAACTAGGGGCATCATGTTGCCTGATTTGAAGCTTTACTACAAAGCTGTGATCACCAAGACAGCATGGGACTGGCACAAAAACAGACACAAAGACCAGTGGAACAGAGTAGAGAGCCCAGATATAGACCTGCAACTCTATGGTCAAATAATCTTTGACAGACCAGGAAAAAAATATACAGTGGAAAAAAAGAGAGTTTCTTCAATAAATGGTGCTGGGAAAATTAAACAGCTATGTGTAGAAGAATGTAACTTGACCCTCTCTTACACCATACACAAAGATAAACTTGAAATGGATAAAAGACCTCAGCGTGATTCAGGAATCCATCAGAATCATAGAGGAGAACATAGGCAGTAATCTCTTCGATATCAGCCACAGCAAATTCTTTCAAGATAAGTCTCTGAAGGCAAAGGAAACAAAAGTGAAAATGAATTCTTGGGACTTCATCAAGATCAAAACGTTCTTCACAGCAAAGGAAGCAGTCAACAAAACAAAGAGGCAACCCACAGAGTGGGAGAAGATACTCGCAAATGACAGTCCAGACAAAAGGCTGATATCCAGGATCTAGAAAGAACTCCTCAAACCCAACACACACATAACAGATAATCATGTAAAGAAATGGGCAGAAGATATGAACAGACAATTCTCCAATGGAGACACAAATGGCTATCAGACACATGAAAAAATGTTCATCATCACTAGCCATCAGGGAGATTCAAATCAAAACCACATTGAGATATCATCTTACACCAGTTAGAATGGCCAAAATTAGCAAGACAGGAAACAACATGTGTTGGAGGGGATGTGGAGAAAGGGGAACCCTCTTACACTGTTGGTGGGAATGCAAGTTGGTGCAGCCACTTTGGAGAACAGAGTGGAGATTCCTCAAGAAATTAAAAATAGAACTTCCCTATGACTCTGCAATTGCAATACTGGGTATTTGCCCCAAAGACACAAATGTAGTGAAAAGAAGGGCCATCTGTACCCCAATGTTTATAGCAGCAATGGCCACGGTCGCCAAACTGTGGAAAGAACCAAGATGCCCTTCAACGGATGAATGAATAAGAAGATGTGGTCCATATACACTATGGAGTATGATGCCTCCATCAGAAAGGATGAATACTCAACTTTTGTAGCAACATGGAGAGGACAAGAAGAGATTATGCTGAGTGAAATAAGTCAAGCAGAGAGAGTCAATTATCATATGGTTTCACTTATGTGTGGAGCATAACAAATAGCATGGAGGACATGGGGAGTTGGAGAGGAGAAGGGATTTGGGGGAAATTGGAAGGGGAGGTGAACCATGAGAGACTATGGACTCTGAAAAACAATCTGAGGGGAATGAAGTGGGGGGGGGGGTGGGAGGTTGGGGTACCAGGTGGTGGGTATTATAGAGGGCACAGATTGCATGGAGCACTGGGTGTGGTACAAAAATAATGAATACTGTTATGCTGAAAATAAATAAATTTAATTAATAAAAAAAAAAGAAAGAACAACAACAACAAAAAAAAGAGACTATGGACTCTGAAAAACAATCTGAGGGATTTGAAGTGGCAGGGGTTGGGAGATCGGGGCACCAGGTGGTGGGTATTATAGAGGGCACGGATTGCATGGAGCACTGGGTGTGGTGCAAAAATAATGAATACTGTTCCACTGAAAAAATTTTTAAAAATTAATAAAACAAAATAAAAGCTCTATTTTATGAATCATAAAAAAGAAAGAAATGGGCAGAAGAAATGAATATATATTTCTCCATAAAAATGTACAGATGGCTAACAGACATATAAAAACATGCTCAACATCACTCATAATCAAAACCACAATGAGGTATCACCTCACACTGGTCAGAATACTAAATTTAATAAATCAGGAACAACAGATGTTAGTGAGGATACAGTAAAAGTGAAGCCCTCTTACACTGTTGGTGGGAATGCAAACTGGTACAGTCAATATAGAAAACAGTATGGAGGTTCCTCAAAAAGGTAAAAATAGAGCTACCCTATGATCCAGTAATGACACACTATTTTTCCTAAAAAAATACAAAAACACTAATTCAAGGAATACATATATCCTGATGTTTATAGCAGCATTATCTACAATAGCCAAAAAAGAAAAAACTTAATTGTCCATCAACAGATGAATGGATAAAGAATATGTAGCATATATTTACAATGGAATATTGCTCAGCCTTCAAAAGGAATGAAATCATGCCACTTGCAATGACATGGATGAACTAGAAGGTATCATGCTAAGTTAAAGAAGTCATAGAAAGACAAATTCCTGTGATTTCAACCACATGCGGAGTTTTTAAGAAACTAAAGAAGTGAACCAAGGGGAAAGAGAGAAAAACAAACCATGAGGCCAACTCGTTTTTAAAGATTTTATTTATTTGAGAGAGAGAGAGTGAACAAGTGAGTGGGGGTTGCTAGTGGGGCAGGGAAGCAGAGGGAGAAGCAGACTCCCAGCTGCACAGGGAGCCCAACACAGTTCTCCATTCCCAGACTCTGGGATCATGACCTGAGCCAAAGGCATATGTTTAACCAGCTAAGCCACTCAGGTGCCCATGAAACAGATTCTTAACTATAGAGAACAAACTAGTGGTCACCAGAGGAGGGGTGGGTGGGGGATGGGTGGACTAGGTGGTGGGAATTAAGAAGTGTATTTGGTCATGATGAGCACAGGGTGATCTATGGAAGTGATGAATCACTATATTGTACACCTGAAACTAATAATACACTGTATGTTAACTGTATTGGTATTAAAAATAAAGTTAATTAAAAATGTCTTTACCAGTCATAGAGCACAGTGAATATTTATATGTGGAATATGTATTATACAATGTACACTTCTGAATGTGCTCTAAAATTTTGAGAAAAAGAAGGAGGTACAGTTCATTGAAACAGAGTTGGCAAATACAGATACTGAAGCTGTACGATCGCTACATGGGGTTGCTATAATTTTTTCTCTACTTTCATATGTTTGAAATTGTCTACAATAAAAAAATTTAAAAGAAATAAAATGCATTCATTTTAAGTTTTAAAAAATATTAGAGATCCTTAGACCAGGCAATTGAAGTTCTAAAGATTTATTGTAATAAAATCTGGATGTGAACTATGTTTGTATGGTGAATGAACTGCAAATAACTAAAAAGATTCCACAATAGAACATTATTTAAACAAATCATGTTTAGCCATTCTAAAAAACCCAAAAGAATATGTAAGTACATACTTCGTGAAATAGAAAGATGTTTGAGACATAGCGTCCAGTGGAAGGACAGACTACAAAGTTTCACAATCCACACACAATACTAGTAGCTAATATTTCCAGGTCAGCTTTCTGTTGCTACTTTTGTGAATCTATTTTCTCTATTAAATATACATAGGCTATTTTATTTTATTATTTTTATTTTTTTTAAGATTTTATTTATTTATTTGACAGACAGAGATCACAAGTAGGCAGAGAGGCAGACAGAGAGAGAGAAGCAGGCTCCCCACTGAGCAGAAAGACAAACCTGGGGCTCAATCCCAGAACCCTGGGATCATGACCTGAGCTGAAGGCAGAGGCTTTAACCCACTGAGCCACCCAGGTGCCCTTACATAGCCTATTTTAAAAAGAATAAAAGATAAAAGTAAATTTTAAGTTAGCACTTGAAATTTTTAAATTTTTTTTAGAGTAACTATAGAACATTTTGCAAAGGGAAATGTCAAAATAGAGCAAAGTTCTTCCTCCCCAACCAGCCAGTTCTGAAAGAAACCCCAGTGGAGACATCCAAAGTCCAAATAAAATCTTCACCACCCTCCTCCTTCAATCAGGTGTTTCAATGTGCTTAATACACAAAAGCCTCTGCAGTGCATGATGAATCTCCTTATTCCTTAGGGTGTAGATCACAGGATTGAGAAGAGGGGTGACCACAGTGTAGAGCAGAGCAAAGACCTTGGAGAGGAGTGGGGAGTGGACGGCAGACGGTGCAATGTACAAGACCATGAGAGTTCCATAGAAGGTGGACACTACTGCCAGGTGGGAGGAACAAGTGGAGAAAGCCCTCTGCCTCTGGGCCCCTGCAGGGACTCTTAGCACAACTACCACAATCCGGGCATAGGATGTCAGAATCAGTCCAAAGGGGATAGTGAGGCAGACCACAGAGAGAACAAATGTTGTCATCTGGGCAATGCTGGGATCTGAGCAGGCAAGGCCCATCAAAGGCATGAAGTCACAGTAAAAGTGGTCAATCTGGCTGGGGCCACAGAACCTCAGTTGGCCCATTAGGGCCACAACCAATCCATCCACCATGAAACCAGAGAACCAAGCTATGAGCACCAGCCCCAAGCACCCTCTGGGCCCCATCAGAAGGGGATAGTGGAGTGGATAGCAGATTGCCAGGTATCGATCATAGGCCATGACGGCCAGCATGAAGCATTCAGCTGTGGCTAGAGAACCGAAGATAAAGAACTGGAGCAAGCATCCAGCCACAGAGATGGCTGCCTTCTGCAAGAAGCCCTGCAGCATTTTTGGCACCACTGTGGAGGTGTAGAAGATCTCCAGGAAGGACAAGTTAGCCAGGAAGAAATACATGGGTGTGTGGAGCCTCTGTGAGCTAACCACCACCACAATGATTAGCACATTCCCCATGACAGTGGAGATGTAGATGACAGTGAACACAATAAAGAAAAGGAGATGCAGCTCAGCTATGTCATGGAAACCAAGGAGGACAAATTCTTTAATAGTTTGGTTTTCTAGAGCAACCATTTCCATAGGGATCATCCAAGCTGCTCTCTGGCAGAGATTAAAGGAGAGATTCTAGTGCATCTCTTCTCATACACCAACTCTGAGATAAGTAGGGCTAAAATGAAAACAATGATGTTGAGTATCCAGAATACAAGTCCCTTGCACATCCTCACCTGTCCCTCTTTGTAGTGGCTTACCCCTTGTCCAACTCCTGTTCCTGGGGCTGTCCTTAATTGTGCATGTTCTCACTCTAGAGAGTTCATCCAAATACCAGCAGTCTTCAGAGCCCTCCACCCTGTTAATTCAACACAGTATTTCTGTGACACAGTGAAACCACAATCCTAATCTGTAGATCCAGCCACACATCCTCCCTCCTGAACACCCTCCAAATGCTTGCTAGACAGGCCCTACCCTCAGCTCAAAACATGATCAGCGTGATCAAACATGAATTCTTCCATCCTTCTCAGTCACAATCAAACAGGTGAGTGGTGAAAAATTATGTCTTGATACTGCCCTTACCATATAATAGTCATTTTCATCTGAATGTCCTCTCCCATTCCCCACCTCCAATCAGTGACATCCCTTACACATTCTCTCCTCATTGCACACCACTGCTTTCACAGCCCCTTCATGACCATCTCAGTACAGTTACCTCTCTGTGGCCTGATAGTCCCCAATTTTCCCTCTCCCTTAGCAAGACAACCTTCTTTAAATACTGGTTCCATCGAGTCATTCAAGATTTTATATTGGAAATGTGACCAGTGACAGTGCAGGGAAGTATAGGTTCTGTGGGAACAGAGAGACCAAATACAAAGGAGTGGAGGAAGTGTGAGAATCTGGTCAGGGAAAGTAGATTGTAGGATCAGTTTCACAGGACAGGGAAGAGCTGGCCAGGCAATAGGCAGGAGAGTGGACAAAGCAATCTAAGCATGAGAGGCATCCATGGAAGCAAAGACATGTCATTGAGCTTTTAAGATCTAAAAATGGGTCTGTGTATGTACAAGGAAGGAGGTGTTGTGAGAAAGTAGCCAAGGACAATTAAAAGAATTTCTTTTCTGGAGAAGCATTAGGACTGAGGCAAAGAACATGGAAGGTAAGGATGGAGAGATGGTCCAGGACCAGAGTGCAAGGGTCCTGTCCCGTCATGACGAACTGGAGCTCTATCCTATAAGCACCAGGTCACACCTGAGGCTTTTAGAAACTGGGGTGATGGGGTCTACCTGCACTTGAATGGTGCTGAGGAAGCTGGGCCCAAGGTAACCAGAATGGAAGAGGAAGAGTCCACACAGCTGGAACCTGGGGAGCACTGCCTTGAAGTGATCATTCATTATTCTGTTGTTTGCACTTTCTCCCTTTTGGAAAACTACTGGTTCCTCTATCACAGAGATTACAATTTATATCCACCATACTCAACAAAGTTCTAAACAAAGATGAAGCCTCAATAAACACTGATGTTTAAAACCACTTGTGCCACAACCAAAGCCCATGTGACCTGAACAGTGGGGGTTCTGCACTACATGAACCTAGAAATTCCAGAAGTTCTGTTACTGTCTTATTCCACATCCTGTACCTCAGTGTTCTTGGTGGTATGAATTTGGCTTTCCTCTGAGGACCTTCTATAACCTCTATATCATTTATGCACCCCAAACCCAATGTGAATATTGGGTCCTTTCTACACCATTACTCTCCCAGGAGAGGTAGACATGCAGGCCAGTCAAGAACCTCCAGTCATAAATAGCTCATTATCACCCCAGGAATTAGTGTCAAAAGTAGATCATACTGACACAGCCATTTATCCCTATAGTCAACCAAGATTTGCATCCCTATAGATTCCACTCACTCACTCTCCAGGTCGTAAATGAAGTGGAAGCCTTCTTTCCTGTGGCAGCATTCAGCTGGCTGAAACCAGAAAGCAGCACAATGGAGAACAACACGATGACGACAAACATAAGTTTCATGATTTTGTTGCAAAATTCATGTGTGCCTATTGAAATCCATTTCATGACATTGTCTAAAGGAGCAACATGCTATTTCCTTCGTTCCAACTATCCTGGAGAGGAACCAGGATTTCAGGGAACAGATTTCAGGGAACAGAGTGAGGATGAGAACAAGTCAGGGGAAACAAAAGAAAAGAAGTCCCATTGACCTCCAAGTGCCAAAACATCAGCAGTCAGAGACATATGTCCCTGACTGGCATTCTCTAAGGTACCAGTAAGACCTTAGTCTTGGCAAAACCCAGCCCCCCAACACACACACACACACACACACACTCACAATATGAACAAACACATTACAATGTCCCCGATGCTATTAACCTTCATTAGGCCACTGAACAAATGCTAAACAATGCTAACCTATCCAGGAATGTGGTCAGAAAACAAGAGATGAGAATGGAAACAAAGGGTGAAATATAAATGTTAGGAGGGCTCAGGGTATTAAGTCATTTTTTAGAAGGCCAATGTGGTGTGATCCACCTATACATGAGCTAATTAACCCCAATTTCCAACCCCCATGGAATATCTAACTTCAATGTGTGTGGTCACAGAATCCACTAGTAGAGTTTCTGGAAATATGGCTGTATTCTATCTCCCAAATCAGATTGTTCTTGGGAGTTTTTTTAAAAGTTCATTCTTGTAAAAACTGGTTTTTTATTGTAAGATAACCCTGGCCTTTCAGACCACAGCATCCCAGACCTGTTTTTCAAGGAAAGGGGTGGGGGCAAAAGGAAAGCAGAGGTATGGGGTGTGTGCAGGGCCACTGGAGGGAAGGTCACTATTGCCTAGAAAGAGAGAGAGACCATCAAATAGGGAAGGAGCTAAGTTTTGTGCTTGAAAACTCCATTCTAACAGAGAGGGAAATGAAAATAGTGCAAATTATCCATTTTCTGAAAAACACCCAATCACAGGCTCAACCCTGTATAGGTAAAAGTCATAGCAGGGGGTGTTCAGTTAAAACTCTCACCACTGGTGGAAATGCAATTTTTATTTTTTTCTTTGGAAACTGTGAATTTAATTATTCCTTAGAAAATGAAGAAAGTTTATTCCCATATATTTCAAAATATCTGGTAAATGTGTTGTTTTTATAAACAGAAAACAAATAGTAAATAAATTTTCATTAGTTTGGATTCTTAATTTAATTCTCTTTAGCTTTCTTTGGCATTTACTCTGTAATAAAGTAGAAAATATAACAAAAATGTTTAAGGAAAACATCATGATGTTAGGCATATGCCATATCTATTATCCCATGAGAAATAGGATAAATCTCCATTGTGAAGGAAAACAGTGTGAATGTGTCCTTCTCAAACCAATGCTGTCCTCATGACGATTTGTGGTCTACTTCCAGGAGACAAGGAAATGAGCAGGGTGCAGGAGGGAGATTGAAAACCAGCTTCTTAAGGTCCCAGTGATAGAAATGGCAACAATAGGATTCTGGAGGAAGACTGTAGTATTTCCTTAAAGACGTCTGAAGAAGAGACCTTTTGCCTCTCTGAGTTAAAGGAAATGTGTTACTGGTTAGAGGAGAAAACTCTGCAAAGACCAATTCCTTAGTTTTCTAAAAGGATCTGTGAACCAAGCTGCAAAGAATTATACAAAAATAGGAAACTCACCTGAAATAACAATCCTAAAGGAAAATAGTGAGGAGAATATGTGTTAAGGTGGGCTGAGGGCTTCACAATATTGATGTTTCCTGCCTTCAGTGCTCTCCCTCTGTGAGCTCAAGCTGAAGTCATGCAGAGCACTGATTGGCAACAGCTTACCAGTCACTCTCTGTGCCCCAAATCCATTCTGTCCTCCACTCTCCATCTCCCCTGCTAGAACCCAGATCCCTGTGCCCTTTCCTTGCAGGTCCTTCCTCTATCATAGGGAAGCTGACAATTGCCCAGAGGGGAGAGGCAACCCCCTGAGAGCCAATTATAGATTTTCTGGAGAGAGGTCCTAAATGTACAAGAAAGACCAGCCTCCTGAGACATTTGTCTCTTTCTAGAGGAGGTCCCTGAGCTGTTGGCTTGACCAGAAATAGAGAAGAAACAAAGAATCAAATGAGAACCCACCTTGACATCCACAAAGGGTTCATACCGTCTCCAGTCTCTTCCACAGAATTCAGTATCCCTCCACCACCACTGAATGTGGTCCTCCCAGAAGACTGCTCTGAACTCTCACTCTCTATCATGCTGCCTTTAGGCTCAATCACCATGCCAATACAGCTGACACTTAGACAATGTGGGGGTTAAGAGAACCAACCCCCATGCAGCCAAAAACACATGTGTACCTTTGACTCCCCAGAAACTTACTACTAATGGCCTACTGCAGACCGGAAGTTTACTAGTAACATAAACAGTTTATTAGCACATATTCTGTACATTATGTGTATTATACACTGTTTTCTTACAATGAAGTAAGCTAGAGGAAAGAAAAATGTTAAGAAAACCATAAGGAAGAGAAAATACATTTACAATACTGGACCTTATTTATCAAAAAAAAAAAAAAAAAGCATGTAAGTGGATCTGTGCTGTTCAAGAGTCAACTGTATTTCCATAGGGACAGTCCTTCAGAGGAGTGTTTTATGTGAATGGTCAGAGCCTGCCAGCACTGGGCCTGCTTTTAGGGGAGGGAAGCTAGCATGTTGCTACAATGTCCAAATACCACAGCAATCCAACCTGTCTTAAGGGTTAACTGGCTTCAGACTTAGTGCTTCTTGCTTGCTGACCTGAGTCAGTAGCAGAAAAATCTACTTTCCTTGAGATTTGTGGACCACTGGCCTTTTAAGAGGGAAGGACCAGGCTTTCCACAAGATAAGGCCTGACTGCATTTGAAAACAGCTGCCACAGAATCCAGCATGTCTGTTCATGGTCATGTCCACTTACAGGTCACAGGATGGGAACCTGCTGCTCCCACATGTAGCCCCCTCCCTTTCCCCAAGCCTTCTCCTGGTCTCAGCTGGACAAGAAAGATGGTCTTTGAGGCATTAATTCACCATCTTCCCAGGTTGCTGGCTTTCCTTTCCCACTGTCACTTGTCTTTGAGTATTGGTTTTCAAGTGATGAGCAGCTGAACCTGAGTTGGGAAATGGTTCTCTGTCCATAACATAAATGGTTATAAAGCTTTTCAATATCTTCTGAGTGGTATATCTGCCCAGCACATCTACTGCTTTGTACATAGTACACACCAGGATGTATTATAAATGTTGTTAACCATAAAAATAAATATTATTTTTAGCAGCTAACATGGTATATTTGGGGAAAGGAGGAAGCAAGATGGCAGAGGAGCAGCAGACTGAAATATCATTTGGTCCCAGGAGTCAAATCATTCCAAATATCTACAAACTCAGCAGGAGATAAAAGAGAAGAAGAGCAGCAATTTAGGAACAGAAAATCAACCACTTTCTTGAAGGTAGGACGTGCAGAGAAGTGAATCTGAAGTGACAGAAAGATAGACAGCAGGGGGAAGGGCCGGCTCCCTGCACTCAGTGGAGCAGTGGAGCACAAAATCAGATTTTTTAGAAGTCTGCTCCACTGAGGGACATCACTCCAGAGGCTAAGCAGGGGGTGGAAACTTCACAGGGACAGTGTGGTCTCAGGACCTTTGGGGTCACAGAAAGACCAGGGGTGTCTGGGTGTGAAAGAGCTACCAGGTGTTGGAGTAGGGAAGCCAGTGGGAGAGATGGAGCTGAGCAGTGGGCTCTCAGTGTGAGCTTACCTTAAACCATGATCCGAGGCCCAGTTAGGCCACTAATCTTCAAACAGGGACCCCACAAGTGGAAGATCTGGGGAGACCCCCTCCTTCCTTCTCAGGAGGAGCAGTGTGTGAGGACATGGCAGGAATCTGCTGGGTTTGGAGACTCCAAACAGGGCCATGCACCAGAGATAGAAATGCTCAGTCACAGTCTGGGTAACCTCGGAGTGTGGCTGGAGACCAGGGAGACAGGAGAGATTGACTGCATTTCTCTGAGAATGCATTGAGGAGGGGGCCCAAAGAGGGGAAGCTGGCTACAGATATGGAACCCAGGAGTGAGCTCTCAGCTCGGGATTACCTTAAACAGTGATCATAGTACAGTTGAGCCTTTGCTCTTTGAGCAGGAACTCCACAAGCGGCAGATCTGGGGAGACTCACCTTCCTTCTCTGGAGGCAGAAATCTGCTGGATTTGGATATTCCAAATGGGGACACACGCCAGAGACAGAAATGCTTGGTCACATGCCAGATGAGCTCAGAGTATGGCCCGAGGCCAGGGAGACAGGAGTGATTGACTGCTTTTCTCTGAGAACACACTTAAAAGTGATGACCTGAGCTCTCAACTCCTCTGGCTGGAGATCGGGAGGCTGCCATTTTCATTCCCATCCTCCAGGGCTCTAAGGAAAGAGTTCAGGGATCAAAAGCTCTACCCCAAAGATACAGATGTAGGGAAAAGAAGGGCCATCTGAACCCCAATGTTTACAGCAGCAATGGCCATGGTCGCCAAACTGTGGAAAGAACCAAGATACCCTTCAACGGACGAATGGATAAGGAAGATGTGGTCCATATACACTATGGAGTATTAGCCTCCATTAGAAAGGATGAATACCCAATTTTTGTAGCAACATGGATGGGACTGGAAGAGATGATGCTGAGTGAAATAAGTCAAGCAGAGAGGGTCAATTTTTATCTGGTTTCACTTATTTGTGGAGCATAACAAATAGCATGTAGGACATGGGGAGATAGAGATGAGAAGGGAGTTGGGGGAAATTGGAAGGGGAGGTGAACCATGAGAGACTATGGACTCTGAAAAACAACCTGAGGGTTTTGAAGTGGCATGGGGGTGGGAGGTTGGGGTACCAGGTGGTGGGTATTATAGAGGGCACGGATTGCATGGTGCACTGGGTGTGGTACAAAAACAATGAATACTGTTATGCTGAAAATAAATTAAAAAAAAAAAAGTTCCTGAGAGCGAATGCAAGCAGATTACTTAGCCCGGCCCTCAGCAAGGGCAGCACAATTCTGCCTCAGGCAAAAATTACTACAACAGGCCCCTCCCCCAGAAGATCAGCAAGAACATCCAGCCAAGACCAAGCTAACCAAGGAGAACTGATAAAGAACTGATTAAGGAGAACAGCAGAATTCCAGAGGAGGGGAAAACAAAGCATGGAATTCATTCCTTTCTCCCCATGATTCTTTAATCTTGCAAAATTATTTAAATTTTTTTAATTTTAATTTTTTTCTTATTCTAATTTAACTTTTCCTCTTTGCCCTTTTACGTTTTAAACTAGTTTATCTTAATAATCCCTTTCTAAAAATATCTTTTTAAACCTTCATTATTATAGTCATATTTTATCCTTCATTGTATCTAACTTTATTTTTTGTATACATATAGGGGTTTTTCCTCTAAAAAATTTTGGGATACAACTTCTTCTAAAAGATCAAAATATACCTTAAATCTAGCACAGAGCTTTGTTCTAGTCTCCTGCCTAAGCAAATTCTCTCCACTTTCTTTTCTTTCTTTATCCAACCAACTTATCAATTCCTTTTTTTAGAAATTTTTTTAAATTTTCATCCTTAGAGTCACATTTCATCCCTTCATCATGTTTACCCTTATCTTTGTATATATATAAGGTTTCCTTTCTTTAAAAAATTTTGGGAGGTGGGACACCTGGGTTGCTCAGTTGGTTAAGCGGCTGCCTTCGGCTCAGGTCATGATCCCAGCATCCTGGGATTGAGTCCCACGTCGGGCTCCTTGCTTGGCAGGGAGCCTGCTTCTCCCTCTGCCTCTGCCTACCACTCTGTCTGCTTGTGCTCGCTCTTGCTCCTCTCTCTCTGAAAAATAAATAAATAAATATTTTTTAAAAATTGGGGGAGGTAATTTCTTCTAAGAGACCAAAATATACCCCAAAATCAAGTGGGTGACTCTGTTCTATTCACCAGTCTAATTATATATATATATATATATATATATATATATATATATATATATATAAATTTTTCTTTAATTTTTTTAAACTTCTTTTTACCCCCTTTCTTCTTCCCCCAATTTGGGGTCTCTTCTGATTTAGTTACTGTACTTTTTTCTGGGATCTTTTCTACCCTTTTAGTATTTTATTCTCTCATTCATATATTCTTATCCAGATAAAATGACAAGTGGAAAAACTCACCACAGGGGAGAAAATTAAAAAAAGAACAAGAGGCAGTACCGAAGGCTAGGGACCTAAATGATATGGACATTGGTAATAAATCATAGCTAGAGTTCAGAATGACAATTATCAACATGCTAGTTGGGCTCAAAAAAGGCATGGAAGATATTAGAGAATCCCTTTCTGGAGAAATAAAATCCCTTCCTAGAGACAAAAAGGAACTAAAATCTAACAACGTTGAATCAAAAAAGCAATAAAAAATGGAGGCTCTTGAGGCACCTGGGTGGCTCAGTGGGTTAAGCTTCTGCATTCAGCTCAGGTCATGATCTCAGGGACCTGGGATCAAGCCCTGCATCAGGCTCTCTGCTCAGTGGGGGGCCTGCTTCCCTTCCTCTCTCTCTGCCTGCCTCTCTGTTTACTTGTGATCTCTGGCTGTCAAGTAATAAAATAAATAAAATAAAATAAAATAAAATAAACCCCTTTTTAAAAAGGACACTCTTAAAATTGCACTTAAAACCATAAGATACCTAGGAATAAACCTAACCAAAGAGGCAAAGAATCTATACTCAGAAAACTATAAAGTATTCATGAAAGAAATTCAGGAGGACACAAAGAAATGGAAAAATGTTCCATGCTCCTGGATTGGAAGAGCAAATATTGTGAAAATGTCTATGCTACCTAAAGCAATCTACACATTTAATGCAATCCCTATCAAAATACCATCAATTTTTTCAAAGAAATGAAGCAAATAATCCTAAAATTTATATAGAACAAGAAAAGATCCTGAATACCAGAGGAATGTTGAAAAAGAAATCCAAAGTTGGTGGCATCAAAATTGCAGACTTCAAGCTCTATTACAAAGCTGTCATCATCAAGGCAATATGGTCCCGGCACAAAAACAGACACACAGATCAATGTAACAGAATAGAGAGCCCAGAAATAGACCCTCAACTCTATGGTCAACTAATCTTTGACAATTGAGGAAAGAATGCCCAAGGTGGGGCGGGGGGGGGCGGGACAGTCTCTTCAACAAATCATTTTGGGAAAATTGGACAGCCACCTGCAGAAGAAGGAACCTGGACCATTTCCATACATGACACACAAAAAATAGACTCCAAATGGATGAAAGACCTCCATGTGAGACAGAAATCCATCAAAATCCTTGAGGAGAATACAGGCAGCAACCTCTTTGACCTCAGCCACAGCAACTTCTTCCTAGAAACATCACCAAAGGCAAGGGAAGCAAGGGCAAAAATGAACTACTTGGACTTCATCAAGATCAAAAACTTTTTCAGAGCAAATGAAACAGCAACAAAACTAAAAGACAACTGACAGAATGGGAGAAGATATTCGCCGATGACATATCACATAAAGGTCTAGTATCCAAAATCTAGAAAGAACTTATCAAGCTCAACACCCAAAGAACAAATATTCCAATCAAGAAATGGGCAGAGCACATGAACAGATATTTCTGCACAGAACATCCAGATGGCCAACAGACATATGAAAAAGTGCTCCACAGCACTTGGCATCAGGGAAATACAAATCAAAACCACAATGAGATCCCACCTCACACCAGTCAGAATGGCTAAAATCAACAAATCAGGAAATGACAGATGTTGGCGAGGATGTGAGAAAGGAGAACCCTCCTACACTGTTGGTGGGAATGTAAGCTGGTGCAACCACTCTGGAAAACAGCATGAGTGTTCCTCAAAAAGTTGAAAATAGAGCTACCTTACAACCCAGCAATCACACTACTGGGTATTTACCCTAAAGATACAAATGTAGTGATCCAAAGGGGCATGTGTACCCAAATGTTTATAGCAGCAATGTCCACAATAGCCAAACTATGGAAAGAACCTAGATGTCCATCAACAGATAAATGGAAAAGAAGATGTGGTATATATATATATATGCAATGATGTGGATTGATCTAGAGGATATTATGCTTAGCGAAATAAGTCAATCAGAGAAAGACAATTATCATATGATCTCCCTGATATGAGGAATTTGAGAGGCAGGCAAGGTGGGGCTTGTGGGGTGTAGGGAGGGAATAAAATAAAACAAGATGGGACCAGGGAGGGAGACAAAGCATAAGAGACTCCTAATCTAAGGAAACAAACTGAGGGTTGTTAGGGGAGAGGGAGGGATGGGGTGGCTGGGTTATGGACCTTGGGGAGGCTATGTGCTTTGGTGAGCGTTGTGAATTTTGTAAGACTGATGATTCACAGAATTATACCCCTGAAGCAAATAATGCATCATATGTTAATAAAATAAAAAATAAAAGAAAAATTTTAAAAGGCAGGGGAGAAAAAAATGGCCTTAAATGTCATGTTAGACCAAATGCACTTATCAAAGATATGAAGAACTTCCCATCTAAAAGCAGCAGAATACACATTCTTCTCAAATGCACATGGAACATTCCTCAGTATCGATCCCATATTAGGCCACAAAAGAAGACTTGATTGAGATGCCTTGGTGACTCAGTCATTAAGCATCTGCCTTCAGCTCAGGTCATGATCCCAGGGTCCTGGTATCAAGCCTCAAATCAGGGTCCCTGGGACGCCTGGGTGGCTCAGTTGGTTAAGCGGCTGCCTTCGGCTCGGGTCATGATCCCAGTGTCCTGGGATCGAGTCCCGCGTTGGGCTCCTTGCTCATCAGGGAGCCTACTTCTCCCTCTGCCTCTGCCTGCCATTCTGTCTGCCTGTGCTCACTCTCTCCCCCTCTCTCTCTCTGATAAATAAATAAAATCTTTAAAAAAAAAAATCAGGGTCCCTGCTCAGCCAGAAGCCTGCTTCTCCCTCTTCTACTCCCCCTGCTTCTGTTCCCTCTCTCGCTGTGTCTCTGTGTCAAAAAATAAATAAATAAAATCTTTTTTAAAAAAGACTTGATAAATTTAAGAACGTTGAAATCACATTAAGCATGTTTTCTGAAGTTGTTCCTTTAAGTATAAAACTAAAAGTCAATCAAAAGAAGAAAATGGGGGCGCCTGGATGGCTCAGTGGGTTAAGCCTCTGCCTTCAGCTCAGGTCATGATCTCAGGGTCCTGGGATTGAGTCCTGCATCAGGCTCTGCTCACAGGGAGCCTGCTTTCCCCTCTTTCCCTTCCTGCCTTTCTGCCTACTTGTGACCTCTGTTAGTCAAATAAATAAATAAAATCTTTTTAAAATAATAATAAGAAGAAAATGGAAAATTCATGAATAAGTGCAGTTCAAACAACATGATACTGTGCAATGAGTCAATGAATTAATCAAAAAAGAAACTTAAAATGCCTTGAGACAAATGAAAATGGAAACACAACACAAATTCTATGGGACACAGCAAAAGCAGTTCTAAGAGCTAAGTTCATAGCAATAGTCAGAAAGAAAGAAAGATTCAAATCAATAATTTAGCTTTACATTTAATTGACTTAGAAAAAAAGTAAGAACTGAAGTTCAAATTTAGTAGGAGGAAGGAAATAAAAAGGATCAGAATGAAATTAAATTGAAGCCAGAAATAAAATTACAAAGATCAATGAAACTAAGAACTGGTTCTTTGAAAGGATAAACCATACTGACAAATTATTACCTAGACTTGTAAGGAAAAAAAAGAAAAAGCTCAAATAAATAAAATTAGAAATTAAATAGAAGTTATAAATGATAACAAAAATTCAAAGGATCATAAGAGACTACTATAAACAATGGAGAATATAAACAATGGACTACTATAAACTACTGGACAACATAGAAGAAATGGATAAAAATCCTACCAACATTAAAACCTTTCAAGCTTAAATCATGAAAAAATAGAAAACCTGAATAAAAAATTATTGATAAGGGGACACCTGGGTAGTGTAATGGATTAAGTGTCTGACTCTTGACCTTGAGCTCTGTTCAAACCCCAGTTTGGCTCCATGCCTAGCATGGAGCCTACTTTTTAAAAATTACAGTAAGATGATTGAATCAATAATCAAAAATCTCTTAACAAACAAAATTACTAGACCAGAGAGCTTCACCAGTTAATTCTACCACTCAAAGAAGATTTAAGCCTATCAATCTCAAACTCTACTAAAAATGAGATTCTAAATGATTATAAATGATTCTAAAAGCATATTATGAAACCAGCCTTATCCTTACACCAAAATAAAGACAGTGGAAAGAAGGAAGGAAGGAAGAAATTAAAAAACCAGTATCTCAGAGGAGTCAAGATGGTGGAGAAGTAGCAGGCTGAGACTACTTCAGCTAGCAGGAGATCAGCTAGATAGCTTATCTAAAGATTGCAAACACCTACAAATCCAATGGGAGATCGAAGGGAAGAAGAACAGCAACTCTAGAAACAGAAAATCAACCACTTTCTGAAAGGTCGGACTGGTGGAGAAGTGAATCCAAAGCGACAGGAAGATAGACCCTGGGGGAGGGGCCGGCTCCCGGCAAGCGGCCGAGCAACGGAGCACAAAACCAGGACATTTAAAAATCTGTTCTGCTGAGGGACATCGCTCCAGAGGCTAAACTGGGGTGAAGCCCACGGGGGGGTCAGCACGGCCTCAGGTCCCGCAGGGTCACAGAAAGATCAGGGGTGTCTGAGTGTCACAGAGCTCGCAGGTATTAGAACGGGAAAACCGGCTACAGAGACAGAGCCAAGGAGTGAGCTCCCAGCTTGGGGTTACCTTGAACCAGTTGCAGGCTCGGTGAGCTTGGAGCGCGGCTGGAGGCCAGGGAGATGGGAGTTATTGGGCGCTGTTTTCTGATGGCGCACTGAGGAGTGGGGATCTGGGCTCTCGCTCCTCCAGGCTGGAAACCGGGAGGCCGCCATTTGTATTCCTGTCCTCCGGAACTCTACGGAAAGCGCTCAGGGAACAAAAGCTCCTGAAAGCAAACCCGAGCGGATTGCTCAGCCTGGCCCCTGGTAAGGACGATGCGATTCCGCCTGGGGCAAAGACACTTGCAAATCACTACACCAGGCCCCTCCCCCAGAAGATCAACAAGAAATCCAGCCAAGACCAAGTTCACCTACCAAGGAGTGCAGTTTCAATACCAAGGAGAGTGGTGGAATTCCAGAGGAGGAGAAAGCAAAACAAAGCACAAAACTCATGGCTTTCTCCCCATGATTCTTTAGTCTTGCAGTTAATTTAATCTTTTCTTCTTTTTCAATTTTTTTCTCTTCTTCTGCTAATTCTTTTAACTTTTACCCTTTTCTTTTTAACGTTTTTTTAACTAGTTTATCTAATAAATATTTTTTCTTTTTTATAATTTTTCTTTATTCGTTTTCTTTTTTTAATTGTTTCTTTTCTTTTCTTTTTTCTTTCTGAACCTCTTTTTACCCACTTTCTCCCCCCTCACGATTTGGGATCTCTTCTGATTTGGTTAAAGCCTATTTTCCTGGAGTTGTTGCCTCCCTGGAGTTGTTGAAAATAGAACTGCCCTATGACCCAGCAATTGCACTATTGGGCATTTACCCTAAAGATACAAACATAGTGATCCAAAGGGGCACGTGCACCCAAATGTTTATAGCAGCAATGTCCACAATAGCCAAACTATGGAAAGAACCTAGATGTCCATCCACAGATGAATGGATCAAGAAGATGTGGTATATATACACAATGGAATACTATGCAGCCATCAAAAGAAATGAAATCTTGCCATTTGCGACAACATGGATGGAACTAGAGCGTATCATGCTTAGCGAAATAAGTCAAGCAGAGAAAGACAACTATCATATGATCTCCCTGATATGAGGAAGTGGTGATGCAACATGGGGGCTTAAGTGGGTAGGAGAAGAATCAATGAAACAAGATGGAATTGGGAGGGAGACAAACCATAAGTGACTCTTTTTTTTTTTTTTTTTTTTTTTTTTTTTTTTTTTTTTAAAGATTTTATTTATTTATTTGACAGAGAGAAATCACAAGTAGATGGAGAGGCAGGCAGAGAGAGAGAGGGAAGCAGGCTCTCCGCCGAGCAGAGAGCCCGATGCGGGACTCGATCCCAGGACTCTGAGATCATGACCTGAGCCGAAGGCAGCGGCTTAACCCACTGAGCCACCCAGGCGCCCCCATAAGTGACTCTTAATCTCACAAAACAAACTGAGGGTTGCTGGGAGGAGGGGGTTTGGGAGAAGGGGGTGGGATTATGGACATTGGGGAGGGTATGTGCTTTGGTGAATGATGTGAAGTGTGTAAACCTGGTGATTCACAGACCTGCACCCCTGGGGATAAAAATATATGTTTATAAAAAATAAAAATTAAAAAAAAAAAACTCCCAAAAACAAGAGCCATGTACCTGATGGATTCCTGGGGGAAATCTACCAAACTTTCATAGAAGAAATAACACCCATTCTCCTGAAGCTGCTTCAAAAACTGAAGCAGAAGGGAAACTTCTAGACACTTTTTATGAAGCCAGCATTACCCTGATCCCCAAAATAGGCAAAGACCCCACCAAAAAGGAGAATTTCAGACCAATATCCCTGATGCATATGGATGCTAAGCTTCTCAACAAGATCCTAGCAAATATGATCCAACAGCACATTAAAAAGATTATCCACCATGACCAGGTGGGATTCATCCCTGGGTTGCAAGGCTGGTTCAACATTTGCTAATCAATCAATGTGATGGAACAGATCAGTAAGAGAAGACAGTAGAACCACATGTTGAAGAAGAAGAAGAAGAAGAAGAAGAAGAAGAAGAAGAAGAAGAACCACATGTTGAAGAAGAAGAACCTTTCAGTTAATGCAGAAACAGAATTTCACAAAATCCAGCATCCATTCCTGATTAAAACGCTTCAAAGGGGGCACCTGGGTGGCTCAGTGTGTTAACCCTCTGTCTTTGGCTCAGGTCATGATCTCAGAGTCCTGGGATCAAGCCCCCAGACAGGCTCTCTGCTCAGTGGGGAGGCTACTTCCCCTTATCTCTCTGCCAACTTGTGATCTCTCTGTCAAATACATAAATAAAATATTTTTTAAATGCTTCAAAGTATAGGCATAGAGGGAACATTCCTCAACTTCGTAAAATCTATCTATGAAAAATCCACAGCAAATATCATCCTCAATGGAGAAAATCTGATGGCCTTCCCTTTGAGATGAGGAACACAACAAGGATGCCCACTCTCACCACTCTTGTTCCACATAGTATTAGAAGTCCTAGCAACAGCAATCAGGCAACAAAGAGAAATAAAAGGTATTCAAATTGGCAATAAAGAACTCAAACTCTCTCTTTGCAGATGACATGATACTTTATATGGAAAACCCAAAAGGCTCCACCCCCAAACTACTAGAACACACACATAAATTCAGTAATGTGGCAGGATACAAAGTCAATGTACAGAAATCAGTTGCTTTCTTTTTTTTAAGATTTTTATTTATGTATTTGTCAGAGAGAGTGAGCACAGGCAGACAGAGTGGCAGGCAGAGGCAGAGGAAGAAGCAGACTCCCTGCTGAGCAAGGAGCCCAATGTGGGACTTGATCCCAGGACGCTGGGATCATGACCTGAGCCAAAGGCAGCTGCTTAACCCACTGAGCCACCCAGGTGTCCCAGAAATCAGTTGTTTTCTTATACACCAACACTGAAAATACAGAAAGGGAAATTAGAGAATTGATTCCATTTACTATAGCACCAAGATCCATAAGATACCTGGGAATAAACCTAACCAAAGAGGTAAAGGATCTGTACTCAAGGAACTACAGAAAACTCATGAAAGAAGTTGAAGAAAACACAAATTGAAGAAGACACAAAAAGATGGAGCACCATTCCATGTTCATGGATAGGAAGAATAAACATTGTTAAAATGTCTATACTGCCAAGAGCAATCTATACTTTCAATGGTATTCTGATCAAAATTCCACCAGCATTTTTCAAAGAGCTGGAGCAAACAATCCTAAATTTGTGTGGAATCAGAAGAGACCCCGAATTGCTAAGGAAATGCTAAAAAAGAAAAACAAAACTGGGGGCACCACGTTGCCTGATTTCAAGCTTTACTACAAAGCTGTGATCACCAAGACAGCATGGTACTGGCATAAAAACAGACACATAGACCAATGGAACAGAACAGAGAGCCCAGATATGGACCCTTAACACTATGGTCAAATAATCTTCAACAAAGCAGGAAAATACATATAGTGGAAAAAAGACAGTCTCTTCAATAAATGGTGCTGGGAAAACTGGACAGCTATGTGTAGAAGAATGAAATTCAACCATTCTCTTACACCATACACAAAGATAAACTCGAAATGGATAAAGGACCTCAACTTGAGGCAGGACGCCATCAGAATCATAGAGGAGAACATAGGCAGTAATCTCTTTGATATCAGCCACAGCAACTTCTTTCAAGATATGTCTCCAAAGGCAAAGGAAACAAAAGCAAAAATGAACTTTTGGGACCTCATCAAGATCAAAAGCTTCTGCACAGCAAAGAAAACAGTCAACAAAACAAAGAGGCAATCCACAGAATGGGAGAAGATATTCACAAATGACAATACAGACAAAAGGCTGATATCCAGGATCTATAAAGAACTTCTCAAACTCAACACAAAACAGATAATCATGTCAAAAAATGGGCAGAAGACATGAACAGACACTTCTCCAATGAAGACATACAAATGGCTAACAGACACATGAAAAAATGTTCATCATCACTAGCCATCAGGGAGATTCAAATCAAAACCACATTGAGATATCACCTTACACCAGTTAGAATGGCCAAAATTAACAAGACAGGAAACAACATGTGTTGGAGGGGATGTGGAGAAAGGAGAACCCTCCTACACTCTCAGTGGGAATGCAAGTTGGTGCAGCCAATTTGGAAAACTGTGTGGAGATTCGTTAAGAAATTAAAAGTAGAGCTTCCCTATGACCCTGCTATTGCACTACTGGGTATTTACCCCAAAGATACAGATGGAGTGAAAAGAAGGTCCATCTGTACCCCAATGTTCATAGTAGCAATGACCATAGTCACCAAACCGTGGAAAGAACCAAGATGCCCTTCAATGGAAAAATGGATAAGGAAGATGTGGTCCATATACACTATGGAGTATTATGCCTCCATCAGAAAGGATGAATACCCAACTTTTGCACCAACATGGATGGGACTAGAAGAAATGATGCTAAGTGAAAGAAGTCAAGCAGAGAGAGTCAATTATCATATGGTTTCACTTATTTGTGGAGCATAAGAAATAACACGAACATGGGGAGATGGAGAGAAGGGAGTTGAGGGAAATCAGAGGGGGAGATGAACCATGAGAGACTGTGGACTCTGAGAAACAATCTGAGGGTTCTGGAGGGGTGAGGTGGGAGGGTGGGGGAGTCTGGTGGTGGGTATTATGGCGGCATGTAATACATGGAGCACTGGGTGTGGTGCATAAACAATAAATTCTGGTACACTGAAAAGAAATTTAAAAAATAAAAATAAAAGTATCTCTGATAATATAGATGCAAAAATCCTCAAAAAATATTACCAAACCAAATTCAACAATACATTAAGGGGGGCCTGGGTGGCTCAGTCAGTTAAGCTTTCAACTCTTGATTTCAGCTCAGGTCATGATCTCAGGGTTGTGAAATCGAGCCACATGTTGGGCTCTGTGTTATGGAATTGCCTTCAGATTCTCTGTCTCTCTTTGCCCCTCCACACACTACTCTTTCTCTCTCAAAATCTTTTTTTCTAAAAACAACCAATACATTGAAAGGGTTGTACACTGTGATCAAGTGAAATTTATTTCAGGAATGCAAGGATGACTTAATATCTAAAAAACAACCATATGATATACTGCATCAACAAAATGAAAAATAAAAATCATAGGATGGTGTCAATAAATACCAAAAACATGCTTGACAGAATCCAACATACACTGAAATTATAAAACAATTAAAAACTCTTGAAGAGGGAAGATGGAGGAAAATTAGGAGACCCACGTTTCATCTGGTCCCTTGAATTCAGCTAGCTACCAAATAATTCTGAACACCTGAGAATTCAGGTGAGCTCTAAGGGGGGAAATGCTGTAATTCTACAAATTGAAAAGCAAACACTTTTGCAAGGTAGGAAGTGCAGAGAAGTGAACCTGAGGTGGTATATTGGAAGGTTAAGCATGGGGAAGGGAGCCTGTGTAAGCTGGGGACCAGAAAATGACATAGCAGCTGAGGGCAAAATCAGAACTTTCAGAAGTCTGCTCAGGTGAAGGACATCCCTGAATGAAAGGCGCTCATGGTGAAGTGGGGTGGAATCCTAGGTGGGAGAGCCTGGTCTCGGATCCCCAGCATCACAGAAAGAACAGGGGATGCCTGAGTACAGCAGAGTTCCCAAGCTTCAGCGTTGGAAGGCCACCCACAATCAGCAAGCCTAGGAGTGGGCTTTCAGCTCTGTGTTGCCATACACTGTGAACCACGGCATATTCGGGCCACTGCTCTCCAAGCAGAGGCCCAGCAAGAACCCTGGAAAGAACCCCCATTCTTTCTCAGAGAGGTACAGTGCAGGTGTGTGTCACAGGAGTTTGCAGGGTTTGGAAATTCCAAATGGGGCCGCCTGCCTGAAATGAGAATGCCTGGTCAAGGGCTGGGTGAGCATAGAGTTTGGACAGAGATGAGGGAGACAAGAATGGATGTTTTGTGAGGCTGCACTGAAGGGTGGGGCATCCCAGACCTGGAGATCAGGGTGCAGCCATTTCCATCCTCTAAAGCAGTTCGGAAAGCCTTCAGGGAACAAAAGCCACGCAGAGCAATCTGGAGTCACTTACATTGAGCCTGGCCCCTTGGCAAGGGAGGTGCAATTCTGCCTGAAAGAAACCTGAGAATCAGCACAAAGGGCCCCTCCCCCAGAGGATCAGCAAGAACATCTACAATACCAAGTTTACAGATCACACAGAACTGCCAAAACCCCAGCACTAAGGGAAAACAGTATCTATAACTTGGGGCTTTAGCCTCATGATTCCTCAGTCTTCCAGTTTAAATCGTTTTTGGGTTTGTTTGGGGTTTTTTTGTTTGTTTTTTTGGTTTTTTTTGTTTTCAACTAGTTTATCTACTCTATACCCTGAGCTAGCAGGAGACACACTCTGGTCTCCCTCCCAGAGCCTACCCAGAATCTGGAGTCTGGGTGCCCTACGGACCAGCACACAACAGGGTCTCTGCTGACCAGGGACCCATAGCCCCCCAGGTGAGTCCACACTGCCCTCTCCCAGCTCCTGCCCCGCATCACCTCTCCTCACTGTGGGGCTCCAGGACCCGAAACCATAGGGCTGGCTCAGCTCCAGCTTGTAATGAGTTTGCACCCTCCACCCCAAGCAGCTAGATTTCCTGGGGCTGGAGGGAGGACTGGCTGCAGACACGGATGGGATTGGGGGAGAGGTGGGGACTCATGGAGAGTGAAGGATGGGGCAGGGGCCGAGTCCTGGGGCCACTGCTCATGTCTAAAATGGCTGACGTCCATGAATGCCCACGGTGTCCTTCATTATGGTAACAACACCCTCACACTCGAGCAACATGGTGGTGGGTCCCTCCTCCCTGGCTTCTTTGCCACACCTCTGACTCCAGCCAGGGCTGCATCCAGGGACAGGCTGGATCTCTGTCCCTGAGTCCTATCAGGAGACAAGGCAGGAAGAGGACAGAAGAAGGGGAAGGGGCAGACTGATCTCCCTGTTCTGAGTCAGTCTTCACTGATGCCTCCAGTCCTCTGGCCCAGCACTGCACTTAGCTGGACCCTGGGAGGGAGTCTGCATTCCAGGCCAGCTGGGTGGGCGTATTCATCTCTGTCCCCAAATGTGCAGTCCATCTGGCCTTGCACCCTGAGGCTTGCTGCCCAAGGTGGGCATGGCTCCGGGGCTCAGCAGACTTTGGAGCCACAGAACACTTGGTGGTGGTGAGGGAACACGCGGGCTGCTCAGGTGCGGAATCATGGGTCTCGTGCACATCTGCCTCAGGGTTGTGTCACGGCACAGGTGCTGTGTGAAGGTCTCCTGGGCACACCTGACCCTCTCAGGAGGGAGGCCTGTGTGCCTGATGCACCTGCCCTCCACCTACACATGGCAGAGTGGCCAAGTTCATGCATTTGCATGTCCAAACCTCAAGGATGGTTGGGAACCTGGGGTCAAGAGAGGAAGGAACTGGCCCAGGACAAATGAGGGGTATAGAGGGGTATAGACTGATCTCCCTGTTCTGCTCTGCAGTCCTAGACCAGCCCCAACCCTCCCATGAGTTTGCTTTGGGGGTGAGAGCCCCTCAGATCCTCGGGAATAGCCACCTTGGGCATCCCCAGGCATGTACAGGTATGCACACTGTACACACACACGCACATACATACACACACAAGTCTGACTTCCCAGCTGGGGCTCAGAAGGGGAGGACACCCTGGGAGTGAGGTGGGTGACAAGGGGGAAAGAAGAGGTGGGAGACAGCTGGGCCATGAAGCAGGGGCATCGGGACTCCTGGCAAGAACCCAGATCCATAGCATGGGGAGGGGAGAAATGCCAGGCTGATGGTCAGGAGGTCTCCAAGGGGCCCAGAGGGGTTGCCAGGGCACTGGGGGATGACAGGTTCTGGGGTCTAGTGTCCATCACCACCCCAGACTACCGGAAGCAGGATGAGATTACCCCCCACCCCAAGTCCAGATGGGGCTACAGCACAAAAGGCCTCAGCTTACTCTTCTGCCAACTGGGCTGCAGAGACAGGGTGTCCCTAGGGTCCCACAGGCTTGTAGAAGAGCCGGTTGACCTTGCATCTTTATCCCTGACCCACTGTGCTCCCCTGGGGAAATGCTTTGTATTCCGTCAAGGTCCTTCTGAGCAGAAGACAGCCTGGGGACTTGGGGGGGCTGAGGACCTGGGTTTGCAGAACATGGAAGAGCACTGGACCTCTGGTCTGGGGGCCAAGGTCAGGAGCCCCCTTGTTGCAGCCTCAGGGTCCCTGTCTGGAAGAGGTTCCAGAGTCAGTGCTATGGTCAGGGTGAGGAGGCCTCAGGAAGGAACTGAACACCAGGACAGGAGAGGGAAACGGGGACAAGGGAGGCTCCTGAGGTCTCTCGCATCACCCCTGGGAGCCCACAGATCCTGCTCCTGGGGGACATAGACAGAGAAGGAAACAGAGATTGAACACAGAAGACAGGGAACAAGGAGAAGCCACAGACTTTCCTCAATCAGGTTGGAAATGACACTCCATCATTTCACCCCATCCTATAGAGCACAGTCACACAAGCCATCCACCCTGGGGAGAGGATTCCACAGGGATGTGTGGCCAGGATTCAGAAATGCCTGCGAACTGCTGTGGAGACTACCCAGCATGTGGGCACAGACAAGGCCCTGGGACCTGAGCCTAAACCTAATGGGAGCCCCTGGAAGTCTCCATTACCAGGGACAAGATCTGAATCCATTCATTGCAACCTGCCCATGGGGGATGGGAGATGGGCAGGAGGAGGGTGGTTTTGCCTGGACCCCAGAGCAGATCCAGGCCCCTTGGCATGTTCCATGCCAAGACCAGCCCTTGGCTCACCCTTGCATTGCCAAGTGTGCACACCAGCCTCCTGTGATAGCAGGTATGGAATGTATGTACAGGTGCCCCCCGGTGGCATCCCTAGAAATAGAAGCCAGAACACTCCCAATGTGCAGACAGGAAGACTGGGGAAGCCCTGAGAGGCACGCAGTCTGTCCGGAGTCACAGCCCTGGACACAAGGAGGAGCCTGGTCTGAACCCAGCTCTGTCCCCACAGCAGGGACACCGGCTGTACCTGGCCTCATGGGGGCTGTGGGTGGGCTATGTGGGTGTCACTGTATGGATGAAGCATGGGTTGGAGGGTGAGCAGTGAGCACCTGGGGGAAGGGGGCCCTTGGGGAGACTCTTGTGTGAGAAGGAAGTTGGATAAGCAGGCCCCAGGCAATGGTGACCTCACTTCCCTGACGACAGAGCTCAACAGAATTTGGAACCCAGGTAACCAGGCACCCACATTCCAGAGACAGCTGCTGTCCCCGTCCATTTTGTTGGAGATCCTCGAATGAAGAACATGTTTGCATGCTGTATCCCAAAGTTCAAAGGCTGCAGGCAGAGGACAGTGCACCCTGCAAACACTTTCCCTCACCTGGGGATGCCACATCAGGGATCCCCGATGCCTCTAGCCATTTAGCCAGAAGGACCAAAAGGTGACACTGGGAAGCCCAGAGCCAGCCACCCAGCCCCACACACTCTGATCCCACCTGTGCAGCCCCAAGTCCCCTCCCCATGGGCGTGTGCATGTGTGCACTTGTGTGGGCCTGTGTGTGTCAAGAGGGCTCATGTGGTTGGAGATGTCCCAAGCAAGAGCAGGTTGATGAGGGGTCAGATGCCCAGTGGGCAGGTCATGTACAAGGTCAAGGCTAGCTGGGTGGGACTGGGTGTGGGGGCTTCAAGCTTCTGCCCAGGGTTTATCCCCAGAGCCCTGCAGGGATGGGTCACTGTCCCAGGTGCAGGGCTGTGCACACACAGGTCTGTGTCTGGTCTGGGAACAGCAGGGCGACTGGAGAGTGAGAAGGCTGGGCCTGGGTGCCTGTGGGTGTGTGGGGTTAGCAATTGCACTACTGGGAATTTACCCCAAAGATACAGATGCACGTGCGCCCCAATGCTCACAGCAGCAATGTCCACAATAGCCAAACTGTGGGGAAAGCCAAGATGCCTGTCAACAGACAAGTGGATGAAGAAGATGAGGTCCATATACACAATGGAATACTACTCAGCCATCAGAAAGGATGACTATTACTGTACAGTGCTGTGGATGGAACTGGAGGGAATTAAGCTAAGTGCAATAAGTCAAGCAGAGAAAGACAATTTTCATACGGTGTCCCTCCTACGAGGAGCGTAAGGAATAGCACGGAGGACCACAGGGGAAGAAATCGGAGAGGGAGACTCTGGACTCCGGGAAACAAACTGAGGGTCTCAGAAGGAAGGGGTGAGGCGATGCGGTGACCGGGTGACGGGCATTAAGGAGGGCACGTGTGGGATGAGCACCGGGTGTTCTGTGCAACTAATGAACCCCTGAGCACTACATCTGAAACTAATGATGTGGTATTGCTTGGCTAACTGAATTTAAATTTTTTAAAAGCTGAAAAAAGGTGGGGGGTGACAGCGCCGAGTGCACCAGTGTCTCCTGCACACAGAGTTGGGCCAAGTTGTTTCTGGGCGCGTCTGTGGAGCCAACCACGAGCACCAGAATACCGTCACCACCAGAGTCAACAACGGTTGTCTGGGGGCGGGGAGGAGGCTCTGACCAGGGCAATGAGCTCCTGGGCACTTCATCTCTGTGCTCGGTCTCGTGATCTGGATGATGGCTTTGTAATTACCATTTTATATTTCCACATACACAAAATTATTTGTAATGCGTAAAGTGTAAAGTTCTTTACTTTAAAAAAAAGGCGTTCTTCCCAACAAACTAGCAGAAGTGGCATGTTTCCACCAGGAAAATCCTAATGCGGGGCCGCTTCAAGCCCCGGGCCGGAGGCAGAACCCCCTCCCTGAGGGACGCAGAGCAGCGACGCCCAGGAGGAAGCCCCCACGCGCCGAACCCCGGGCTCAGGACTCCGAGAGCGCAGCCAGGGGCCGAGCTTCTCGTCACTCCGCACACCACACTGCTGCCCTGGTCGCTGGCGCACGGCTCAGCGCTGTGCACCCCTGGAAGAGAAAGAAGGGCTGCTCCGGTCCACACCCCTTCTGCTGGGGGGCGAGGGGAGCAGTGCGGGCCGGTCAGGGCGCGTGGTCAGACGTGCCAGCCCCGCTCCCAGCTCCCCGAGCGGTTTGTTTCCCACGCAGCCCCTGCAGAGACGCCGACTTCACGCGCCATACACCTGCCTCACTGGAAACACGAACCTCAGGGCCCAGCCGCACCCTCACGAGTGGCCAACGTTCCCACGGTGATTGCAGAAACCCCCAGCCCCGGAACCACAGACACGTGGCCGTCTGGTCTGGCTTCTCGCCCGGGCACCATGTTTTCACCGTCACCCACCCGCAGGCCAGTGTCCCACCTTCACTCCGGAGTCCAGCCCAATCGCGTTCACCCCGCGTGCTTCCACCGCAGTAACTGTGACTCACAGTAACTGTGACTCACAGCCGCAGGGCACACGGCGGGCGGAGTAACCTGCACTGTGGTCAGACCCGGGGGGATGCCCTGCCCCACCAGAGGCCCAAGAGGAAGGCTGTGCTGGCCAAGCAGGGGCGGGGGCTCAGCGCCTGTGGTCTCCTGTGGAACCAGCTTGCTGCTGAGCATCCCGTGGGAGCTGCTCCCCACGGCCACGCAGGGGACACGGAACCATCTGAGACCCCTCCCCTACCAGCCACGCAGGGGTCACAGAACCATCCCCCTCCACACGCAAGGAACGTGGAACCATCCACTCCTTACCCCCCACCCCCCCACCCCCCCCCCACCCCCCGGCCAGGCAAGGGATGTGGAACCTTCTGAGACCCCCACCATGCAGGAGACAGCACCAATCACCACCCGGGGCACAGGGAACCCTCCACCGCCCCACCCCTCACCACACAGGGACCATGAACAGTCTGCTCCCCGACCCCCACCCCCAGGGACCACAGCTTCTGGAGGCTCCAGGGATCCCCTGGGTGTGGTGGTGCCTCTTCCACCACTGTCTGTCTTTACATGGCTTTTCCCATGTCTATGTCCCTCTTCTTTCTATAAGGACACAAGTCACACAGGATTAGGGACGCTCTAATGGCTCCTATTACCTGCTTATAACTGCAAAGGTCCTTCCGAATGAGGTCCTGAGGTCAGGAGATGGACCTCTCTCTCTCTCTGGGGATACAACTTACCCTTCACACCGAGATAAACTTGCTCTAAAAGAAAGCCAGTTCTACTTAAACGAGTCTATAGAAAAGGCTCTAGCCTGCCCAATCTATTTAAGAACCATGTGGGCAGGAGCTTAAGGTCCAGCAGGCCCACATGTGAAAGGCATCCAGGAGTCTGCTGGTTTCCTCTTGGCCTTCTGGAATCCAGCCAGCCTCCCCAGACCCACATATCCCCAGTAAGACACCTTACTCCCCCCAATTCTTTCAAAGGTGGCAGCTTGAAACTGGCTGGAGAAAGACACCTTTTGGACAGCATGCTTGATGGGGACAGGGATTACCTAACAGCCAAGGCTCTCAGAGGTCTGTTGTCTGGTGGGTCCCCCAACAGACTTGCCAAGGGTGGGGGTGCGGACTCACCCGATTCCTCCAGCTCTATCCTCAGAGCAAGATTCAATGATGAAAATGAGGCAGATGCTTCCTACCCTCACACTTCCTACCTACTCACAACACCTGCCTGGCCCCTTGGGCTTGGGATCCCCTACATTGTGCAATTCTCACAGTGCCCCCGACTTCTACTGCACCCCACCTCCTGGCCACTGAGGGCAGTGGGGCCAGCCAGGGCCCTC
Organism: Mustela lutreola; assembly: GCF_030435805.1. Lineage (NCBI taxonomy): Eukaryota > Metazoa > Chordata > Mammalia > Carnivora > Mustelidae > Mustela > Mustela lutreola. Next base: position 42,123,230 of record NC_081307.1, on the reverse strand, counting down.
CAGGCTTCTGGGCCTCCAGTGGATCTCAAACCACCTGAACACCCTCCAGGGCAGAGAGCACCCTCCCCCACAAAATGTTTCTGAGTCAACAATAGTCCCCAGGCTGTGTACCTGATGGCATCCCAAGGCTACCAGGAATCAAGGTTCCCAGACATGTCTTCGCAAAGTACCCCGACAGCCACACGGGCACTGTTTGGCCAAAGCGGTCCATGTTCCTCCAGCTTTACCTTGGGGGGGCAGGGAGGATGCAGGGAACAGGCTCCTTTGTGTAACAGAGCTGGAATTAGGGGGAGGAATTGGAGAGCCCAACACCCATGCACAAGAGCCAACCCCACTGCACACATGCCCTCTGCTAGTCCCTGGCTCCCCGCATCTGCATGCCGAGCCTCACCTTGACCTGTGCTGAGGAGACCGGGTATCTCTCTGCCTGAGGAACTCTGCTCAAATCTCCACCACAACAGAGCCTCCTGGGCAGAGGGAGCCCACCCCTGAGAATGTTTCCGAGGAGGCAGTATAAAAGTGGGAGCAGGGGTGCCTGGGTGGCTCAGTGGGTTAAGCCTCTGCCTTCGGCTCAGGTCATGATCTCAGGGTCCTGGGATCAAGCCCCGAATCAGGCTCTCTGCTCGGCAGGGAGCCTGCTTCCCCCCCTCCCACTAAGCCCCCCCCTGCCTTTTTCTGCCTACTTGTGATCTGTCAAATAAATAAAATCTTTTTTTTTTTCTTTATCTGACAGAGATCACAAGTAGGCAGAGAGGCAAGCAGAGAGAGAGGAGGAAGCAGGCTCCCTGCAGAGCAGAGAGCCCGATGTGGGGCTCGATCCCAGGACCCTGGGATCATGACCTGAGCCGAAGGCAGAGGCTTAACCCACCGAGCCTCCCAGGCGCCCAAAAACAGAGTGGGAGCACTGAGTCCCCATCGAGCCTGCCCGCCTACCTGACGGGGTCGCCGGCTTTACCAGCAATCTGGGTTCTGGCATCTTTTGTAAAAGATGAACCAGCCGTGCTGCCTCCAGACCAGAGCTGACAAGGGTGTGCCACTGCTTCCAGCTCGGCCTCCAGTGGCAATGTGCACCTCTGTGTCAGCCAAGACTTTCACTGAGACTGACTTCAGGGACCCACAGAGTAGATACACCTGGGGTACGGCCTCTTCCTACAACTGCCCTGCTCCAGGACCCTGGCACCCTGACCTGCACCGTGCCAGCCCACCAGCCCACCCTGTCCTATGGGGCTCCAGGTCGACTCCAGAGCATCAGAATGGCATCGGGAGCCCACATGAAAACAGTCTCAAGTGGCAGGTTGCCCCTCCCCAGGTGGACTGGCTGCTTGAGGGGTCCCAGGTTTCTCCAGCAAAGATGAAGTGCCTCTCTGGAAGGCAGCCTGAGCATCCCCCAGTCTCTCTCTATAAAGGCAGCCCCAACTGCTCCAGCTCGGCCTTCAGGGGTGGTACGTGCAGTTGTGTAGAACAGAGCTTGGCTTCTGCAGATGCCACAGCCCACCAGGAGCTTGCAGCCACACCTAGGCGCTACTCATGGCTGTTTCTCAAGATCCAGGCCATCCTGGGCCCACGGCAGTCACATCTGTGCAGTCAGCCCCCACCACTGGCCTCCAACTGTGCATGCGCGTTTGCTAGTTGCCAAGACACCTTGCCAATCAGGCCCATGGTGGCCTACTGAGGTCCAAAGCACGTTCTGGGGCCAGAGTTCTACGTAGTTTCCTGTTCCAAGTCCAGGCCTCCCCCCGGCCTGAGCAGCCTTTGAGTGTGCAGTCAGCCCTCGTCATTCACCTACCCACCCCCACAACCTTGTTGGCTCCTCGTGGAACACTGGGCTCAGGCCAGTGCCCCACACTGCACCACCCCAGGGCAGAGGGCGGTTACACCCTGAAATTCTTTCAAAGGCAGCAGCTTCAGACTGGATACAAACAGATCCCTTTTGAAACTAGGGGCTTCTTGAGTCCCTGGGCTTCTCGAACAGAGCTCCCTGGGGTCTGTGCTGAGGTCAGAGGGGTCCATCTGAAGCCTGCCCCGGGGCCCAAGATCGCCTTCCCTCCTACCTGCCTTTTCAGTTCCTTGTGCTCCCTCAAGCCTGGGCTGCCTGGTCAGACCCCTCTCAGCCAGCCTCCGGTGATGCATACCCAGTAGGTCCCTGACAATTGGGCTCAGCCTGTGGGTGCCTGGTGCCCCCTCCTTGTTACCTAACTTTTGTCTGTTGGCAACCTTGTGGGCTGTGGGGCTCAGCTTTGGCTCCCAAACCTACATATCACCACAGTCAAGAGTGGTTTCTCCCCTTCAAATTAAAACCACATTGAGATACCACCTTACAGCAGTTAGAATGGCCAAAATTAACAAGACAGGAAACAACATTTGTTGGAGAGGATGTGCAGAAAGGGGAACCCTCTGACACTGTTGGTGGGAATGCAAGTTGGTGCAGCCTCTTTGGAGAACAATGTGGAGATTCCTCAAGAAATTAAAAAGAGAGCTTCCCTATGACCCTGCAATTGCACTACTGGGTATTTACCCCAAAGATACAGATGGAGTGAAAAGAAGGGCCATCTGTACCCCAGTGTTCATAGCAGCAATGGCCACGGTCGCCAAACTGTGGAAAGAACCAAGATGCCCTTCAACGAATGGATAAGGAAGATGTGTCTCCATATACACTGGAGTATGATGCCTCCATCAGAAAGGATGAATACCCAACTTTTGTAGCAACATGGACGGGACTGGAAGAGATTATGCTGAGTGAAATACGTCGAGCAGAGAGAGTCAGTTATCATATGGTCTCACTTATTTGTGGAGCATAACAAATAGCATGGAGGACATTGGGAGATGGAGAGGAGAAGGGAGTTGGGGGAAATTGGAAGGGGAGGTGAACCATGAGAGACTATGGACTCTGAAAAACAACCTGAGGGGTTTGAAGTGGCGTGGGGGTGGGAGGTTGGGGTACCAGGTGGTGGGTATTAGAGAGGGCACAAATTGCATGGAGCACTGGCTGTGGTGCAAAAACAATGAATACTGTTATGCTGAAAAGAAATATAAATAAATAAAATCTTTTTTAAAAAAAAGAGTGGTTTCTCCCCGAAATACTTTCAAACATTGGCAGCTTGAACTCGATGGCCCCCAGGGCCCAGGGATCCTTCAACACCCAAGGCTCCCAGAGGTCTGTCTGGAGGGTCCCCAGAATATCCCGCACCACCCCCACCAGATTCCTCCAGCTCTGCCCTTAAGGCAAATACGTTCAGTGATCCTGATGACTGACAACATGAGGCAGATACTGCCTGCTCCTCGTGGGCCGCTATCACACGCTGCCTTGTACCCACGCGGCTGGCCGTGCTGTGGTTTGTGGCTCACGGGGGCCGAGTCCAGCTCCTCTTTCACCACGTGAGGGCAGTGGGGCCGGGCCAGTCCTCCAGGTTACTGGCGCCATAATTCACTCCGGAACCCAACACCATCCCAGACAGGAGCCCTCCCATTCTGAAGTATTTCTGAGGTGCCAATCCTCACCTCCCCTGAAGGGGTACCCATGGGGTTACCAGGAATCCAATCTCCTGTCTTGGTGAAGAATACCCCAGCAGCCACACAGTCCTGTGCAGAAAAGCAATGCATGTATTTACAGCATTTCACTGCATGAAATATGTGCATTTTTCTAATACAGGAACATAATTTAGGCAGATGTAGCAGCCAAAACTGAAAAACTTCCACCACATTAAGAGTCCACCTCTGTGCGTATAACCTCCAGGTAGCAGGAAACCGTCCTCTGAAACTTTCTGACATGGCAGCTCTCAACTGGCGACAGTCACTCACCCTGCAGACTGGCCACACCATGGGCTCCCAGGTGCCGCATTTGGCCAGCTCCCCAGTCAGTGGGCAGGCCCCGACCCTGCAGAGAAATCCATGTTTTCCAGGTCTGCCCTAAGGAGAGAGAGACCCAACAATGCAGGTTAAGGCTTAGAAAAAGGCAGATGCCATGAATGCCCCAACAACGTCCTCCTGTCACCCAGTTTGGCCAGACATTGCCCAGCTCCAGGTCCCAACCTCACCCCACCTTCCTCACCTGCCCACGCACAGTAAAAACCCAGTCCAGTCGGGGGGGGGGGGGGGGGGCACCCAGCCCCATGGAGGTCTAGCCCACCCCACCCACTGGCAGAGCCTTCAGGGTGCAGGGCCACACTCCCGGGTTTCCTCATACAGCTTCATCTGACACTAAGGACTGTCAGACCCTCTGGTACTGCCTACCTCTAGGGGCGCCAGGGCTTCCTCAGCAATCAGGACTTCCCAACTGTGGGAGCCTGGGTGGCTCAGTGGGTTGAGCCTCTGCCTTTGGCTCAGGTCATGACCTCAGGGTCCTGGGATCGGCTCCTCCCACATCGGGCTCTCTGCTCGGTGGGGAGCCTGCTTCCCCCTCTCTCTCTGCCTGCTTCTCTGCCTACTTGTGATCTCTGTCTGTCAAATAAATAAATAAAATCTTTAAAAAAAAAAAAAAAATGGCTTCCCAGCTCTATCTCCTGGGAGGTCTCCTGAAAGTGCTATTTGGCCAGAAGCAGCAAATGTCCCCTCTCTTCCAAGGTGAACGATTCAGTTCTTCATGTTTCTAGCCAGAAAATTTACTCAAGGCTTTTATCAATAACATCAATTAGTATAATGCGAAGTTAAAACAACCCAGTAACTCCAACCACTCTAGGTTATTCCCACCTAAAGAACATTACATTACCAGGGTGGCATCTGGGGGACTCAGTCTGTTGGGCATCTGACTCTTGGCTCCAGCTCAGGTCACAATCTCAGGGAAGGATCTGCCCATTCGGCTCCGCGCTCAGATGGGAGTCTGCTTGAGACTGTCTCCCTCACCCCCTGCTCTCATTCTCTCTTTCATTCTCTCAAATGAGTAAGTAAATCTTTGAAAAAAAAAAAAAGAAAGAAAAGAAAAAGAACGAACATTACCAGCAGGCTTCAACAACTGGAATGCACATCAAGCCCGTCACCGCAAGTGGAGGAGGTCGGGATATCAGTGAGAACTCACGCGACACGCCCCTGAGGTGCTGAGAAGCTGGACCGGCACAGCGGTCCTGGGCGGGCACCGAGAGCCAGTTGCCAGACAACACGCGGCTCTTCCCACAGAGTTGCTCTGAATCCTGCTGACTACAACAGGAAATGCTGATGCAAACACACCTGAGAAGAAAGAGAGTTTCACTCCAGGTGCCCAGGAAACATGCTCTTAACAGAGAACGCACTCCAGAGCATTATCAACTTTTCACATCTTGTAAAAACTCAAAAGCTCACAGGTTAACATACTGGCAGGATTCATGAGTTTTAGGGTTAGGGTTAGCTTCAAGGAACGCAGGGGGCATTGATGGGCATCTCAAGGACAAGTCGGTTTTCCTTTAGGCGACTTCTTCACAAAGCAGATGTACAATGCACGTGGAGGGGCCATCAACCAGGTTCACGGTTTGAGCAAGTCTGTGTACGGCTCTGCTGGCTCAGAATCTGAATCCGCTTCCTTTGTACACCAGCCTTCCACATGGCGGACTTACTTCGTGCCTCAGGGAGGAAGAGGAAAGTCTGGGTGTCCTTCTGGCATGGCCTGTCTCTTAAGTAATTCTTACTTAAAACGACCAATGTCACTGTACATTTCGGAGGGCCTGTCCTCAGGCCCCACAGTATCCGGGCAGTCCCTACTCTGCACGAACCCACAATCCCGGACGGACTTCAGCAAGAAACCTATCAGGTCACTCTTCTCACCAACCCTAACCCTCACGTTTCCTCCTAGTAACTTGCTGCCACGAACCCCACTCCGCTCCCCGGTGTGCGTTACCACTCGGCGCACCGCACCTCAGTGGAGCCCAACCACCCGCCGCCCACGGCAACACTGCGAGGTCCCTACACCCAACGCAGAAACAGCCCCACGCCCTGAGAGCTGCGCTTTAACACGTCTCCTGGTTTTTGTTTTTTAATTGATTTATTTATTTTCAGCACAACAGTATCATTGTTTTTGCACCACACCCAGTGCTCCGTGCAATCCGTGCCCTCTATAATACCCACCACCTGGTACCCCGACCTCCCACCCCCGCCGCTTCAAGACCACTCAGATTGTTTTTCAGAGTCCACAGTCTCTCATGGTTCCCCTCCCCTTCCAGTTTCCCCCAACTCCCTTCTCCTCTCCATCTCCCCTTGTCCTCCATGCTATTTGTTATGCTCCACAAGTAAGTGAAACCATATGATAAGTGACTCTGCCTGGTTTATTTCCTAAAACTCCGAGAGCCCGGCCGCGCGCCGCCCCCGCCGCCCCCGCCGCCCCAAGGCCGCCCACCCGCGCCGGCCCAGACAACGGGGGCCGCGCTCACACCTGTCACCCCAACCGGGGCGCGTCTGCGCACGCGGGGCCCGAGGCCGCGCGCCTCCCGGGCTCACCTGGAAGTGCCCCGAACAGCCGCCGGGCGCAGGGGAGCGGACACCGAGCAGCCGCCCACCGACCCGAGCGGCCAGCCGGCCGGCGCGCGCCTGCGACCGTGGGGCCGAGCGGAAAGTCTGCGGCCGCCTCTTCCTAGCTCCCGACGCACCCGGCCCCGGCCCCGCCCCACGCCGGCCGCGCCCCGGCCCCGCCCCACGCCGGCGTCCCGGCTCGCCCCACGCCGGCGTCCCGGCCCCGCCCCACGCCGGCCCCGGCCCCGCCCCACGCCGGCCGCGGCCCCGCCCCTTCGCCGGCGTCCCGTCCCGGCTCCGCCTAGTCCTCCCTCGGGCCCCGCCCCTGCGCTGTGGCCGCGGTCTGCAGCGCTCGCGATCCTCAGCCCCACGCTGGCCGCGCCCCAGCCCCGCCCCTCCGCGGCCACTCGTCCCCGCTCACCCTGGCTCTGCCACGTCCCGGGAGGGCCGCGTCCGCTGCACCGGCCCCGCCCCACGCTGGACGCTCTCCCGCACGGCCCCGCCCCACCTTGGCCTCGCCCCTCCCGGGCAAGGGCCCCGCCCCTCACGTAATTTCCTACTAACCCGGAAGAGGATTTCCGGAAGCGAAGGTCCTGGTCTGGTGAGTGGATCGTGGTCTCTGCCGCTTAAACCCGGGCTCGTCGGCCCCTTCCTGGCTCGGTTCTCCACGCCCCGGGACCGAGGACTCCTGCGGGCGCCCCAGGCCCCGCAACCGCCCGTCAGACCCGCGGGGAGTCGCCGGGCCCTGCGCTCCCTGGGCCGGTAGTCCGTGTCTGTTGGCGGTCGAAGGCGCCCCCGAGGCCTGCACAGAATCCAGTCCTCCCCGATGCCGCCGCCGTCGTACTCCGGCGGCCGGGGGTGCGTCCCCGCCTCGGGGGGGGAGAGCGGGCCCGGGTCCCCGCGCCCCAGACCTGCCCCGGGGCTGCGGTGCCGGCGTGTTCGCGTGCCGGGTCCCGCTGGGAAGGGAGCGCCTCCGTCCCGGAGAGCGGCGCGGGGTGTCGGCGGGGTGAGGAGGAAGACCGGGAAGGGACGGCGGGCTCCCCGCGCAGTGGCCGGGCGGGGCGGTCACGGAGGACTCCCGACAGGAGCAGCGGACGTCAGGGAGGAAGTGGCCCGGGGAACACAGGTCGGCATGTGAGGGCAGAGCAGCGCGGGAACACGGACAGTCGGGCGAGACCGGCCAGCACTGGCGCTGGGCAAGGCAAGGGCCATGGCTGTGAAGTCCTAAGTTGCTCTCCTGGTTAACTCAGGTAAGTCAAGTTCAGACGAGAGTCCGCGGTACTTTTCCTGTCTTTATTACGTACGGAACTGTTTCTTGTTGGTTAGCAGATAATTCTACAGCGTTTAGTGCACAGCTAGTGTTTCCGTGCGCAGCTACAGCGTTTCCGTGCACAGCTAGTGTTTCCCTGCACAGCTACAGCGTTTCCGTGCTCAGCTACAGCGTTTCTGTGCACAGCTAGTGGTTCCCTGCACCACTCCAGTGTTTCCGTGCGCAGCTAGTGTTTCCGTGCGCAGCTACAGCGCTTCCGTGCACAGCTAGTGTTTCCGTGCGCAGCTACAGCATTTCCGTGCACAGCTACAGCGTTCCGTGCGCAGCTAGTGTTTCCGTGCGCAGCTACAGCGTTTCCGTGCGCAGCTAGTGTTTCCCTGCACCACTACAGTGTTTCCGTGCGCAGGTAGTGTTTCCGTGGGCAGCTACAGCGTTTCCGTGCACAGCTAGTGTTTCCGTGCACAGCTACAGCGTTTCCGTGTGCAGCTACAGCGTTTCCGTGCGCAGCTAGTGTTTCCCTGCACCGCTACAGCGTTTCCGTCCGCAGGTAGTGTTTCCGTGCGCAGCTACAGCGTTTCCGTGCACAGCTAGTGTTTCCCTGCACCACTACAGTGTTTCCGTGCGCAGGTAGTGTTTCCGTGGGCAGCTACAGCGTTTCCGTGCACAGCTAGTGTTTCCGTGCACAGCTACAGCGTTTCCGTGTGCAGCTACAGCGTTTCCGTGCGCAGCTAGTGTTTCCCTGCACCGCTACAGCGTTTCCGTCCGCAGCTAGTGTTTCCGTGCGCAGCTACAGCGCTTCCGTGCACAGCTAGTGTTTCCGTGCGCAGCTACAGCATTTCCGTGCACAGCTACAGCGTTCCGTGCGCAGCTAGTGTTTCCGTGCGCAGCTACAGCGTTTCCGTGTGCAGCTACAGCGTTTCCGTGCACAGCTAGTGTTTCCGTGCACAGCTACAGCGTTTCCGTGCTCAGCTACAGCGTTTCTGTGCGCAGCTAGTGGTTCCCTGCACCACTACAGTGTTTCCGTGCGCAACTAGTGTTTCCGTGCGCAGCTACAGCGTTTCCGTGCGCAGCTAGTGTTTCCCTGCACCACTACAGTGTTTCCGTGCGCAGGTAGTGTTTCCGTGGGCAGCTACAGCGTTTCCGTGCACAGCTAGTGTTTCCGTGCACAGCTACAGCGTTTCCGTGCACAGCTAGTGTTTCCCTGCACCACTACAGTGTTTCCGTCCGCAGGTAGTGTTTCCGTGCGCAGCTACAGCGTTTCCGTGCACAGCTAGTGTTTCCGTGCGCAGCTACAGCGTTTCCGAGCGCAGCTACAGCGTTTCCGTGCGCAGCTAGTGTTTCCGTGCGCAGCTACAGCGTTTCCGAGCGCAGCTACAGCGTTTCCGTGCGCAGGTAGTGTTTCCGTGCGCAGCTACAGCGTTTCCGTGCACAGCTAGTGTTTCCGAGCGCAGCTACAGCGTTTCCGAGCGCAGCTACAGCGTTTCCGTGCACCGCTACAGCGTTTCCGTGCACCGCTACAGCGTTTCCGTGCGCAGCTACAGTGTTTCCGTGCGCAGCTTCAGTGTTTCCGTGCGCAGCTAGTGTTTCCGTGCGCAGCTACAGCGTTTCCGTGCACAGCTAGTGTTTCCGTGCGCAGCTACAGCATTTCCATGCGCAGCTACAGCGTTCCGTGCGCAGCTAGTGTTTCCGTGCGCAGCTACAGCGTTTCCGTGCGCAGCTAGTGTTTCCTTGCACCACTACAGTGTTTCCGTGCGCAGATAGTGTTTCCGTGCGCAGCTACAGCGTTTCCGTGCGCAGCTAGTGTTTCCCTGCACCGCTACAGCGTTTCCGTGCACAGCTAGTGTTTCCGTCCGCAGGTAGTGTTTCCGTGCGCAGCTACAGCGTTTCCGTGCACAGCTAGTGTTTCCGTGCGCAGCTACAGCGCTTCCGAGCGCAGCTACAGCGTTTCCGTGCGCAGCTAGTGTTTCCGTGCGCAGCTACAGTGTTTCCGTGCGCAGCTAGTGTTTCCATACGCAGCTAGTGTTTCCGTGCGCAGCTACAGCGTTCCGTGCGCAGCTACAGCGTTTCTGTGCGCAGCTACAGCGTTTCCGTGCGCCGCTAGTGTTTCCGTGCGCAGCTACAGCGTTTCCGTGCACAGCTAGTGTTTCCGTGCACAGCTACAGCGTTTCCGTGCTCAGCTACAGCGTTTCCGTGCACCGCTACAGCGTTTCTGTGCGCAGCTAGTGGTTCCCTGCACCACTACAGTGTTTCCGTGCACAGCTAGTGTTTCCGTGCGCAGCTACAGCGTTTCCGTGCGCAGCTAGTGTTTCCTTGCACCGCTACAGCCTTTCCGTGCGCAGCTAGTGTTTCCCTGCACCGCTACAGCGTTTCCGTGCGCAGCTAGTGTTTCCCTGCACCACTACAGTGTTTCCGTGCGCAGCTAGTGTTTCCGTGCGCAGCTACAGCGTTTCCGTGCGCAGCTACAGCGTTTCCGTGCACCGCTACAGCGTTTTTGTGCGCAGCTACAGCGTTTCCGTGCACAGCTACAGCGTTTCCGTGCGCAGCGACAGCGTTTCTGTGCGCAGCTACAGCGTTTCCGTGCACTGCTAGAGCGTTTTTGTGCGCAGCTACAGCGTTTCTGTGCGCAGTTAGTGTTTCCCTGCACCACTACAGTGTTTCCGTGCGCAGCTACAGCGTTTCCGTGCGCAGCTACAGCGTTTCCGTGCGCAGCTACAGCGTTTCCATGCGCAGCTACAGCGTTTCCGAGCGCAGCTACAGCGTTTCCGTGTGCAGCTAGTGTTTCCCTGCACCACTACAGTGTTTCCGTGCGCAGGTAGTGTTTCCGTGCACAGCTACAGCGTTTCCGTGCACAGCTAGTGTTTCCGTGCACAGCTACAGCGTTTCCGTGCGCAGCTACAGCGTTTCCGTGCGCAGCTAGTGTTTCCCTGCACCGCTACAGCGTTTCCCTGCGCAGCTAGTGTTTTCCTGCACCACTACAGTGTTTCCGTGCGCAGCTACAGCGTTTCCGTGCGCCGCTAGTGTTTCCGTGCGCAGCTAGTGTTTCCCTGCACCGCTACAGTGTTTCCGTGCGCAGCTACAGCGTTTCCGTGCACAGCTAGTGTTTCCGTGCACAGCTACAGCGTTTCCGTGCGCAGCTACAGCGTTTCCGTGCGCAGCTAGTGTTTCCCTGCACCGCTACAGCGTTTCCCTGCGCAGCTAGTGTTTTCCTGCACCACTACAGTGTTTCCGTGCGCAGCTACAGCGTTTCCGTGCGCCGCTAGTGTTTCCGTGCGCAGCTAGTGTTTCCCTGCACCGCTACAGTGTTTCCGTGCGCAGCTACAGCGTTTCCGTGCGCAGCTCGTGTTCTGAGTCCAGCTACAGCTTTTCTGTGTGCAGCTACAGCATTTCCTTGTGCAGCTACAGTGTTTCTGTGTGCAGCTGCAGTGTTTCTGTGGCCGCTACAGTGTTTCCATGTGCAGCACTTGGATATATTGAGGACTCAGGTCTTCACATTCAAAACCAGGTTTAAACAGGTAGTCTAATATTCAACACTTTTCTTTTTTTTATGTGGTTCTGAAGATTTTATTTATTTAGACAGAGCCCCCACCAGCCGGGGCAAGGGGCAGAAGAAGAGGGAGAAGCAGACTCTCCCATGAACGGAGAGCCCCATGCAGGCACTCAGTCCCAGGACCCTGAGATCATGACCTGAGCGGAAGGCAGAGAGGCGTAACAGACTGAACCACTCAGGCGCCCCAACAGTACATTTTTTGATGTATTGATATGATGTTCTGGAAAAAAGGGAAATTAAAAGCTTTTAATCAGTGTGAGTAAAACCATGAAATAGAGAAGTTGTTGCTGCTCAGGAGGCTGGAATAAGGTCTGGAACCTTCAGCGGCAGGGCAGGCCTTGTCACTATTGAACACAACTCCAATGCATGCATAAGGCCAATGCAATGATAGTTTATTCTCCCCAGGCCTCTCCTTCTGTCATCTCTGCCTAGCCCAAAACACCCACACACAAAGCACAAGACCTTTGGGAAAGGAAAGACCAAGAAATTTTAAAATAAGCAAAGAACAAACATCTCTCCAACTGGGAGGTGACCCTTGGTTTTGAGATGGGAGGATAATGTGCAGTGAGTGTTAATAGATGGGAGAGAGCCTGGGAGCACAGAGACAGGAGAACTCCACATCCTCCCTTGGTAATCCTGTATGCAGCCTATACCGCAAGAGACTGCAAGGATTGTAACTTGAAAGGGAGGATCACACAGACTCCCATTCCCCTGAATGCAAGGTGACAGGTGGGCTTCAGCAGGAATCGGGCATTGTGAAGCACAGGGCAGACACTTGTTCCTCTCCATCTGCAAGTTTATCATCCCTCTTCCCTGGTGCTTTAGTAGACCACAGAGAACCACCTAGTCCACATGCTGATTTCCTCCCCACAGTTTATTCAAAATCCTGAGTGGCACATTTTCCAAACTAGGAGAAAGATGATGATGATGGTGATTCAGGACCATAATTATTAGCAGAATTCTTTTGAGGAAGAAACAAATTATGTTTATCTCCCAAGCACAGAATCACATAAAATAAAACTTTATCTTTTCTTGACATGAGATACAAATGGGTAAGTTAAACCTGCTTCTATTTATGACTCGTTATTACTTGTCCATGAAATACACTTACTTCCTATGTGTGTTTTAGGGGAGGAGTTAAAATCTATAAATGCTTTCACAGACAAATACCCAAAATCAAACATCGAAATTCAGGGAAGTTTCAGCTAATGCAGATTTCAGTGAACAATTTTCTAAAACTTCAGCTGGAGTAAATAACGTCCTCCTAAAATCCTCTCATTCTTTAATTTCTGGAAGTACTACCCCATAAAGATTATTAGACATGAGTTCTGCTGTAACCCACATATTCCTGCAATTTTCTGATGCAGGGAATTTTAAGGGGTAAATTTGTAAGGTGGGTGCCTTTGACCCTCAAAATGAAGTAAGTCACTTAACTGGCTAATCTTACCATTAAATGCATTTTTTTAAGATTATTTATTCATTAAAGAGAGCATGAGCTGGGGGAGGAGCAGACTCCCCACTGAGCAGGGAGGTGATGTGGGGTTTGATCCCAGGACACTGGGATGATGACCTGAGCCAAAGTCAGATGCCCAACCGACTGAGGACCCAGTCACCCCCATAGAATTCAAACTTAACGACCTTGCTTCATAACCAAAAACCCAGTCAGAACAAATCTAAAGGCCAGTGTTGGTGGAGACAATGATGGATGATATGTGTATCCAGAGGGCTGGACAGGGAAGTATAGGGATGGAGTTGAGACACCAGAGAGCTGAGGAGTTAGGGAAACTGCTAACAAGCGAATGCCTAAGTCTGGGAAATTTCACAATGCTTCCGCATGTGGCAGGTGCAAGAAATCCTGGAATTGGAATTGGAGGGAACTGGCTCTTCACATTCTTCCTAAATTGAGAGTATTGCTTTCATTTCTCCAAGCAGTAGTAGAGCCTTACCTTTGGAGAGCTGACCTCTTCTCCCTGTTTCCTTTGGAGCACATTGCATGTTTCTGTCTGGTCTGCTGGGGATTACTTCCAAGTGGAGTGGTCTTCGTAACAAATGTGTATGGACACTGTGGGCAGCTATAGTTTAATTGGCTCCTTTCTTATTCCTCAGCTTTGCCTCCTGTTGCTGAGAGACTGTGTATGAGTGAAAACCCAGAAGACACTTGGCAACTGAGCTACTAAGAATGGACTCACAAGTGAGTAGGGAGTTATTCTTCCTACTGAAATAGCGTGTCTGTTGCCATCATGTGGACATAAATCACACAGGCATTCATGTTCTAAGTACACTCAAGTTTTTCAAGCTTTCCAAGAACTGTGGAATGGTCATGTTTGGTCAGGGACTCATCATGTGGTAATCTCTTTCCCAATGTTACGCTGAGATATCTCAGGTTCAGTTAATGCCCTGCATTTTCAGGAGACATGAGAGAAGTTTTTCTTCATAGCCATCCCATGCCCTAGTTGGCACCAAAAATGCACTTATAACCATTTTATTAACTGTAGTGGGCTTAGGATTCAGGTCAGTACAGGTGATAGAGATGAAAAAGGAGCATAACTTTACAGTCCAGTAGAAAGGCAGATGTTCCCACATGTGAGCTCTGTCACTGCAGTATTATATGTGCGGGGGTGGGGAGGTTGTTGCTGATCAATACTGAGGGATGAGTGACGGTCATGCCGGAGAAGCCAAGGAGGAGTCCTCCCTTTCCCCCAATTTAAACCTCTTAAAAGTCTGATAGGATGTGTTTGTACTTTTTGAAACTTATACAAGAGAAAACTAAAAGTCATTACTTCCTTTGTCCCAAATCCTGATTTTTTCCCCCTCTTTATAATTTCCCTTAGTTCAAATTTGGTAACTGGAAACAATGTATAGGGAATATTGTTTTCTTAACTTTGAGTGTGATTCAGGAAAAGGAGTGTAGGAGGTAAAATGAAACCCAAGGACCCCTGGGAATTTTCGATGAGCTGAAGAGACAGGAACAGTAAAGTGGCTTTAAGCATACGTGAACCAAGAGATGAGATAAAGAAAAGCATGATGATGACAGATCCCTGGAGGGCCTCAGGCAATAGGAGGGGTCCAGACACTACTATCCTTCCTTAGGGAAGTCTCAGCCTCTGGCTCACGCTTATGAACCATTTGTCCTTATGCTTTATAATGAACCATTTATCTTTATGCTTTATAATAAATACCTGTTATGTGAAGATTAAAGGATGTGCTGCTGATTTCATATCCTGTGTGGATTCTGTTCAGTTTTACAGAATTATGGACACTGTTTCAATACTCTGGTAGTTAATGGATAGTAAAACTAGAAGTTGCATTTAAATGTTTGCTGTTAGCATTTAATAAGTCATTGGATCTTTAAGAACTCATAAAAGATGATCATCATAGATGATGAAACTGAGATCGTATAGGGGAATAATATTGTCAAAGTACTTTAAAAGTGGCAGGTTGTGTCATGAGTCCATAGATTTACTTGAAATTGGTGGAAAATAGTGTTTTAGTTTTAATAGTGTTCCAGAGAGACTATTATACTCATGATCTGGAAGTCTCACTTACAAGTTTATTGCAAAACCCACAGGTTAGATCACACCTCATTCTATATCTCTGTAATGAAATGTATGTATTATGAATGTGTCTGGGTATATGTGAAAGTCAGATGTCCAGGTGTGCACTGAAGATGACTGAACCCAGCATTCTGTTTGAGCTTTCTGTACGTGCAGCCCCCACTTCCTTAGTGCCGTTGTCTGAACCATCTGCCCCTGAATATTGGCAGGGATGGTCCTGTCTGAAAACATCCATAATCTTCTAGGAATCAGTGACGTTTGAGGATGTAGCTGTAGACTTTACTCAGGAAGAGTGGACCCTGCTGGACAGGTCCCAGAGAAAACTCTTCAGAGATGTGATGCTGGAGAACATCAGTCACCTGGTCTCAATTGGTGAGTCTCTTAGTGTTACTATGTATGTATATTTCTAGTCACTCATTCACTCAACAGCTTTGTGGCTAAGAGTCCTCATTTCTCACTGAAAACTGTCCTTCTTACAACTCACAACAATCTTCACATTGTACTTGGATTTGTCATCCCACTAGAATGTAATTTTCTTCACACAGTTTCATGTCTTTCTTGCTGCTCAATCTCTACAACACCCAAACAGTGGTGGGAATTCATTATTTTTGAATTGGTAAGTAAATACATTGACTTTAAAAAAAAAAAAAAACCCCAGGAGCACCTGGGTAGCACAGCTGGTTAAGTGTCCAACTCTGTTTCAGGTCAGGTCATGAGCTCAGAGTCGTGGAATTGAACAATAAAGTGGCTCCATGCTCAGTGCAGAATCTGCTTAAGTTTCTCTCGCCCTTTTCCCCTCCCCACACTGGGTCTCTCTAAAATAAATAAATCTTAAGGAAAAAAAAACAGGTGGTTTTCCATGCAGAATCTAGATTTTTCTGGTGGAGTTTTATTTATTGGGTTCATTTAGGATATAATACTCAAACACTGTGAGAACTTACATCTTCTCACAGTGTTAAAATATTGAAGATTGCACAGTTGGTCTCTGAACTTAGGCATCAATAATGACAGGTCATTAAAGTCTTTGGGAAAGATCAGGAGTTAACCTTCTGTTGGTGAAGGACTACCTATGCTGTTTTCAACATACTCTTACCAGAGAGGACTCTCAGAGGTTACCTCATTCTTTCCCATTAGTTGGCCCTACATTGATGATCATGCCATGTCCTACACAGAAGTCAAAATTCAATTCTCTTTTTTCTATGAACAGGCAGACAGCTCTACAAATCTGAAACGATTTTCCACTTGGAACCAGGAGAGCACCTTTCAAAAGGGCTAGGTTTGCTGCAATGCCAGAGTCTGGGTGAGCTACCTTAAGAGCTACTAAGTGAGTGAGTAGGCCCTAAGAATCATCAGATAAAACTTAGCTGCTTTTTAAAAAGATAGATAATATGATAGGGGGAAATATTTTTAGATATTGTCATTATATTTAACAGGTGTCAATTTCTGTTCCGTCTTTGGGAAGGTAATAATTACGTACTATTGAAGTTAAAATACACCAAATGTCCCTTTCCATGATTTTCTTATGTGAAGATTTTCCCTCTCTTTTCCTCCCCAGCTTGCCGTCTCCATCCTACTTTTCTCATCTTTCAGTCCTGAAAATGTCAACTGTTGATGTCCTATGTGTTTCTTCTCCTTATGGTATTCCTTAATTTGACTTTCTTTCCCATCTCTGTGTCAGTATTCAAAACATATTCCATGAGCATTTAGTGTCTTCAGCATCTTAATTCTGTCAGTGTCATCATTGCAATTTTTTCCCCAATCATTTCAGATAGGGAAGATGATCTTAAAAAACAAGAAATGATACTCATGCAACATGTCTGCAAGAAGGACACAGCATTAGTCAGTGCAATGGTAAGCCTCAAGGGGATGAACCTGTGCTTTGAGAAATGTGGGTATTGAATAAGGAAGGAATTGGGCACCATTAACCAATCATAATTTAAGCTGGAATCAAGGGTTTTCACAGCAAGAAGTTTTGGTTAGTTTTATTTTAGGGAAGAAATTAATCTGAAGTCAAAACCATAACCTGAGGTCTCGTAAACAGCTACATGGTCATAACTTACATACCTAACATTTGAAACACAGTATTGTTTTGAAACATTGTCTTTAATCAGATATCTCTGCATTTGGGCTGCTAAAAAAAAGAAAATTTCTGTGCTTGCTGGAGAGGCATACATATATGTTTATGTAACTAAGGTAGACAGTGTTGTAGGACTCTGTCCCTGAATGATGACTAGAGAATTTATATGTAGACGAAGGAAGGAAGGAATAAATTTGAGGAACTTTTTCAACAGTTTCTCATTTCCTTTTGAATAACAGAGATCTCACACTCTGGAGAATCCTTTTGAATGCAATGATTTTGGAGAAAATTTAACTGAAATACTAACATGGACTCAATATGTGGTACCTAAAATGGGAAAGAATCCCTGTATCAGCAAAGAATGTGGAAAACACAGCAGTTGTTCCCCATCATTTAATACACGTAAGCAGAGTCACACTACAAGTAAATCACATGAATGTCTTCAGCGTGGGAATGCCTGTATTCAAAGCTCTGCCCATAGACAAACCAGTACTACTCAGAATGGAGAGAAAACATTTGAATGTCATGAATGTGGGAAAGCCTTTGGAAAAAGTTCTAACCTGAGGCGACATGAGATGATTCACACTGGAGTGAAACCACATGGATGTCATCTGTGTGGGAAGGCCTTCACTCATTGTTCTGACCTTAGAAAACATGAGAGAATTCACACTGGAGAGAAATCATATGGATGTCATCTGTGTGGGAAAGCCTTCAGTAAGAGTTATAACCTTCGGCGACACGAGATGATTCACACAAGGAAAAAACCCCATGAATGCCATCTGTGTGGGAAAGCCTTCACTCACTGTTCTGACCTTAACAAACATGAAAGAACTCACTTTGGAGAGAAACCATATGGATGCCATCTATGTGGGAAGACATTCAGTAAAACTTCATACCTTAGACAACATGAGCGAACTCATAATGGAGAGAAACCGTATGAGTGTCATCTCTGTGGAAAGGCATTCACTCACTGTTCTCACCTTAGAAAACACGAGAGAACTCACACTGGAGAGAAACCCTACGAATGTCATCTATGTGGGAAAGCTTTCACTGAATCTTCCGTCCTCAGACGACATGAGAGAACCCACACTGGAGAGAAACCGTATGAATGTCACCTCTGTTGGAAAGCCTTTACTGATTCTTCTGTCCTTAAAAGACATGAGAGAACTCACACTGGAGAAAAACCATACAAATGTCCCCTGTGTGGGAAAGCTTTCAATCACTCTTCTGTCCTTAGACGACATGAGAGAACTCACACCGGTGAGAAACCATACAAATGCAGTGTATGTGGAAAAGCCTTCAACAGAAGCTATAATTTTAGATTGCATAAGAGAATCCACACTGGAGAGAAACCATATAAATGTTATGTATGTGGGAAAGCCTTCAGTAAATATTTTAACCTTAGACAACATGAGAAAATACATGTAAAAATAATCAGTATAGACGATTCACCACCTATAGCTTCAAACTATAAACACTCTTGAGGGCTCAAACACTCAAGAAACACTAGGTTTATAATCGGTGTGGGAGAGCATTTTTCCATCCTTACTACTTTACTCAACTGAAGGTAATCCCAAGTGAAGAGAATCTGCATGTGGGTCACACCTGTGTGACCAAACCTTCACAGAATGGACTGACATGGAAGAATATAAATGGAGTATGGAAGGATTGTCACCCACAGTTCTGTCGAACAAAATGGAGAAGTGGCATGTCAGAGAAAACAGGTCTGTAATTAATGCAGAAATACTTTCCTTCATCCTTTAAATAAGCAAATTGTGCAGCAGAGTCTCTAGACCTGTAATCACCATGCACTCATTCATTCAGCAACACATCTGGCATGGAGAAGTCTGCTAAAACCAATAAGGGAGGGGAGGGGGGACATTCCTAGGAAGACCGGAGAATTTTGTTGCCAAAGGGCTGTGTTCCATGAGAACTAGGACATAAGGATTGAGGACATTTGGAGTATCCTGTGTGCAGAAAGCCTAAATTACCTGACCTAACAGTAATGTCTGTAGTGACAAAGCACTCCCTCTACTAATGGCAAACACCAGTTTGGCATAGCTGAAAGCAGCAGCAGAAGAGACAAGCCTGCCTTGCCCTTTTCCCCATCATAGCAGCCACAAATGCACAAGACACCCAACTGAGGAGACCTCTGCATCCCAGGTCGCCCCACAAAAGGCAAATGCAGAAAGACGGGAGACACCAGGTAACAGGCCAAGTCGCTGATCCTACTCACTTGAACGTGCTTTGGCATCCTTGTTCACACATGGCAAAAAAGAGAATACAGATGCTTATAATTAATTTATACCAGTATGAGTGAGGATGCAATGCCCTTTTCAATCCGTTTCAACTGTCTCCTTTGGTTTGAAGAAATCATTGTTGTGTTTATCAGTGTTTCCTCACCCTAATTTGCTTGCTGTGTTTAAAGTCTTAAAGTGACCTGTGAACATCACCAACAGAATAGTGCTTCCCAAACCTAGAACTATTGAGTTTCTCCATCTTCCTGTGTTTCTTATAACTTCTTTTTTGTATAGTAATATTACACATTTTCCTCCTGACTCCAAAAATACATGAGAATTTGTTCCATCACCTTTACTGCTGCTTTGCAAAGATGTTTTTGTATTTTTTAACTCTGCACATTGTCTTAAAAAGAGGAGGAGACTTACATTGATGTGGTTTTACCCAGATGAGTTTATTATTCTCTTCAAGTGAGGAAACATCACTTCTTCCATCCAGGAGCTGAAATATGCTCGGGCTAGGCAGCAGTTTTGATTTCACTCAAGACATTAATGTCTTCCAGGTTGTTCCTCTAGATTTATGAAGACAACTCCCAAAGTACTATAAACTGAGAAGACAAAATGCTTTTCCTCCTTATCCTCACCTAACAACCTATGGGGAAAAGGATCCCAGGGTTGGAGAGTCTCTGTATTTCTATCAGCCTATCTCCATCTACTTGCTATTTCCTCATAGTGGTTTTGTGCCCATGATTTTCAGTGTCTATACAAAGCAAATTCCCAGACTTGTGGAAATTGGATGGTCTCTTCATGGTTCTTACAGTCTTCTCTGATTTCACAAATCTCTGAATTTAAAACAGTACAATTTTTATTTGATTGAATCTTTAATTTCCTGTTATCTGTCTTCTCTCTACTCAACAACTTATCTGGAAGCAGAAGCCTCAGTATTTCACTTGAACCAATTTCCAGTTGACTTTGTTTGAGTCAGGACAAGCTGCCTACTTCTCTGGACTGTCCTTCTGTGGTGTTCATTTCCAGGTGCTTCAGTAGAAGAAACCGGTGTGAATATGATGACCACATCGGCGGGCTTCCCTCTCCTCAGGTCATGTCATGTCATGTCACCCAGAGAGGCTACACTGTGGTGCCGCTGGGCAGTTGCTTGCATCCTTCACGAAGGGTTCACTGCTGCCACTAGTTAGTTGGTACAATGCAAGCTATTCAGGGCCAAAACAGAAATAATTCACCTGGACATACTTCAGACCAAAGAATGATTTATCTCTAGGTTTAATGCATAATATATTTGTTAGAATTTTAAAAACAGTTAACTATTTATATAAGAAAAAAAATCTCCACAGTTTACAAGTTGGAATCACATTAAAAGTCTGATACCTTCTCATGGGAACGTGGTTTGGTTATCTGCACTTTCCTAATTTAGTTTCTTGGGACTGTGTTTATGTCAAACCCCCATTACGTCAACCATGCAAACCAGTGGGACTGCCTTCTGATGAAGGTCCAGCACAGGGCTGGAGCAAGTCGCTGAAGACCAGGTGCATTACCTCTTTTTGGGTAAGAGTAACAGTCTCACTTTACCTAGATCCCCATTCCCCAAAAAGGGCGCGCCTTGGTGCCATGAGAAAGCATTCTGGCCCACATTCTTTCCCACAGGGAAAGGGAGAGCATCTGAGTGAGTGACCTCTAGCCAAAGAAACCCAGGTCTTTTCTGCACTCCCTACAATACCGGGGTGAGCTACATAAGCTGGGGCTGGGAATCCTGTGAAAAGAGCACGTAAAGGTCTTACAGGGTATCAAAGACGTGGCTCCTACTAACTCCACTGCAGACTACACCCCCCAGTGCTCAGTGCACATCACCCACACATCTCCAAACCTGGCGCTCAGCTCCCTGAGTGCACTCCCAACTGCATCCAGACTGAGGCCCTGCAGCTGGCTAGAGCATGCAGACAGCACTGGCCCCACTCTGTAGGACTGGGAGTCAAACAGGAGCACTTGGCAGCACACTAGGGAAAGCAAAAAGAAGGCTGTCAGCAGCTGGCCCAGCCTTGCAGCATTAAGAGAAGGCCTGCAATCAGGAATTCCACACCCCCCAAGAGGAGACCTGAGTTTGGAGCAGGACCACACATAGAAAAGGTATGAGAAACGATACAGCAAATACAAGATTTGAAAGAACATAAGTGTGCATGGGTGGCTTGGTCGGTTAAGCCTCTGCCTTCAGCTCAGGTCATGATCACAGGGTGCTGGAATGGAGCCCCGCATCGGGCTCTCTGCTCATCGAGGAGTGTTTCTTACTCTCCCTCTGCCTGCCTGTGCTCACTCTCACTCTCTCGGACAAATACATAACAAATCTTTTTTATAAATAACAAAATAAGCATTTAATATAGTTATATAGCTAAATTCAGAATACTGCAATCCTATTTTATGGTGATATTAACCACTTACTTCCAGCAGCAAGACTGAGAGAGAAAAGTACTGAGAATAACTATGGCTACCATAATTTTTAAAAGACACAATGTGAAAAACATCAAAAATGTAAAACATAAGAGGAGTAAAGTTGCTTATCAGCTTACATTAGACTGTCACATCTAGATGTTTTATGGAAGTCTCCAGTGACCACAGAGCAACAGTTGACACACAGAAGATACAAAGAGGATCAAAGCACAGCACTACAGAAAACCATCAACACCCACAGACCGTTCTCTTATCTAGAAGAGAACAAGTGAGATGGCATCAGGAAACCGGTCCAGCAGTTACCAAAGATGTGGGCGGACTAAATTCTGTAACAGAAAGGCAGAGTGGGTAGTTGCACTAAAAGCAATACCCAAACAAACAACACCATCAGAAGACACACTTCAGCTTTAAAGACACATACAGGGGTGCCTGCCGCGCTCCATCATTGGGCATTGCCTTCGGCTCAGGTCATGATCCCAGGGTGCTGGGATCGAGCCCCCATCAGGTTCTCTGCTCAGCAGGGAGACTACTTCCCCCTCTCTCTCTGCCTGCCTCTCTGCCCACTTGTGATCTCTGTCAAATAAATAAAATCTTAAAGAAAAATACTGGTGGGAAAGATAGAGAACACAAGCAAGGAGAGCGGGTAACGGAGAAGGAGACGCAGATTCTCCACAAAGTAAGGAGCCCGATGCGGCCTCGATCCCAGGACCCTGAGGTCACCGAATGAACCACCCAGACACCCCTAATCTCCTTTTTAAAAAGCAGTTGTAGAGTAAAACCCATCCCATCGTGTAGATTTCTACATTCTCCCACTTTATTCCAAGTAACTAATATTTTGAGGCCAGATCCACACAGGCTCACTTTGTAGGGCTGGAATGCATTATGAAGTCAGGGAGATCAAATTTTCCATTACCAACCTTATTTTCCAGGATTTTCCAGTGATTCCTGCACATTAACTAGTCCTTACCCAGAGAGAATTGACAGGGCATCCTGCTTTGGTCCCCAGGAAACCCCTGCTACCCTACCTCACTGAAACCGTAGTACTCACCCCATCTCCAATCCCTACCTGCACATGAAGTCCAACGACTCAACCCCAAATGGAAATGCTTCACAAGTTTGATGTCCGTGGTTCATAGATGGGATCTATCTAGAGATGGAAGAGGACTCAGAAAACACCGTGAGGGACAGTGAGCACGTGTTAGGTAGGACAGTTGAGAGCTGAACATTAGTCAATCTAAAATCGCATTTCAGGGGACGCCTGGGTGGCTCCGTTGGTTGGACGACTGCCTTCGGCTCAGGTCATGATCCCGGAGTCCCGGGATCAAGTCCCACATCGGGCTCCCAGCTGCATGAGGAGTCTGCTTCTCCCTCTGACCTTCTCACTCATGCTCTCTCTCACTATCTCTCTCTCAAATAAATAAATAAAATCTTTTAAAAAAAAATAAAAATAAAAAAAATAAAATCGCATTTCAGGAGGGAGAGGACATAACAACTGACAGAGTAACTCTTCTTCTAAGGAAGACGGATTCCTGACTCCTCGTCTTCCTGTCTGAGCTTCCTTCCAAGGCAACTCACTCCTGAGTGTTGAGACTATGCCTTTCAGAGCTTGGAATCAATGTACCTTCTTGTGCCACAGCCATATACATCAGGAGTCCTCTTTCTACTGAAACACGGGGACACCACCCACAGAAACTCCAGCACTGTGCTGTGTGGCTGGAGGTTTCTGGGATTTGTCCCGCATAACCTTCCCCCCCCCAACCCCCACGAACGCAGGCAGGCTCAACAGTGTTGTGTGTGAGACTCGTGCAGCAGGAGTGACCTCGGGAGCCTGGCTAGTGGCCCTCAACTGGCCTCCAGGTCAGAACGGGCCCTTCTGGTCTGGACGCCAAGAGCTGGAAGCCTTGCCTCCCACCCCCTCCTGCTCCAGGCTGGGCCGGGCCCCCGAACGGACCCTGGGACGAGGCAAACACACACAGCCCGGGCTCCTGGAAGAGGCAGAGACGTGGTAACACAAAATGCAGCTCACTCCAGACTGCGCGGAGGCAGACCAATGTCTAACTCCAGACCCCGTCATCTGCCCTAGAACCACGGCCCCTGTGGGGATGCTCAGTGGGAAGTCCCTCCTGAGGGGAGGACACTCTGCCCAGGCCTCTCCTTCGGGACTGCAGCCGGGCTGTCTCCATGGGGCTTCGCCAGCCGCCGAGGCTGGGTGTTCTAAGTCCCCGAGTAGATGTGACTCGGCCTCGGGCTCCTTTACTGCTTACTCCTGCCCTCATCTGTGCGTGGATCTTCCTTTTCTTCTTTCGGTTCCTAATAGATTTTTACAGAATCAATGCAGTGTTTTTCCCCTTTGAAGCGGAGAGTTCGGCTGCCGTGGATCTTTACTTCAGAACTCACAGTGACAATAAACTTCAACACGGAGACCCAGAGTTCGGTTTTTCTGTTTCTTCAGAAAGTCTTCGTATCCTAGGGAAAGCCACACTCACTCGGCAGCAGTGGGTATGTGACTGACATCAGACGCTGAAGACGCGGCTAGTGCCTGCAGGGCACTGATCTCCCGGAAGGTGGGCAGAGGCTCGGTTCTCCTCTGGAACTTCCCAGTATCCCGCCCACTCCTGGTTCCTTAACTCCCTCCGCATTCTTCTTTTCCTTCCCTAAGCTCACGACACATCGCGGGTGCCCCTCTCCTTGGAAGAGACCCCTATGGTCTGTGCTTCGCGTAAACAGTCTCGGTTCTCACCTGCCCACCGCCCTGGAACCCCGTTCATGCGCGGGGACAGGCACGGAGGTCAGCAGGGGCCGGCGGGCTGCAACCACCAGCACCCTCAGGGGATAGGCTTCCCCTTCCCACCTCACCTGCAAAGATCACAGGCCAGATTTCATACTCCTCAGCAACTTCTCTACCACGGTTTTCGTCAATGATCTCGAGCAGTGCACTTTTCTCAAACACCACATTAGACTCTCAGGAAACAGGAAGTTAAGAACCAGCTACCAGTACTGGAAACCATGAAGGATGGCCGCGTGTGCGAAGAGCTCTATGTGGTGTGTTCATCACCCTGGGCTTTGTCCCGACCAAACACGCGTTACCACTCAGCGCGCCCCTGAACCTTCACGGAGAGGGATAAAGGGAGCCCACACCTAGTCAAAACCTGAGTTTACAGCCCACAAAGTTAAAAGATCACATAAAGAAAATCCATTACTACACAAACTGGTTAAACTTTGCTGCTCCCAAGGTTAAAAAAAAAAAAAAAAAAAATCTCCTTAACAAATGTACACTGAAACAGGGAAAATTATTCAGTTCCAAAGAATATTTTCAGAATACAGCCAAGAGTAGAAAACTACTAAGTCTTCATGATCCGAGTACGACACTATACAGGGAGAAGACAACACACACTACGGGACTCCGGAGTCTGCACTTCTCGCACCTGCCCCTCCTCCGTCTGTGCGCTGAGCCCCTTTCTGGCTGTCCTCCTCTGCACCCGCCACCTGTACCCGGAGCCGCGCCCCGTACCCCGCTCTGCACCCCTCCCGCAGGTGCACACGGAACCGTTCCCGCCCCGCGCCCAGCGGGGCCCTCGCAGGGACCGCATCCGGACGGTCCCGGAGGGAAGCGCTGCCCGGCGGAACGTACACACAGCCTGGCAGGCACAGCCCGCGGGGCCTCCGGACGGAGGGCAGGGGGTGTCCCGGGCAGTGCCGGCCTCCCCTCCCAGCTCCGGGCTCTGGGGCAAGACCCGGGCGCACCCCGGCCGCGCAGCGCGGCTCAGCACCCGCCGGAACCTGCGGCTCGCGGGCGGGGGCGGCGCTTCCGGGTCGCGCGGAGGCGGGGCCCGAGGTGGGCGGGGCCGGGGCGTCGCGCCACCACTTCCGGCCGCCGGCCGCGTGCGCCGCGGGGTGCGGCACGGCGTCGGTCCTGCGCGCGCCGCGGGGTCGTGAGGGTCGGGCGGGAAGCAGGGCCGCCCTCCGCGCCGGAGGTTTCCTTCCCAGCCGCGGGACAGCGCTGCGAGTGCGGCGGGAGGGCGGGCCGCGGTGTGCGGGCGGCGGGGCTGCGGGGCGGAGGCGCGACCCCCGAGCCGCACGCGGCCCCAGCGCCCCAAGGTGGCCCCCGAGCTGGGACCGGGCCCCGCCTGCCGCCGGCGTCCCGTAAATGCCGTTTCCAAGCGGGCGCCCTCGGGCCGCGGGGACCGGTTTCCGCACGTGCGAGGTCCGCCTCCGTTTCCAGCCGGTCGACGACGCTGGGCTTGACCTGGGGAGGTTCGCGGTCCCTGGAGCGAGGGGACGGGACAGCGGCGAGCCGCGGCCGCCGCAGGCCTGCAGGACGGGACCCCGCGCGGACCGGAGCCGGCGCAGGAAGGTCCGAGGTCCGCTGGCCCTCGGGGCTCCAGGCCGCGTGTTCCCAGAGCCCCCGACCGAAGCTGGCTTCGCGCACGCTTCTCCTGACTGCAGGTCGGGCACACGTCGGGCCACCCCGCCGGCCTCCAGCCCGCCTTCGCCCCAGGCCCCCCGGGTTCCCCGGGGCCGCAGACGCGTCCGCTCCTAACCTGCCGTTGGGGCCGCGGCACTGCTGGGCGGCCGGACGGCCTGCGCACTGGCGGGGGTCGGTGGTCACAGTCCCAGAGAACCTCCAGGCCGGCCGAAGAGCTCGCGCCGGAAGAACTGCAGCCCGGCCCCGCACCGTGCTTAGACAGCAGTCGGGGAGGGCCACTCCGGTGGCCGGGGTGAAGAGGGGGCCTCCCTCCAATGCAAAAGAAAAGAAAAGAAAAGAAAAAAGCAGGGGCGCCTGCGTGGCTCAGTGGGTTGGGCCGCTGCTTTCAGCTCAGGTCATGACGCCGGGGTCCTGCGACGGACTGGGGAGCCTGCTTCTGCCTCTGCCTCTCGGTCTCATGAATAAATGAAATCTTTTTTTTCTTTTTAAGGTGGAATTTCATGGTTCCATCCCACACTTCTTGAATTGTCATTTCCTGGGGCGGAGACCCGGCTCTCCAGGACATCTGTAAGCAGGTTACGGTTTAAGCGGCAGCATTTAGCTAAATGATTCTCAGTGCGGATTTCCTGTTGGGCCCCGCGGGCGCTGTGAGACACAACTGTCGGACACTTGAGTGCAAGTGCTCTGGAGGGACGCTGAGCCCTGGTGCTGCTCAGCGCCTTCACGCCTCCTGACCCGCTCTCCGGGTCTGCACATCCAGCAAGCCGTAGCCCACTCCTCGCCCCCAACCCCATGTTCTAATGGCTGTTTGAGTTTGAGTCTAAAATTCTTTCACTCCCTTCGTTGTTAAAAGATCCAGAAGGGAGAGGAATTTTCTGTGCTTCTCCAGACCCTCTCCGTATTGCCAGAAATGCAGAGCCATGCTAGAGGAAGTGGCCATCATGACCTGCCACTGCAGCTGGCAGGATTTGGACCATGAGGCCAGGGCTAGTACAAACAGCCTGTGACCCGACAGCATGGAGACTGGGCTGTCGGGGTCGCGCCCCTAAGATGGCGCGGGCTACATAGCCCGAGCAGCACGGACAGCCTGAAAAACATCCGCCCTGGCCACACGTGACCTCGTGCTCGTCACATGAACACCGCATGCCACCACTGCCTACGCCCGATACCTCCTGTTCACGTGAACGCCTCTGTGATTGGCTGTTATGCCCTATATAAGGCAAGAGAACTTCCCCCCAGGAGGAGAGAGAAAGATCGACCAGGGAATAAACAAGAGCTTGTGCACCGACCTGTGTGTGTGTTGGTGTTGGGTCATCTCTGCAGGCAGGGAGAGCACGACACTGGGCATCTCCTTGGTCACAGAAGATCTAGGGACTGGCCCAGCTGTGGACCTTTCCTTGCTCTGCAGGGGGCAGCTGGCACTTGAGGGACGAAATCCCATCGACGAAAGGAAGCACTGCTAAGGCAAGTGTAGTGAGGGAGGGAGGAGTCGCTACGTGCTCCTCGGAAGGAACTTCCCCCGCACACACACACACACAGAGCCGGCCCACCGTTCTAGGTGACAGTTGCCATTTTTTCGAGGTTAGAAGATGTAGACGGCATGAGGCACAGTGATCTCATCTCCAGCTCCATGGTTCATAAATGCTGCTGCCCATTCCCACCATGTGGACCCCATGTAAACCCTTGGGCACACACAGGCTCCAGTCAGACCGACCACGACGGTGACAACACAGAGCTGGCATCTTGGGCATTGAGCATAGACATCAAAAATGTTTTAAAACTCAACACCTGCTATAAAAATAAAGAAAACCTGAACAACTGCTTCCAGTATGAGAAAACAGAGGACTCCGTGTGGGTGCAGGGCCTTCCAGAATTTAATACACATAAGGTCTGCTCCAGAACATTGTTTCTGTGCATATCCTGATGCACTGGGGCTGAATTCTGCCTCAGAGGCCGTGTTTTTAAATAGGCACAGGCCCTACCAAGCTCCTTTTTATTCCCAGATAAATAAATTTTTTTTTAAGATTTTATTTGTTAGAGAACACAGGCAGGCAGAGGCAGAGGGAGAAGCAGGCACCCCATGGAGCAAGGTGCCTGATGTGGGACTAGATCCCAGGACATGAGGATCATGACCTGAGCCACCCAGGCGTCCCAGATAAACAAATCTTGAGTAAAACTAATTTACAAAATGTTCTTCAGTGCTTAAAAGTTAACATACCTATATATTACATTTGGGAGAATTCTATTAATATTGAAATAATTTGGGCACCTGGGTGGCTCAGTGGCTAAGCCTCTGCCTTCGGTCATGATCTCAGGCTCCTGGGATCGAGTGTCCCATCGGGCTCTCTGCTCCATGGGGAGCCTGCCTCTCCCTCTCTCTCTGCCTCTCTGCCTACTTGATCTCTCTCTCTCTCTCTCTCTCAAATAAATAAATAAATAAAATCTTTTGAAAAAATGTTTTTTAAAAAAATTTAATTATTCACAGACCAAATGCAGGTTAATTTTGTAGTATTCTATTTACATTATAATTTAAAACGTACTCACACAATTTGACTCATTTTTAATAAAAGTCATTAATTTAAAAATAGTTGATATGCCAGTTTAATAAGTTCCAGGTTCAATACAGTTTATATTTACGTAACTAAACAGGCTGTGGGTGCACATGTGCGTCATGCACCATCGCGGACTCCCCATGGGCAGACAGGCTGGACCTGGGACAGCAGCTCCCTGCCTCTCCCTGTGTGGATGCAACAGTCACCTCCACGTCCCATGAGACCGAAGAGTGAGCTTACCTCCTGCACGGGGTCATCACTCAAGGGGACAGAGGGACAGTCTGGAGGAACGGAGGGCTCTGCAGTGGAGGAGGGAACCAGAGCTGCCGTGGGACTGGAGCCCCATCCTGCACTGTCTGATGTGGGGCGACCATTCTGAGGGGTGGCCCACAACACAGCTGGGGGCTGAAGGGCAAGGACCAGGGTGGGCACAGACAGCACTGGATGAGCTCAGTGCCCAGCACCCTTGCTGGCATCCTGTCCCATGGGGCTGCTTCCGGTCCAAGTCCAGTTGCAATGCACAGAAAGTGGAGTCTCGACAGGCTCCAAATTCAGTGTCTGCCCTCTGCTGGGTGATCTGGAAGGGACTGGGTCTGGGTCTGGATGGGCACCTGTTGGAGCTCTTGCCCAATGCCTGGAGGCTGAGCTTGGAGTCCCCTGCCCGGGTCCACATGGCAGTCTGTGGGTTCAGCTTTGAGTTCGTATTATGACACTTGATTGGGGCCTGAGGGATTAGGACAAGGCTCAGGTCATGAGTCTAAGGAGCATCACGGGGGTAGCATTCAGGCCCATCTGCCAGGCAGGTGATGATAAGTGCAGGGTCCCAGCCGGAGTGCTCGGATGCACGACAGCCATCTCTGATCTGACCTGTGAGGATGAGGGGACACTCTCTTCTAATGGGAGACCCTGTAGGGCACATGGATCTCACGGTGGGCTGCTTTTCCAGCAGCTGACTTGTGAGAAGAGGGTCCAGGGTCGATGCTCCCTTGGGTGTGTAGACAAGCGTGGGCCTGACTGGGTGCTGTGGGAGAAGACACCACACAAACATGCACATGCACACGTGTGTATTATGTATGTATGTACACAAATTGCACAGGACACTTACACATGCCTTGTTTTCAATACAGTAACACACTGTATATTTTCCTTCAGTTTTCTTAATGTCAATAATTTCTTTTCTCTGGCTTACTTTGCTGTAAAAATACAATATGTAACACATAGAAGGTATAAATATGTGACCACTAACTACGTTATTGGTAAGGCTTCTGGGCAACGATCGCCTATTCGTAGCTTGGTTTTGGGGGAAGTCCGAAGGCATACTTGGATTTCCAACTGGTGATATATGTGTTGGTTAACTGGACTGTGGGAATCCACCACTATGTATATGTATGCACATATATCATGTTCTATAAGTATATTCCACTGCAATGTTAATTATACCACAGTAAAACTGAAAAGAAAAATTTATTTTAAATGTTAATATGTAAAAGAAAAAAAAAATGTTAAAATGTAAAGGCAGGGCACCTGGGTGGCTCAGTTGGTTGGGCGACTGCCTTCGGCTCAGGTCATGATCCCAAGTCCCAGGATCAAGTCCCGCATCGGGCTCCCAGCTCCATTGGCAGTCTGCTTCTCCTCTGACCTTCTCCCCTCTCATGCTTTCTCTCTCTCTCTCTCTCTCTCTCTCTCTCAAATAAATAAAATCTCTTTTAAAAAATGCAAAGGTATATTATGTGCACATACATTATATATACATATATACCCACACACATACAAGCAAAAGTGTTCAACAATATACAAAAAGGGTAAGACATTAAAACAATGTAGAGATCCTGCCATGAATGAAAGGATCAATCAGTACTTCTTTTTTGAATCAATACTTTTTTTAAACTTTTTATTTTTTATTAACATGTATTATTAGCCCCAGGGGCACAGGTCTGTGAATCATCAGGCTTACACACTCCACAGCATTCACCATAGCACATGCCCTCCCCAGTGTCCATAGCCCCACCATCCCATCTCCGCCCCCTTCCCCCCAGCCACCCTCAGTTTGTCTTCTGAGATTAAGAGTCTCTTATGGTTTGTCTCCCTCCCAATCCCATCTTGTTTCATTTTTTCCTTCCCTAACCCCCAAACCTCCCATGTTGCCTCTCAACTTCCACATATCAGGGAGATCATATGATAATTGTCTTTCTCTGCTTGACTTATTTCGCTAAGCATGATAACCTCTAGTTCCATCCATGTCGTTGCAAATGGCAAGATTTCATTTCTTTTGATGGCTGCATAGTATTCCATTGTGTATATATACCACATCTTCTTTATCCATTCATCTGTTGATGGACATCTAGGTTCTTTCCATAGTTTGGTTATTGTGGACATTGCTGCTATAAACCTTCCAGTACTTGTGCCCCTTTGGATCACTTCATTTGTATCTTTAAGGTGAATACCCAGTAGTGCGATGCTGGGTCATAGGGTAACTCTATTTTCAACGTTTTGAGGAAACTCCCTGCTGTTTTCCAGAGTGGTTGCACCAGCTTGCATTCCTACCAGCAGTGTAGGAGGGTTTCCCTTTCTCCGCATCCTCGCCAGCATCTGTCATTTCCTAACTTGTTAATATTAGCCATTCTGACTGGTGTGAGGTGGGATCTCACTGTGG
The DNA here is from genome assembly GCF_030435805.1 of Mustela lutreola. Taxonomy (NCBI): domain Eukaryota; kingdom Metazoa; phylum Chordata; class Mammalia; order Carnivora; family Mustelidae; genus Mustela; species Mustela lutreola. Next base: position 42,092,043 of record NC_081307.1, on the reverse strand, counting down.
TTTTGATTTATATCTCCCTGATGCCCAGTGATATGTAGCACTTTTTCATGTGTCTGTTGGCCATCTGGATGTCCTCTTTGCACAAATGTCTGTTCATGTCTTCTGCCCATTTCTTGATTGGATTCTTTGTCCTTTGGGTGTTGAGTTTGATAAGTTCTTTCTAGATTTTGGATACTAGCCCGTTATCTGATATGTCGTTTGCAAATATCTTCTCTCATTCTGTCAGTTGTCTTTTGGTTTTGTTGACTGATTCCTTTGCTGTGCAAAAGCTTTTGATCTTGATGAAGTCCCAGTAGTTCATTTTTGCTTTTCGTGACGTTCCTAGGAAGAAGGTGCTGCGGTTGAGGTCACAGAGGTTGCTGCCTGTGTTCTCCTCAAGGATTTTGATAGATTCCTTTCTCACATTGTGGACCTTCATCCATTTTGAGTCTATTTTTGTGTGTGGTGTAAGAGAATGTCCACTTTCATTTTTCTGCATGTGGCTGTCCAGTTTGCCCAGCACCATTTGTTGAAGAGACTGTCTTTTTTCCATTGGACATTCTTTCCTGCTTTGTCAAAGTTGAATCAGTACTTTTTAAATGACAGTGATTCACCACATTAACACACAGTGAAAATCAATTATGACCCTCCCAAGAGGTGAGAGAAGCCCAGGGAGCATTTCAGCACCCAGTCATGGTGCATACTCCACATGGACCAGGAAGGGAGGGGAATTCCTTTAATCTGAAAAGTGCATCTACCAAAAAAAAAAAAAAAAAAAAAAAAAAGCCTCAAGCTAAAAGGACACCTAATGGTGAAAGGGAAAAAAAGGAAAAAAGAATGCTTTCCCTGAGATCTGGAACTTGGCAAGCATATACCTTCTCACAGCACGGTTACATGGGTGCTATGGGCTTGAGGCCTGGGAAGAGGCAGTGAGCCATGGGAGGTGATGGGCAGAACGTATCCTGCATGTGTCACAAGGCTTCATCAGCATCTGACCCGTGTCTGCAGGCTCCACAGGGTGTCTCCACCACCCAGCCTTGGCCCTCCAGCTGACTCTCCGTTTCTCTTCCTCAGCATGTTTACTACTGGTATTATCATCAATAACAATGTTTCCCTGGGTCGATTTTTAGATTGTCTTTTTCTATGTTATACTCTTTATTATTTTCTTCCATCTCCTTCCAGCATTTGTGTCCTTTTTTAGTTCCTGAGAAGGACACAGAGGTGACTGATTTCAGTCCTCCTATTCCCACATGTCCAGGCAAGTCTATAAATTTGCCCCTAAGCGCTGATCTACTTGGGTCCCACGTCCTCCTTGTCTTCTCACCTCCTGTGCCTGGCAGCCGTGTGTGCTCTCCAGAATCGCCACGCCATATCTTCCACTGTCCAAACCCTGTGCCCACAACCCATGTCTGTCACTGCATATTTCTGATCCCTCTGCTGGGGGTTCTTGCCAGGTCCTCAGAGTCTCCATCCCTTGTGTCTGCTGGGGGCCAGCCCACAGGGTTCGCCGTCCCTTTTGACAGCCCCACCATGGAGCCCATGTCACCGTTCCCCAGTATGTCCACGTAGCCCACAGCAGGAGCTCAGCCGACAGGGGGAGAGAGGTCTGAGTTGCCAGGTGTCAGAGCAGCAAAGCATCAAGTCAAGAATGAGAACGTGAATCCTACAGTCACGTACTGTGGTGGCACAAGCAAGAACCTTAGCTATAGAAGTTCTCCCTTGCCGGACTCCTGTCCCACGGAATGCTGGACAGATAGAACCAACATGAATGTGGGCCTGGGCTTGCTGTTGAGGAAACCCCCAACAGCAGGTAATGACATGTTCTTAGACCTTTGGGCTGGAAGGAGAGTGAGAAGCATGAGGGGTAGTAGGGCCCTGAGCACTGTCAGAGCTGGAAATATGTTTTCCAGGTTTCCCCATCTCTCCCCACAAGGGGATCTCAGCAAAACAATCTGTGGAGGACCTCATCACAAGACTCAGATGAAGAGAAGCACAGACATTTCAGGAAATGCTGTCCTTCCCTGAGGGTTCTTAACGCTGAAATCCAAATTTCCAAGTGGCTCCATCATTTAATGATGAATGGAGAAATAGGATCCCATGAAGAACATTAGGAGAATGTGTCAAGAGTTAAGAATGTACGCAAAAACTTACGTCATGGGCACCTGGGTGGCTCAGTCAGTAGAGCATCTGCTTTTGGCTCAGGTCATGATCCTGGGGTCCTGGGACCAAGTCCCATGTCCAGCTCCCTGCTTCTCCCTCTCCCCCCCCCCCCGCCCCACTGATTGTGCTGTCTCAGATAAATAAATAAAATCTTTTAAAAGAAAAAGATTCATCTTGGATTTATTGTTCTTATTCCAGAATAGTAAAAGGATGAATTTGTGTTCTATGTCAAAGAAACAGAAATTAATAGAAGGGAACACACACACCACAAAGTTCACAGAGTCCAAGAGAGAGCCTCTCTCTGCTAATGAACTAATTGAAAAAGCAATTCACTTCACCTGTTTGCAAGTATTGCTGTAGTCGGTCTTTCCCAACGCTTCTTATAGAGTGTATACAAGGTTGAGAATAGACCGGTCCATAAACTGGCCCATAAAGTACATGCCAGACAAATATGACACGTAAATAAAAGTAAAATACAAGTAAATACACAAAATACAAGTAAGCATTGCACCAGTAAATACTGTAGCATGATCAAGTGACCTTTATGTCAGAATGTGAGTGTGATTCAGATTTACAGTATTCATTAAAACAACCATATTAATAGAAATGAAAACTACATTCTCATGTTTATGCAAAAACTATACTGGAAGAATTCTACAGAAATGTGTTTTGTTTTTTTTGTTTTTTTTGTTTTTTAAGATTTTATCCATTCACTTGACAGAGAGAGATCACAAGTAGGCAGAGAGGCAGACAGAGAGAGGAGGAAGCAGGCTCCCCACTGAGCAGAGAGCCCGATGCGGGACTCGATCCCAGGACCCCGAGATCATGACCTGAGCCGAAGGCAGCGGCCCAATCCACTGAGCCACCCAGGCACCCCTACAGAAATGTGTTTTAATCAAACAAATAATTAAACTCCATGGAACACAACATCTGTACCCAATACACATGCTCATTGGGCTAAACATCGCCTTGGTGTCCACAAGAAAATTTAGTGTAGGGTAACTGCTAAAACAGGAAATAAGTGAAAACGAAATTACCAGAAGGATAAAATCTTCTATGAAAATAAGATAATTCATGTTGGAGAAGGTATTTTATGAAAAATCATCAGAAATTATTAACAGATCAAGTAAAGTCTGATGGTGCAACAGTTATCTTTCTTTATGAGGACAGTCAGTATTGCCACCAAAACTTCAAAAGTAATAGGGGCGCCTGGTGGTTCAGTGGGTTAAGCATCTACCTTCTGCTCAGGTCATGATCCCAGGGTCCTGGGATTGAGCCCCACATGGGGCTCACTGCTCAGCGGGGAGTCTGTTCCTCCCCCTGCTTGTGCTCTCTCTTACTCTCTCAAATAAATAAAATCTTAAAATAGTCATTGCAGATGTCTTCCTGCAGTTGGAAGCAATCCCCCCAAAGCTGTGGGACTGTATTATGCCACCTCTCTTGCTGCCCCCACTTCAGAGCCTGCAGTCCTGTTCCGGGGGACTGTGCCCATCCACCTGCCTGTTTTCACTCGCTCATGAAGTCTTTCTCCCTCAGGCTGACAGCATCTACACTGAGCAAGTTCTGCAGGGGTGGAAACGCCTGCAGGTCCTACCACCTCACATGGGCTTCCTCCTGTGAGGTATCTCAGTTCAGGGAATCCTTTCTGGCCCCACAACTCTCTCAACTTCCATAAATACACCCTTTAAGGGAGTATTTCCTACTGTCATCTCACCTCTGTCTTACCAGGATGCAGAAGCCCCAATACCTTGCTTGCACGACATTCCACCTTATTCCCACTAAGCCCAGAACCCCGGGGAGGACGAGACAATGCTCCTGCCCTGGACGTCAAACACCCGTTCAAGCATCGACATAATAATGTTCTCAAAGTTCTGTGTATTTTAACCAGGATTTGCAGCTGCTTTCTATGGGTTGGACCCACAAAATCCTCTCATTAGTGGCAAACTGACATCCTTTTACTTCACATATTTTCAAGCAAAGAATGCTTTAATATTTTTATGTACAAAACACATATCCATGTTTGAAGAGCAATAGGGCTGTTCTGAGCACAAAGCCTCTAACTGATCATCTGGACTCTGCCTTACCCACTGAGACATCCAGGTGCCCCTTTCTGCATTTTTCCCATTACTCTTCTTGCTGGTGTTTGTATCAAACGCCTAGTAAGAGGATCCACTGGTCTCTCCTATTCTCTGCCAAGAATGAGGTTGCCAGGCTCTGAGGGAGGTCAGCCCGTTTGCCTGCTCTGTCTCATTGATCTCTCCCGCACCCCCTGAGCACAAGATGACCCTAAGATCTAGGAGTAGAAAGGAAAGTGATTTCTTCTCATAGGAAGACTTAGTTCTGACTGCTAGATTTTTGAAGGCTTTGATTGTGCCATTTTAGATGCAAACAAATCATGGAAGATTGCATATTGTGTGGTACTTTTTTTTTAAGAACATTGATTTCCGCCCCCCTCCCCCCATCTCTTGAGAGCAGTATAGGCTGAATCTTAAAACTTAACAGTTTACTTTGGGAGGAACAGAACCTCCCTTTCTTTTAAGCTAGATTCTCGGATTCTTTTAGACATCGTGGCTCGTTAGATTGTCCCCGTCACCCCGACTTGGCGCTAGTGGGCTGAGCTCATCCTTACACCGCAGTGTTCTGAGCACGGCTGAAGCATTAAAGACTTGATTATAATGTTCAGTATTTTATAGAGCAAAGTTAATGGAAAGCATTTGGCTGGAGTCTTGAGCCTCTCCTCTCCAAGCCCCAGGCATTCATGTCCATGCCCAAGTGTGAAATGCCTCAAGATCCAGACACACGTGCAGCCAGACTGCCTGTGTGGCCAGGGGATCTCTTCCCAAGATCTGCACACAGTTGTTCCCTTTTCCCTGGTTTGTATGCCTTTGAGGGGTTGGCCATTTGTCTGCTGAGTGTGGTCAGCGTGGAAGGTGCACATGTGACTGTCAGAACAGACACATGTCATCAGATCTCATGTGTGCACATGCTCGTGTTAGGGTTTGTGTGTGCTGAGGGTGTTGTGTCCACTATGGGATCAGAGCGTGTGATGACTGTTTCAGAGCCCACGGGAGGTGGAAAGCACCAGCTCAGCAGTCCAGCAAAGGCCCACAGAGCATGCCCACGGCGGGGGGGGGGGGGGGGGGGGGGCTGGGAAAAGTGTGGCTGGCATTGTGGGGTCAGGCCTGTGGGCCTTGCGGGGGCTCTGGAGAAGGGAAGACTAGAATCCAGGATCTAAACTGTTCAGAGATGTGGGAGCTGTGGGCACCAGGGATGGGGGCTCTGACAGAACCTTGGACAGAACCTTGGGGTCAGAGTTATTGAAATGTATAGTGGAAATCCTGTAAGTGTGGGGTCACGCTCTGCAGAGTTGGTGACCTGGGAGTCTCATAGGGTCAGTGATCACGCAAACAGCAATTTGAATGCTTCCAAGGGGTCAGGAATGGGCGTGCTTGGGTCAGCCACCAAACCTGTGAGGGACAAACACAGAAATCCTCATGTGGTCTGATATGGGGCCCCCTCACCTCAGTGAACACCCTCCTCCCACAGGAGAGCGCTTTGCCCTCTGTAGTCACCAAGCCAGGCTGAAGGCCTGTGGGTGCCACTCACTGTTCCTCACTCGTAGCCTGTAGAGCCCACACCAGGCAAAAATCCCTGCACCAGGCACATTTTGTTAAATATCGAATAAGAAGGGGGCGTGGATGGTGCCCTCCGTTTAGAGGCCGACCCTTGGTTTTGGCTCGGGTCACCATCCCAGCACTGCATCCATGCTCCATGCTCTACTTGTGCCTCTCCCAGCCATAACCCTGCTCACCTGCTCTAAAATAAGGAAATAAAATCTTTAAAAAACAAACAAGTAATAATGTCCCCAAATTCAAAAAACCCAACTTCACTACCAGCCTGACCGACCTGACCATCCCCTCACTGAGGACATGAATGTTAGAAAACTGCCATTTAGAAAGTGCATGAGAAAATCTTCCCCTGGGGCCCTTCCTGCCCCTTGGAATGGTCTGCTCTCTACATGGGATGTCCTCTGCAGTGGCTACACTCTGCAAAAACTCTAACATTCAACAGAAAAATTGAGAAAGACATCTGTACATGAAGCGACTATGTATGCAGAAAACCCAACTACATAAACAAAGTGCTGAGAAATGATTAAACTTGCCAAGTTCAGAAAGTTAGTGATAAGTAAATGTAAATTAAAATATAAGCATTTACGAAGGCATGAAAATATACAACCTGGGGGTGACCATGATGAAGCTCTGTGAGCTCCTACAGTGACTTGGGCCATGTTGTTCTCTACCCACTGCAATGACCTACCATCTCAGCTCAGAAATGGGAGATCATGCGTCTTGTTGCTGCTTTACTTTACTATTGTGGGCCCCGAAGTACTGGCAGCCATCTCTGGCAGCCTTGAGATGCCAGAGTGGCTCAGTCGTTAAGCATCTGCCTTCAGATCAGATCCCAGGGTTCTGGGATCAAGCCCCACATCGGGTCCCCGGCTATAGGGAAGCCTGCTCCCCCCCTGCCCCCCACCACCACCTACTGGTGCTCATTCTAGCTCTCTGTGAAATGAATATAATCTTTAAAAAAAAAAAAAAAAAGACAGAAAGAAAGAAAAGAAAAAAAAGCAGCCTCTCCCCTACACTCTTGTCTGAGGGCTTCATTTCCCCTGCTCACATCACCCAGGCCCCATTCTCCCTGACAGGCCAGGGACTCAAGGGGGCCCATCTGGTTACTTTGGGTTACTTTGCCCTGGTTGATTCCTTCCCTCACCCTGCCTTGACTCTTCTCTTGCCCTCATGTCCTCTGAACTGGTTTTGCTGGGAACCAACCTCAGCTTCCCCTAGTCCAACCCTATGGCTCCACTCAACATGAGCCCCTGCTCCCTCCAGCACAGTCCCTTCCTCCTCCCCAACCCCCCCACCGGCGAGGTCAGTGCTGTGTCCCTAGGTGCTGCCCTTCACCACATAGTCCCCTCTGCCCAATGTCCTTTCTCAGTTCCTGTCTAGGGGTCCCATCCCTCTGTGCCCTTGACCTCACCTTGGGTGGGGTATCCAAGCCAAGAATCTAGAAGGGATGAAGGGGAATTCTTTCCCTTCCAAGGTTTGGTGCTCCACGGTGGGGCCTTCTGAGGCACTCACAGAGGGAGCACACTCATTGGGGGGGGGGGGGGGGGGCTGCCAAAGGGATCCTGAGAACTGGTGACTTCCTACCAAAGTCAGCTCTCCTAGATCTCACTCTGTAGTACCTGTGACTAAGAAAGGAAGGCAAACATCTGCCAACCAGAAAACAAGAGCTGCCCCAAGAGATAGGTGAATGTTTACTGGGGGCTAAGGAATTGTGATTTCGGAAGTACAGATCCCAGAGTAACCAGAAGTGTCCCATGTATGAGGTGAAAACGAAGGGTTTTATGAGAAATAGAAGGGCAACTACATGACTTGGGCAAAAAAGCAAAGCACTGTCCACTGGTACTAACATCTGGTCAACCCTGCAGAATCTCTGTGTGCACTTGAGAAGGGGAGGCGTGCTGCTGCACATGGATGGGGTGGCGTGCTCAGGAGCCTTCTCAGCCAATGTGTCATTGAGGGCTCGTCTTTTTGTACAGATTTTGTCTGAATGACTTATCGACTGATAAAAGTGTATCTTAACCTTCTATCACTGTACTAATGTTTCTCCCTTCACATGGGTTTAGGTTTTATATATGAAAGTGGTCACTTTCAAAAGATTGAGTCAAAAGCAAGACAGAGCATGAGCAGCGGGGGGGGGGGAGACTCTCCACTGACCAGGGAGCCTGATGCAGGACTCGATCCCAGGACCCCGGGATCATGACCTGAACCAAAATGAGATGCTTCACAGACTGTGCCCCCAGGAACCCCTATAAGTAGGTGTTCCTATACTGGATGCAGAAATAGAGGTTATATCCTGCTGCTGAACTGACTCCACTTATTATCAGGCTATACCCTTCATTGTCTCAATAACGCCATTCTAAAATGAAAACAAATGCAGAATTCAGTCACAAACTATCACTCTTTAATTCATCATTATGATCTACATACATGGTTAACAATATGTAGTAATGACACATCATCTTGTATTGTTTTTTGGTTAATATTTAGTTACTTTCTAGCTGAACCCAGTAATTATTGCTGTGAAAAAATAGGCCTGACCAACTTAATGTACTTTTTAGCAACAACCTCGCTTCATATGCAGTTCTATGTACTAGTCCCTTAAGGGGAAAAAAAAAATCATTGCATCTTGTCATAAAATTCTGCATTTAGAATTCCCAGATGATGTCACAATCCTACATATGTTTCTTACATTTTTATAATAGGCCATTAAGCAAAAAATATAAATTAATGTCTAAACTGTGTGGTTAGACATTCTTGATAGATGTTTTTCCTAGTCAGGGATTTCTGATGCAAACTCTAAACTTTCATCGGATTTTAGCAATGGCATATATACAGTGTGAGAAATTGCAAGTTGACTAAGGAATTAAAAATCACTGAAGACTTCCATTCATTCACTATTCTACAGAGTGTGAAACTTCACATGCCTACAATAGATTTCTACTAGTAAAAGGTTTTTTTTTTTCATGCATATTACAATGAGTAAGCTCCCCAGCATCAATTTTTCTGTTATTCTCCTTGAGCAACCTCCTTCTGTAAAGATTTTCCCGTGTAATTTCCCATTCTAGGGAGATTAGATTATCATTCAGACTGAATTTTCTTGTGCACCCTACAACCACAGATCAGCTAATGTCTCTTCCTCCTTGATGTTAAATACAGGGTTCCTCCAAATGGAGTTCACTCATGTTGTGTAAGGATAAATCTAAAATGAAGGCATTTCCATAATGAATATGGCCATAAATTTCCCCCACTTATGATTTCTCAGATTTGTTTTAGATTAGAGCTGTGGCTGAAGGCTCTTCCATATTTTTCAGTACATGTTGAATGAGTTCTCTCCTGTCTTCAAAGGCAAGAGCTTGTAACAAAGGCTTTTCCACACAGAGGACATTTATATGGGTTCTCTCCAGTATGAGTTCTCTCAAGTTCTTTAGAACTTTCAACAAAGGCTTTTCCACATAAAGGACATTTATATGGGCTCTCTCCACTATGAGTTCTCTCATGTTCTCTAAGATTAGAGCTTGTAACAAAGGCTTTCCCACACAGAGGACATTTATATGGTTTCTCTCCAGTGTGGGTTCTCTCGTGTTTTCTAAGACAAGAGCTTGTAACAAAGCCCTTCCCACAAAGAGGACACTTATATGGTTTCTCTCCAGTGTGAGTTCTCTCATGTTCTCGAAGACAAGAACTAGTAACAAAGGCTTTTCCACATAGATGACATTTATAAGGTTTCTCTCCAGTATGAGTTCTCTCATGTTCTCTAAGATTAGAGCTTGTAACAAAGGCTTTTTCACATAGAGGACATTTATATGGTTTCTCTCCAGTGTGAGTTCTCTCGTGTTCTCTAAGATTAGAACTTGTAACAAAGGCTTTTCCACAAAGAAGACATTTATATGGTTTCTCTCCAGTGTGGGTTCTCTCATGTTTTTTAAGACAAGAGCTTGTAATAAATGCTTTTCCACAAAGACGACATTTATACGGTTTCTCTCCAGTGTGAGTTCTCTCATGTTGTCTAAAACAAGAGCTTTGAACAAAGGCTTTTCCACATAGATGACATTTATATGGTTTCTCTCCAGTGTGAGTTCTCTCATGTTCTCTAAGATTAGAGCTTGTAACAAAGGCTTTTCCACATAGAAGACATTTATATGGTTTCTCTCCAGTGTGAGTTCTCTCGTGTTGTTTAAGATAAGAACTTTGAACAAAGGCTTTCCCACATAGATGACATTCATAAGGCTTCTGTCCAGAATGAATATGCTTATGTCTAGTTAAAGATGAAAAATATCTGAAGTGACTCCCACACTGATTACAGACAAATGGATTCTCTCCTGTGTGAGTTATCTTATGGGAACGAAGATGTGAGTTTCGACTGAAGTTTTTCCCACACTCATCACATTTATAGGGTTTCTCTCCTGTGTGAATTCTCTGGTGTATGCAAAGCTTCCTTCTATTATGGAAGCATTTATCACATTGATTACATTTATAAGGTTTTGCTTCCATGAAAGTTTTCTGGTGTCTATAAAGGTCGCTTCTATGACTGAAATGTTTTCCACATTCGCTCCATTTATAGGGTCTCGGTCCAGTGTGAGTTAAGACATGTTGAGTCAATGTGTAGGTCTGACTGAAAACTTCATCATACCCAATATGTTCAAAGGGGTTTTCTCCTGGGTGATATTTTGGCTGTTGGGAAAGAGATGAGACTGTTACAGGATTTCTCAGATATATTTATCCACTCAATTCTCTGAATATGAATTCAGTTCTCTCTAAATTCTAGGCTGGCCATTCAGTGACAATCTCCAATTAAAATCTTCCCCAGGTTACTTACATGCACATGAGGGTATTCGACTCCCACATGTACAAACATTTTTACTGTTGTGTACTGTGTGGCTGGAGGTTTCTGGGATTTGTCCCGCATAACCTTCCACCCCGACCCGCACCAACGCAGGCAGGCTCAACAGTGTTGTGTGTGAGACTCGTGCAGCAGGAGTGACCTCGGGAGCCTGGCTAGTGGCCCTCAACTGGCCTCCAGATCAGAACGGGCCCTTCTGGTCTGGACGCCAAGAGCTGGAAGCCTTGCCTCCCACCCCCTCCTGCTCCAGGCTGGGCCGGGCCCCCGGAATAGACCCTGGGACGAGGCAAACACACACAGCCCGGGCTCCTGGAAGAGGCAGAGACGTGGTAACACAAAATGCAGCTCACTCCAAACTGCGCGGAGGCAGACCAATGTCTAACTCCAGACCCCGTCATCTGCCCTAGAACCACGGCCCCTGTGGGGATGCTCAGTAGGAAGTCCCTCCTGAGGAAGGGAGGAAGTCCCTCCAGAAAAGTAGGAGATATGTAAAAAAAGATGCAAGAACAGGAATGTAGGTTCTGTTGAAGGTTAAAAAAAGGTAAATTTTGTCCTGGATGGGACTGGCTGTTTGGGAGAAAAATGGCTTGGGACAAAATAGGAATGCAAAGTAAAGTAGGTGGTTTCTGCAGGGAGATCTTTGGAATTTTAAGTATGGTAAGGATAGAATAAGTAAATGAGTGGATTTTTAAAGTACATGGTGAAGATTAAAATTCTGCTTTTCTCTCTGTTCAAAAGACAAAGTTTCTCTAATCATTGGTTTGCACTTGCTAAGAAGATGTAAGTAGTTGTTTTCTTTCCACTGATAACTGGAACAGGCTTGCACTTTTGACTTCTCACTGTAGAGAACTTAAGGATATTTGACACTTTTGAGCTTAACTGATTCATAAATTTCCCATCCAAAGAATTCTGGTGTGACGGGTTCACAACTGGTTACTACTCAGCGTTTATTGAAGATGCCTACGGAAAGACACTTGGCAATGTGCCAAACACTAAAATTACTGTTTCCATGTCAATGCTCAGTGTGCTCGCCGCCACAGAGCAGACCTTCAGCAAGCAGCTACCTCACGAGCCCTACCGTGGCAGACATAGTTGAGCCTGTGACGGACACCAGACTAACCCTAGAGGCGCACAAGAAAAGCAGACACTTGGGAAGGCCAGCCACTCACGGGTGGGCACAGGACTGTGGGATGCCCACCACTCGGGATGCCATGAAAGAAACCGTATTAGAATATCCAACTTGTCGGATTTGGCAAAAGCAAGAAATTCCATAACAGTACAAAGGGCCGATACAGCAGTGAAGACTCCCTGCCCGAATTTGGCAAATGGATTCTGTGGGGCTGTCACCTTGCTTCCGAGGCTGTCCGTGCATCTGTGGGGCAGGGGTTACACACTGTACTATGCTGGGTATTTAACAGTCGGCCCATCTGCCCATGCCACCCAGAAGAAAACACCAGGGGCACCTGGGTGGCTCAGCAGTTAAGCAGCTGCCTGCAGCTCAGGTCATGAATCCAGGGTCCTAGGATCAAGTGGTGCATTGGGCTCTCTGCTCAGCAGGAAGCCTGTTTCTCCCTCTCCCGCTCCCCTGGCTTGTGTTCTCTGTCTCACTGTGTCTCCCTGTGTCACATAATAAAATCTCTATTAAAAAAAAAAAAAATTAAAAATAGAACTTCCCTATGACCCTGCGATTACACTCCTGGGTATTTACCCCAAAGATACAGATGTTGTGAAAAGAAGGGCCATCTGTACCCCAGTGTTTATAGCAGCAATGGCCACGGTCACCAAACTGTGGAAAGAACCAAGATGCCCTTCAACGGACGAATGGATAAGGAAGATGTGGTCCATATACACTATGGAGTATGATGCCTCCATCAGAAAGGACGAATACCCAACTTTTGTAGCAACATGGACGGGACTGGAAGAGATTATGCTGAGTGAAAATAGTCAAGCAGAGAGAGTCAATTATCATCTGGTTTCACTTATGTGTGGAGCATAACAAATAGCATGGAGGACATGGGGTGTTAGAGAGGAGAAGGGATTTGGGGGAAATTGGAAGGGGAGGTGAACCATGAGAGACTATGGACTCTGAAAAACAATCTGAGGGGTTTGAAGGGGCGGGGGGTGGGGGGGGGTGGGAGATTGGGGTACCAGATGGTGGGTATTAGAGGGCACGGATTGCATGGAGCACTGGGTGTGGTGCAAAAATGAATACTGTTATGCTGAAAATAAATAAATTTAATTTAAAAATAAATAAATAAATAAATAAGAAAACAGAATAAAACAAAAAAAAACCCAACTATCAAAACCTTGGAGACTGTTCCATTATGATATACCTACTCAAATCCACAATGATAACGGCTCCCACTTAACAACTAATTAATAAAACTTTTGTACCCTCCTAGGATATTGAATGGATTTATCATAATTACCCTACTACTCGCAGGAAGTTGAACTGAAGACACAGATAAACAGATTATTTAAACAACAATATAAAAAATTAAGGGTGGGGACACCTGGGTGGCTCAGTTGGTTAAGCCACTACCTTCGGCTCACGTCATGATCCCAGGGAGCTGGGATCGAGTCCCACATCAGGCTCCTTGCTCAGCGGGGAGCCTGCTTCTATGTCTCTGCCTATCTCTCTGCCTACTTGTGCTCTCTCTCTCTCTCTCTGACAAATAAATAAACAAATAAATAAAATCTTTTTTTAAAAAAATTAAGCGTGGGTCTTTATCAAAATGTAAGTTATACCTAATGGAGGCTTTAAAAATCCTCAACAATAGACCTACTAGGCAAAATGAGACCCCATTAGGGCAGATGAAGACCCCTTATGTACAAATAGGCCATATGACAAAACTCTTCTAGCCACTATTAATATGCTAGAATATGCAGATGCTAAATTACCTTACAAAGCCACCTGCCAATACTCTCCCTTCTGCTAAGGTTACTGCTCAAGGAGGGGACACTACAGTAACACTCCTGGGCTCTGGTGATAAAACACTCATCGTGTTTAGGTTCTATGCTGTCCCATCACCTGGGCTCCAACTGAGGCTATACCCACCAATCCAGGACAACGATTAACATTGCCCTGCTGGGCCCACTGTTTTTTCCACACAGGACTCGCCTGCTGGAGACATGACAGACACGAGAGTTACTCCCAAAAACGTATCAGATGTCTTCTTCCCCTCCCTAACCAAACTTGTCAAGAAAACTTTCACTATAGGACTAGCAACCATCACCTTGTCCAGTGACAGTGGTATACAGATGTAAAACTGAAAAAACAAACACCCAATGATGTCAGTTTTAAATGAGAATCTATGCTTGCGACAGCGCTAAGTTTCCATTACCAACTGTTAATCCAATCAATACTTCCCCTAGTTGTTGGACTGGTTACCCTGTTGAGAAGGGTTCCTAACAGATGCTGTACGCATGTTACATTTATTATACTATTTACATGTTGTCGGGCTTGTGGATATATCAGAAGTGCCTTGCAGGTAGTGTCATATTATGCATGACTCAAGGACCGAATGTATCGTATGGATGGAGGTTTCTGGGATTTGTCCCGCATAATCTTCCCCCCCAACCCCCACGAACGCAGGCAGGCTCAACAGTGTTGTGTGTGAGACTCGTGCAGCAGGAGTGACCTCGGGAGCCTGGCTAGTGGCCCTCAACTGGCCTCCAGGTCAGAACGGGCCCTTCTGGTCTGGACGCCAAGAGCTGGAAGCCTTGCCTCCCACCCCCTCCTGCTCCAGGCTGGGCCAGGCCCCCGGAACGGACCCTCGGACAAGGCAAACACACACAGCCCGGGCTCCTGGAAGAGGCAGAGACGTGGTAACACAAAATTCAGCTCACTCCAAACTGCGCGAAGGCAGACCAATGTCTAACTCCAGACCCCGTCATCTGCCCTAGAACTACGGCCCCTGTGGGGATGCTCAGTGGGAAGTCCCTCCTGAGGGGAGGACACTCTGCCCAGGCCTCTCCTTCGGGACTGCAGCCGGGCTGTCTCCACGGGGCTTTGCCAGCCGCCGAGGCTGGGTGTTCTAAGTCCCCGAGTAGATGTGACTCGGCCTCGGGCTCCTTTACTGCTTACTCCTGCCCTCATCTGTGCGTGGATCTTCCTTTTCTTCTTTCGGTTCCTAATAGATTTTTACAGAATCAATGCAGTGTTTTTTCCCCTTTGAAGCAGAGAGTTCGGCTGCCGTGGATCTTTTGTTATAAAACACCTCGGTAGCATCTTCACTGGAGAGTTGATTGTTTTTGAAGACATCATGTTTCATGCAAATAAATCATGTCTGCAAAACTATCCTTTTGTGAGAGCCTTTACTGTCTAAATCCAAGCTAATTTCTTCCCCAAACTAAATTTTTTGACCACATTCCCTGACAATACGTGATTAACTTATCCGACTCCCAGGCCTGCAACATGGACAGGCACGGTCTGTCCTCAGGAGACTTACTATTATGCCGCAGTCAGATGGGTCCTCCTTGAAGATATCTTGCATAGATATTGTTTCTTCCTTTTTATAGCTGTTTTCTAAGCCTGAAATAATTGAAGACAGGAAGAGATAAACCTAAGGAATATCTTGAGTAGAGGAGAATTAAAGTGTTGAAAACACACAAGACCCAGGTGTGTTTCAAACAGTCACCACTGCATGACCACATAATGTAAAACTGAGAACAATACTAGCGAATAAACACACAAACTTTAGAATAATATCAACTAGAAAAAAACTCAAAACACGGAGAACATTGCGAGATGGGTAGAAGTGAGTTGGGGAAAACAGGAGGGGGAGACAAACCATGAGAGACTGTGGACTCTGAGAGACAAACCGAGGGTTTTGGAGGGGAAGGGGGTCGGGCGTTGGGTGAGCCTGGTGGTGGGTATTAAGGAGGGCACAGCCTGCATGGAGCCCCGGGTGTGCTGCATAAACAATGAATCTTGGAACACACACACACACATACACACAAACTAAGTTAAAAAAAATCTCAAAAAAGAAAAATAAATAATGATGGGCTATTGCAGAAAACATGAGTGGAAATCATTACCAAAAAAAAAAAAGGAGAGAGAGAGAGAGAAAATCATGACAAAGAGCACAAGGTGAAATTTCACCTCCTGTGAGGACAGGAACATTCCTTCTCTGAGGTCAAACTCAAGTACAGAGCAGTAATGACAGGACTCAGCTGCCTCAGGACTGCAGCAGCTCCCTGGCCACTCGGTCTTCTGAAGTTCTCATTCGCTCAAGCAAACGTGCACATCAGTGAGATCCTACTCACTCACTCGCTAGACTTCTCGCACGGAGCCCGTGTCCCCAGCTCACCTGGATTCCAGCCTTGAGCAAGTCCTCTGTCTTCCCTCCACAGCTCCCCGCCTTGCTCCCACTGGGAAATCACATCTGCCTGGAAGAACTGACAGCCTAGATCAACGGGAGAATGGTACGTGAATTTAAGGAGGAAGGACCGGGTGCACCCTGCACAACAGCCCAGAGAATAGCACCTTCAACACCGACAATGGTTCTCAGCTTGACCACCCCCGGTCAGTCAAGACCTTTGCTTGCGGTCAAGACCCCAGCTCAAAGGGGTGCAGAAAGCTCTGCGTGTGCATCCAGAACGAAATTAATGTTCTCATAGGGCAGCTACCATTATTTCCAAAGGAAGACGATAACATGCACTCCGCTGGAATACGCCGCGGCTTTTTATGCGGGAAGTGGTACAAGATGTTTGGTTTTCAGCTGTGCTCAAACTTCACCATAGCGCCCAGAGCAGAAAATATGTAAGATATTGATTTGTTCATCCCAAAACTATTCACTGTATTCCCAGCATTTTTCTGGGTCTTGGAGAAAGTGCAGGAGAAAGATACACAATTTGAGCCAAGAAGACTATATTCAAATTATTATGTAAAAGACCTGATGAAAATAATTTACAGATTTCATCAAGTCAGAACAGAAGGGCCACAGAGTAGAACGACTTAGGGCAGAGAGCCGCTGGAGTACGTGGAAGCGGCCCTGCCTACAGGTTTATCAATCAGTACATGAACAAGCAAACAGACAGATAGCGGCGGACTCACCCACGGACACCAGATGAGTGATGTTCTCCAGCATCACATCAATGTACAGCTTCCTCTGCGACCTGTCCATCAGGGTCCACTCCTCCTGGGTTAAGTCTATGGCTACATCTTTGAAGGTCACGGACTCCTAGAACATCACAGACAGTGTGATTCAACAGGCCCGTGCTCAGTAATCCACAGGAGAGAACTGTCCACGGGATACTGATGGCAAAGAGGGAGCGGTGTGGATAGGAGGTCAAACTCCACGTGTGGCTCAAACCCCACATGCTCCCGTGCTGATCTGCCTGTGCCTTCCTGACACACTGAGAAACAGACACATACAGTAAGCACAGAATGACTTCATGATCACAGAATCTCGATGGGAGATCACCCAATGATCTCTCAATAAATTGGGGATTCTGACTAGCTTCTTTGCAATTATCACCTCCATTAAACAGCACTGCGAGGCACCTGGCTGGCTCAGTGAGAAGCGCATGTGACTCTCGATCCTGGGTCCGGTGTGCGAGCCCCGGGTTCACAGAGATCGCTAGAAGGGCAAATGCATACAGGCTGGGGCTGCAATTTCTACTGAGCTAATGTGCAAACGCTTCTCTCACAGCCAACAAGGGCCACACAACCGATCGGTCCCTTCCCTACAAACAGGCAGAGACGCATGAAGCCAGGCCCACCACGGGCATACAAAACTCACTTGATCTTTAGAAGAGATCAGAGCAGACAGTATCGTGAGGGGCTCCTGGGGCTGTTCTTCTGGAGGGTGGCCCCACAGTGACGCCTCTGGCAGCGAGCTCTCCATTCTCAACAGCAGCTACCCTCGGATCCGTTGTCTGTGTATTAATCCTGGTTTTCTGTTCAAAGGCAACAGAATCCTCTCTATTAGTTCCGGCCTCTCTTGGTCCTTCAAAAAGTGCTTCAGTATTTTAAATTTTATTTTAATTCCTACACATATTCTGCCAAATGCACAGCTAATTTTTTTAAACTACTCCCTAAGCACTGTTGTCAGATTTCCAATTTTAACAAAGTTTAATCACAAAGAGGGAAAGTGAGTGAAAGAGGTAAGGGTAGTAGAGAGGATTTGAGTCATCTTTGGGAGCTTCCAAACTTCAGTATATATTAACCGAACTTTGTAAGTTTAAAATTGAGAGGAAAAAATGATTTCTTCTTTCTTCTCTTACACAGAGGTTTCTTGCATTCTCTGGAAAACAGCGGGAACACCTGTCCCCTCCAGCACCGACTGTGCCCCGCAGCACGTGACTAACACTAAGGAGTACACAATTTCCCAACTAAGACCACACAATGAATAAGAAAAGAAAATCCTGCCCATCTGTCTTCTGCAAGGACACGTGAACGGAGAATGAGATATATTCGTTTGAATGTTGCGAAGTAGAGGACTTCCTGATCAATCCCTGACCAAACGCAAGCATCCATGGGTCCTGAGAACAGTTAAATAGAGCCCAGATCCCCAAGCACAGCCCATGCACTGAGAAGACTCGGGCCAAGAGAAGCCTTCCCATCCATGGGCAGCAGAGCTTCCTTCCAGAGAAAGATCCCATCTCTACTCACCTGCAGTCGCATTCTCAAGAATTCCGCCACCCCCTCGCCTCCTCTGGAGCTCCAGTCACAGAGAGTACAAGCAATGTGCAGGAAAAGCTGAGCAAGGAAAGAGAAGCCAAGAGACTCCAGTCTCACCCACCGGTCCCAGACACCCTGATCATGAATCCCGGAGACCCCTCATGCAACCCCGACTCCCTCTACAAGAGCATGCCATGGGCCCTCAGGGCAGTGGGGGCTCTCACATCTGCCTGGAGCAAGTGTGAGAAGGCTTTGGCTACCACCGCTAGGAAGTAAAATATGAATATTCTTTGCTATTTTCAGACAAGGAATGAAAATCACTCAATTTATAAGTTAACCAGCAAGTTGTTTTTTTTTGTTTTTTGAGGGGTTTTTTTTTGGTTTTTTTTTTTTAAGATTTTATTTTAGAGAGAAAGACAGCGGGACCAGGAGGGACAGAGGGAGACCCCATGTTGAACATGGAACCCGACCCAGGGCTTGATCCCAGGACCAGGATCTAGTCTGAAACCAACTGCACCACCCAGGCACCCCAGAGACAAGGAAATGAAAATCACTGAGCTTACAAATTAACCAGCAAGTTTTTCATAGGGTTACTTAATTCCGTTCCTGATCCCCAAACCTAAAAGCCCCTGACTTAGAAAATACAGAATGCAGGCACTGTATGAGGAAATTTATTTATTCAATCTAACATTTTGGTAAAGTTGTACCTGTAATACTGTCCTACATTAATCAACAGCACAAACACTTCTGCATTTCACAAATCTTATACTTAAAAAATATGTAAACTTGGGGCACCTGGGGGGCTCAGTGGCTTAAGCCTCTGCCTTTGGCTCGGGTCATGATCTCAAGGTCCTGGGGTCGAGCCCTGCATCAGACTCTCTGCTTGGCAGGGAGCCTGCCTCCCTCAGCCTCTGCCTACTTGTGATCTCTCTCTCTGTCCAAAAAAAAAAAAAAAAAAAAATTGGGGCGCCTGGGTGGCTCAGTGGGTTAAGCATCTGCCTTCTTCAGCTCAGGTCATGATGCCAGGGTCCTGGGATCAAGCCCCATATCAGGTTCCCTGCTCCTTGGGGAGCCTGCTTCTCCCTCTGCCTCTGTATGTGTGGATCTCTCTCTATTTCTCATGAATGAATAAAATCTTTTTTTAAAAAGTCTCTTAAAGAAATAAAAAACATAAAAATTTGTAAACTTTATGGGGCGCCTGGGTGGCTCCATCAGTTAAGCATCTGCCTTCTGCTCAGGTCATGATCCCAGGGTCCTGGGATCGAGCCCCGAGTCGGGCTCCCTGCTCAGTACGGAGTCTCCTTCTGCATCTGCTTCTCCCCCCGCTTGTGCTTTCTCTCTCTCAAATAAACAAATAAATTCTTTTTTACAAATAAATAAACAAGTTTTGGCAAACTAAATTTGTATCAAAATTTTGCTAGTACTTAACTGTATTTCATGGAAAAATGGTATTACATCACAAACAAAAGTAGACTTAACTCACCTCCTTATACCTAGACTCCAAAAAATAAGGAAGACAAAATAAAAGTTTAATAAATATGACTCTCTGCTTGGAAATTTACATACATTCATTAACCCTTCAAAGACTGCTGGCTACAGACTGAATGCCCCAGCCCCCGCCCCCTCTGCCCCACACAAATCCACTCCTCAAAGCCCAACTTCCCAAGGCGGTGGTGCCTGGAGTAGGTTTAGAGGTAGTCATGACAGCAGGCCCCCCAGGAAGGAACCGGTGACATTATTAGAGGAACACACCAGAGCTCTCTGCCACGCTGGGACTCGCTGAGCGCCAAGCTTCTCCAAGCCCAGAACTAGACCGTCACCAAGTCCCAAATCTGCTGACACCTTGGTCTTGGGAGTTTCCAGGCTCCAGAACAGTGAAAATAAATGTGTGCTGTCTAAGCCACCTTGTCTGAGGTCTTTGTTACCAGCCGCCCAGAATGACTGAAACATGAACTTCTCTAACAAGTGACACGAACGTGGTTGCTGTTTCAGAAAGCTTTACTAGTGTGACAAACTTACACTGCTAAAGAGGGACACAGCTAGCACTTGAATTTGGTCTGTTTCCCCAACTCCAATTTCTACACACGGTCCTCTTCAGGGGTAGAAGCCACCCCTAGGTCTGGGCAGGAGCGCCGTGTCAGATCATGAACCAGAGACCCCTGCAGCAATCCCTGCCGGCCCTCCCTTCGGCAGCTGCTCAGAATCACTCCTCCTACCTGTGGGCCCCCTGCAGTCTACCAGCCCTTAATTCCATCATCTTTCCTGCCCACTTTGAACCCCATGTACTCCCTCCCACATGCATCCACAACAAAATAATGCAGTTTTGTTCCAACTGCGTATGCAAGCCCTGTCCAGTGCCTGGTTACGCGGCTTGTGCTCCGAAGTATCGGAGACTGAGACTCCCACTTGGTCAGTTCTGCCTCACACCCTGACCCAGCCATTCCTTACACCTAGTTAATGACCGTCACCCGGTAATAGACAATAGTCTTATTTCGAAAATCCAAACATTCAATTACATAGTCTTTTTTTCATACCAGTAACTAATTCTCTGGCAGAGACCGGGTGTGTCCGGACACTCTCTTCCTGGAGTCAACATCAGATCCCACAAAGCCCCCCTCTACGCCAGATGCCAGCCACAAAAGCAGCACTGGTCTATTCACACTTCTGCTGGGAATACCGCAGGCTCAGGAGTTCCCACAACCCTCAATTACCAAATGAGGTTTGGTAATTTTCTAGAATGGCTCTAGAATCTAGGAAAAACTTCACTTAGGCTTACTGGTCTGTTATAAAGAACAAAAATGAGTCGTCAGATGAAAAGGTACATGGGGGAGGTCCCAGAGGGTTCCCAGTGCATTATCCCTGTCCCCGAGGAGGTGGGGTGCATACCCTCCAGCAGGTGGAAGCTTTCGCCAACCTGGAGAGTCTCCAAAACTGGCTGGTTAAGAGTTTATAGAGCTCGACCTCCAGCAAGCTCTCCCATCCCAGAAGCTGCCAGGTGGGCTGCTATCATCTACAAGCACAAATGTATTAACACTCTCCAGCTTTAACTTCTTTCATGCTTCCTCACTGGCCCTGAAAGCCTCCTGCCTGCTGCCCCAGCCCATCCACCAGCTCCCCTGACTGCCGTCTGCTCCCAGCTCCTGGGGCACAAAAGGTTTTGTCTCAGCAATTTTACAGAACTTCTGTTCCCATGAAAAAACTAGTCTCTTAAATTATTCATACCTCCATGAATATCCCTAAGACTTTGCTCAAATAAATTTTTTTTAAGATTTCATTTATTCATTTTGGGGGTTGGGAGGAGAGCACAAGCAGAGGGAGAAGCAGGTTCCCCAACGAGCAGGGAACCCGACATGGGACTCGATCCCAGGACCCTAGGATCATGACCTGAGCCAAAGGCAGATGCTTAACCAACTGAGCTACCCAGGCGCCCCTGTTCAAAGAAATTAACTAAAATATCAGTATTTTACACAAGCGTTTTCCTAAAGGATATAACTTCCTTTAGGATTATGTACACAGCTTTTTTGTTTTTAATTTCTTTAAATTATCTTTCCTAAATTAGCCTTTAAACATCACACAGTCTGACAATCCGTCCTTCTTATTCTCTAGTAGAACTACTGTCTGGCACAAGCCTTGTTCCAAGTCCCCTTCCGCACATGCCTCTCTGCGGGAGAGGTCATCACTGCCGCAAGAACACTGCAGTGTGACTTGGCGGCCAAGACCGTGGCACAGGAGAGAACCCTGGAGACTAAGCACTTCATTACCTTAAATGCTTGCTATAAAAAGAACACTCATTTTTGAGAGTTAGTATTGATTCGCTTTTATATTTCATATAAATTCACAAAGAAAACAAATCATTTTTTCTGGAATCAAATGCCTGTGCCTAAAACGAAAATATACTGCCTGATAATTTTCTTCAGAAGTAATTTATTCTTTTATATATTAAGGTAGGTCCCAACTTTTTCTTTTTGTTAAAAAATATTTGAAACACATCCTATTTATGGGAAAATTAACACTGAAAGTATAAATTATTCTTGGAACCTATAATATTTTGAAGCATATCAAGGATTTCAACAAAACCTTACTTGAAATGGGTGCTGGATGGTCTTTCTCTCTTCCCACGGGCTAAGGGAAGAGCAGAGTCTGTACAAAGCCTTCATTTGCCTGCATGGAGATGACCAGGAACGGGTGCTGAGGGCAACTCCCCGGGGCCCAGAAGGATACAACGTCTCCCCCCACCCAGGTCTTAACTACAGGCACACCTCGCTTGGTGCACCTTGCAGATAGTTTTTTACAAAGATGCGTGGTGACGCAATGTTGACTGGCACCATCTTCTCAATAGCATTTGCTCACTTTGTTATCTCTGTGTCACCTGGTAATCCTCACAATGTTTCAAATATTGTCACTAGTATACTTGTTATTGTGATCTTGATGATACCGTGTGATGTGATGTGATCTTGATGATACGTGTGTTTGATGATGCTACTGCACTTGTTTTGGGGTGCCATGAGCTGTGCCTGTATCAGATGACTAACTTAATGCTGTGGGGAGCCTGGGGGACTCCGTCAATGAAGCGTCTGCCTTCAGCTTAAAAAAAATCACTGTTGTGTACGTTCTGACTGCTCCCCTTTGCTGTGTCCCCATCTCTCTCCCTCTCCTTGGGCCTCTACTCTACGAGACACAACAATATTGATCTCAAGCTGTCAATAACTCTACACTGGCTCTTAATTCTTAAGTATTCAAGTGAGGAGTCCCGCATCTCTCACCACATCAAAAGCTAGAAATGATTAAATGTAGTGGGAAAGGCCTCCTGTGCCCAACAGTTAGCCATGTTGTGAATACAAGGAAGTTTTTGAAGGCAATTAAAGGCACTAGTCCAGTGAACACAAGAATAAGAAAGTGAAATGAAACAAAGTTATTGCTGATATGGAGAAAGCCTGAGTGGTATGGATGGAACACATTCCCTTAAGCCAAAGCCTGATCCAGAGCAAGGCCCGAATTCTCAGTTCTGTGAAGGCTGAGGCAGGCGGGGAAGCTGCAGAGGGAAAGTCTGCAGCCTCTGGAGCTCGGCTGGTGGGATTCAAGGAAGCAGCCGTCTCCATGACATGAAGGACCAGGTGAGGCCACAGGTGCCCACGGAGACGCTGCAGCAAGTCACCCAGGAGATCCAGCTCAGAGAACTCAGGCAGGCAGCTGCACTCAACAACGGACTGCCGGTGTAGACCAAACAGCCTTCTGTCGGGAGACGACGCCATCTCGGACTTGCACAGCCAGAGACAAGTCAATGTCCGGCTTCAGAGCTGCGAAGGACAGGCCGGCTCCCCTGTGAGGGGCTGATGCAGCCGGTGACTCTAAGTGGAACCCAGCGCGCATGTCCCATTCTCAAAATCCTAGTGTCCTTCAGCATCGCGATCCATCTACTCTGCCTGGGCCCTACACACGGATTGACACGGCCTGGATGACGGTGCGTCTGTCTACAACACGGTTCACTGAATATGGTAAACCACCATCAAGGAACTACTGCTCAGAAAAAAGATTCCTTTCAAAATACGACTGCTCATGGACAATGCACCTGGTCACCCAAGAGCTCTGATGGAGGCAGACAATGAGAGTGACGTGGTTTTCATGCCTAACACAGCATCCATTCTGCAAACGGCAGGGAAATAGACGTGGGCTCAAGACCCAAAACTTTGATAAATTATAGGAGAAAGAAGTTTACAAGGATCTCTATAGGAAAAAAAAAAATCCAGAAAGAGTAGAGTCCCCCACTCCCTTTAAATTATAGGCTCAGACTGCCTGGGTGGCTCAGGCAGTAAGTGTCTGCCTTAAGATCTCAGGGTCCTGGAATGGAGCTCCCCCACCTGCCAGGCCCCAATGCCATTGGGCTCCCTAATCATTGGAGAGTCTGCTTCTCCCTCTGCCTCTGACCCTACCCCCCACCTGTGCTCTCTCATTCTCTGTCTCAAATAAATTAATAAAATCTTTGAAATGATAAATTAAAAAAAAAAACTGCAGGCACAATTATAAATATGAGTTGAAAAAGTATTTGTTGTTAGGGAAGAAAAGGTGTAGTGCCATAAAAGCAACCATAATGGAAACTGACAAGTGCTGCTGGCAGTCACTCATGAAGAGGACTGGGGAGACAGTGCGGGAAAAGAGCACAAGCAAATGTCCTGAGGTGAGGCAAGCCTGACAGGACCATGAACTAGCAAGAGGTATGTGCACTAGAACAGTGAGTCACAGTTACATCCCTCTAGTGACACTTAACAACTGAAGGTTGTTGTTGTGGTTGTTTTATATTTTATTTATTTGTTTGACACAAACAGAGAGATCACAGCAGGCAGAGAGGCAGGCAGAGAGAGAGGAGGAAGCAGGCTCCTGCTGAGCAGAGAGCCCAACGAGAGGCTGGATCCCAGGACCCTGGGATCATTACCTGAGCCGGAGGCTTTAACTCACTAAGCCACCCAGATGCCCCAACAACTGTTTTAATATTACATTTCATTTCTGTTTTGTTCAGTGTTCTTGTCTAGCAAACAAATACTAAAATCCATTTGTACATTTTTCTGGCAAACAAGAGACCACATGGAAGCTTCTCTGTAAAAGGAAAATGGGCAGAAGCGTTAAGATACACTTGCTGACACAGAGTTCCCTGCATTTACCCCAATTCAGTTATATCGGAGAGGCAGAGAGTCAAGAAGGGAGATGCTAATTTTAAAGCATCAAGATTAAAGATATTTGAATTGGGTCTGAGATAGTTGACTTCCTACTGCTGGTTCTTTCTGTTCTTCAAGTTAGCAGTCCAGGAAAATCGGTATTTATCAGATGTGATGTAAGCAGTGATCATTTCAGAAAACAGTAAGAGTACCAAATCCCTATGCTCTCCCCCGAAGACACCCACGAAAAAGCCCATACAAAGGCAAAATTCCCATGATTATGTGAAGAAATTCACAACCTCCATGAGAAGTGGAGAATAATCTCCCTTACAATGAGCACTGCTTCTGCAGGGATGCCTCTTCTCCTGCAGAAGGGCTGCAAGGAAACAGACTCAGAGACGCGGTGCAATCTGGTTTGCTCAGACACCCATCTTACGGGCTCCGTTTGTCACAGGGAGCTATGCAACCCATACTGACTCAAGAGGACGCCCGGGCACATACTGCATACAAACCTAAATGCAGAGGATGTGATGGAGAAGGTGGCCCTGAGGCCGGATGGGGTACACAGAGTTCTCTCCCTTGATGCCTACGTAAGCAGAGAGGCCATGAAGGAAAAGGGAAGGGAGAGTCCACATGTCAAGACTACTTGATCACCCATGGCATAAAGTCCTGGCTCCTGAGTCAGAGTCCACCTCCCAGGAGGTCTGAGAAGGGTAAGCTGAGCCAGGGGAATGGAGATTTGGAGACTTGGAGGAGCCCTGGGGCCCCCTTCTTTCTAAGGACTCCAGAGTGGCTACTGTTCTATTGCCTAACAGAAAAATATCTTCTATTTAAAAAAAAAAAAAAGAAAGAAAAATATCTTCCAAATTCCCGATTGATTTGAGCTCAAATATTACTATTTTTTAAAAAAAGATTTTATTTATGTATTTGACAGACAGAGATCACAAGCAGGCAGAGCGGCAGGCGGAGAGAGAGAGGAGGAAGCAGGCTCCCCGCTGAGCAGAGAGCCCGATGCGGGGCTCCATCCCCGGACCCTGGGATCACGACCCGAGCCAAAGGCAGAGGCTTTAACCCACCGAGCCCCCCAGGCGCCCTCAAATATTAGTATTAAATCAACGTAAAAGTTTTGAGAAAGCCACGGGGCGCCTGGGGGGCTCAGTGGGTGAAGCGCCTGCCTTCGGTTCGGGTCGTGATCCTGGGGTCCCGCGCAGCCGGAGGCCTGCTTCTCCCTCTCCCTCTCCGTGTGTTCTCTCTCGCTGGCTCCGTCAAATAAAACACAAAATCTTAATAAAAAAGACTTTTGTGTGAAAGCCAGAGGGGCGTCCTCGCTCCTAACCGACGTCCGCGAGGCTGCGCCGCGCGAACATGCGACCTGGGTCCGATCCCAGCGCACAAGCCCGGTGTTTCCAGGGAAGCCCCGGACGCGGCGACACTGACCTGCATCCCACGCGGAGTCTACCCGGCCGCACCGCGAGCCGCTGCCCCCGAAATCCCGTCGGCCGACCGCTGCTCCCGCTCACGGGCCACCTCCCTACCGGGGAGGCTCGCGGGGGCAGCTGCGCGGCGGGCGCGGACCCGGCGGAGGCGCCGGCGCCCCGGGCCCGACCTTGCACGTGGACGCGACTGCACAGCCCGGCCGCGCCGCAGCCAATGAGCGGCCCCCGGCTTCCTCCAATGGACTCTCCGCTCCCAGCGACCTTCCCAACTTCGCCCTTTCCCCCGCAAACCCCGGCCTCCCTTTGTTCCCCGCCGGCCGGGTCCCCGGCGCGCCTCTGCCCGGACGGCCACGCCGCCCCACGCCCGCAAGGCGCCCCGCGGGAACAATGGGGAACAATGAGCATCCGCGCGCCGCGCCCTCGGGGCGAGGAGCTCACGCTCCGCACGAGAGCCCGAGCCACGCGCTTCCCACCCGGCCCCGCACGGGCCGCAGACCCCGACCGCAGACCCGCGCTCCCCACACAGAACAGGCCGCGCGCCGCCCGCGCCGCCCGCGCCGCCCCCGCCGCCCCAAGGCCGCCCCCGCCGCCCCCGCCGGCCCAGACAACGGGGGCCGCGCTCACACCTGTCACCCCAACCGGGGCGCGTCTGCGCACGCGGGGCCCGAGGCCGCGCGCCTCCCGGGCTCACCTGGAAGTGCCCCGAACAGCCGCCGGGCGCAGGGGAGCGGACACCGAGCAGCCGCCCACCGACCCGAGCGGCCAGCCGGCCGGCGCGCGCCTGCGACCGTGGGGCCGAGCGGAAAGTCTGCGCCGCCTCTTCCTAGCTCCCGACGCACCCGGCCCCGGCCCCGCCCCACGCCGGCCGCGCCCCGGCCCCGCCCCACGCCGGCGTCCCGGCTCGCCCCACGCCGGCGTCCCGGCCCCGCCCCACGCCGGCCCCGGCCCCGCCCCACGCCGGCCGCGGCCCCGCCCCTTCGCCGGCGTCGTGGCCCGGCTGCGCGCTCGCTCTCCCCAGGCCCCGCCCCACGCGGACCCCGACCCCGCCCCTCCGCCGACGTCCCAGCCCGGCTCCGCGCTCGCCTTCCCGGGGCCCCGCCCCCCCGCCTACGTCCCGACTTCGCTCCGCGGGCGCCCTCCCCTAGCCCCGCCCCTCCGCTGACGTTCCGTCCCCGCTCCGAGCTCGGGGCCCCCCACCCCGGGCCTCGCCTCACGCTGCCTGCACCCTGGCCGCGGCTCCGCCCCTCCGCTGACGTCCCGTCCCGACTCCGCGCTCGCCGTCTCCAGGCTCCTCCCCACGCCGACCGCACCCCGGCGCCGGCCACGCCCCTCAGCTGACGTCCCGTCCCCGCTTTCCGATTACCCTCCCCAGGCCCCGCCCCACGCCGGCCGTATCCCGGCCCCGGCCCCGCCGCTGTGTCCAGTGTCGACTCCGATAACCCCCTCCCCAGGCCCCGCCCCACGTTGGCCGCGGCCGCGCACTGGCCCCGCCCCACGCTGGCCGCGCCACTCTCTAGCCCGATCCCGCCGTCAGACCCGCCCCCAGTAGCCCGGCCCGCAGAAGGCTCCGCCCCAAGTCGTCATTTCCTGGCGCCAGAACTTTTCTTGGCGCGAAGGATCCCCTGCGGTGGTGGGTGGGCGTTGGCGTTGGTGGTTCAAAGCCGCGCTCCGCCGCCGCGTCCCCGCCCGGTCCTCTCGGACGCCGCGGGCCCAGTCCCTGCCCGCCCCGCCCGCGCGGAGCTCCGCGGCGCCCTTAGACGCCCCGAGGCCGGGCGCTCCGGCGCTGGGGCCGAGCCAGCGTCTGTGCGGCCGCAGTGGCTCGGAGGCCTGCACGCCCGGCCTTCCCGGCGGCCCCGCCCCGCGTCCTCCCTCGGGACGCGGGTCCCGGCTCTGCACGCCCCACCCCCACCCCGCAGCCCGCTGGCTCCCGGGCCGCCCCGGCCCCCGGGATTCTGCCCACCCCGGTCCGGTCCTCGCCCGACCCCCGCCTCCCCACGGCCGTCCTCCCGCGGCCGGGTCCTGCGTGGGGCTCGCGAGGGCCGCCCGTCCGAAGCCTCCGCCCGGGGGGCACGACCCCGCTCGCGGTCGCCGCGTGCTGCGGGGCCCCCAGACCCGGTCCCCGGCCGTACCTGCCCGCGCGATCCCGCCGCAGACTCAGCGGCCGGGCGGCCGGCGTCCTCGCTGCATCTCCGCGCGCCGAGTGGGCGGGGAGACGGGGCGAGCGGCCCAGCGGGAGAGCCGGGGGGACGCGAGTGAGGCCGACGAGGAGGAGAAGTGGGAGGTGCTACGCGCGGCCGCCGCGGCCGGGCGCGAGGGCCCTGGGCGAGCCGCGGCGGCCCGGCGGGGAGGGAGGCGGGGCGGCCGCGGAGGCCGTGCGGCCCGAGTCCCCGCATCACTTTCCCGGTTGAGCGGGCTGTGCGGGCCGGCGGGGAGGCCTTGCGCTTTCCCTGCCGCGCTCCGTGCGGGAAGCCCCAGTGCTCGCCCGGGACGGTGCACCGTGTCGTGTGCCCCGCGCGGGAGCACATTCGCATTGGGGCCGGGCGGGTCAGGCGGCGCGGCGTGCGGCGGCCCGGGACCCGGCTGGCTCCGGCCGACTGCGTGTGGCTCCGCGTTCCTTTGTCCTCGTTGCACAGACGTTGAGGGACGGGCCGGGCTGTCCAGCCGCTCCTGCTCCGGCCCGCGGGGGCCCCGTGCAGCTCGTTCCCGGGATCCGCTGAGGACGAGGCGGGCTCCCCCGGGTCTCCCCGGGGTCTCGGGGCGCGCGGCACCTCCGCGGCCTCCAGGCCGACGCCAGCCTCCCGCGCGTCCAGGGCAGGCTCCCCCTTGGGCAGCGGCGTCCCCCGGCTCCTGAGCTGACGGAGGAGGTTCTGCAGCGGGTTCGGTGCCGTGCCAAATGGACGCCCACTCCGGCCTTCCCGGGCGGACGCTGGTGGTCGTGGGTCTCGTGCCCGCAGGGGGCAGAGCCGGCCTGGTCCGCGGCTGGTCCGCGGGGCCGGAGGTGGTGCCCGGCCGGACTGAGGCATTGGCGTGTGTCTCCGTGGGCCGGACGCCCTGCCTATTGTTTTCACTTTTCCCGTTTCCCGCTAGAAAAAGAAGCTAAAATAGAGGATCTAATGGACTTGGAGGGACAAGGAAGAGTGAAAGGGAGTGAAGGATTACCGCACTTCGTTCGTCGAGTTTGCCTACAATACACACCGCACAGGACCCATTCTTCTCTGCAGATGTCTTCCATGTAGTACAGTTGCAGTGACCTGTTTCGGTTTTTAGAGTGGAAATAAAAGACGAAGTTGATAGGCCTTCAAGAAATGGCATCTAGGGGCGCCTGGGTGGCTCAGTGGGTTAAAGCCTCTGCCTTCAGCTCAGGTCATGATCTCAGGGTCCTGGGATCGAGCCGCGCATCCGGGGAGCCTGTTTCTCTCTCTGCCTGCCTCTCCACCTACTTGTGATCTCTGTCAAATAAATAAAATCTTTAAAAAAAAAAAAAAAAGGAAAGAAAAGAAAAAAGAAACAATGTCTATGAAGTGTGCACTGTGTGTGAGATACGAAAGACCCGCAGGGCAAACTTCTTAGGTTCATAATATGTAAGGATTCATAGAAACTTCATTCGTATCTTATTTACCATCATGCATTAGAAACGTGTTTGGGGGCAGCAGGAACTCACTTTCATAGGGTTTATGGTTTTTGTCAACTACAGCAAGTGAAGCATGGAAACTATCAAGTTTAATGCAGGGGCGCCTAGGGGCTCAGTCCATGAGGCGTTTTCCTTTGGTTCAGGTCAGGATCTTGGGGTCCTGTATCAGTCCCACCTAAGGCTCCCTGCTTGGCAAGGAGCCTGTTTCTCCCTTTGCCTGCCTCTCTCCCAGCTTGTGCGCACTTGCTCGCTTGCTCTCTCTCTGTCAAATAAATAAATAAAATATTTTTTAAAATTTAATGTAAAAGACTACTTGCATGGATTTTGTTTACTTGAGACACATTTTATGTCTAGTGTAAGTCCTGTTTCTATCAAGAAGGATATCTAGAACACATGGTCATGTATTTCTGGCGTAATCCAACTTATTCCTTGGAGCAATATTAGATTACTATTTACATGTGCTTACTGTTCTAGAATGCTGAAAATAGAAATTAGCAAAATATGACAGGACATGAATATTCATCTGGAAAACAATCTGTCATTCAGAAGCAGTTCCTATTCTGGTTCCTATAAATGTGTTTGTGTATATGTTTTCCAGGGAACCTGGACTTAGGATCCCTTTTTTCCTCTGTCTGCAGTTCCTATTCTGGTTCCTATAAATGTGTTTGTGTATGTTTTCCAGGGAACCTGGACTTAGGATCCCTTTTTTCCTCTGTCCAAAGCCCTGCCTTGCAGCAAACATTAGGCCTCAGCCCTGTCTCACGGCTGACTGCCTTGCTGCCCTTTCTGCTTGCTACCCTCTTGTCTGGATTTGTGCTCTTTGTCTATAGCAGTTGAGGGACAATGAGAGCGGTCCCTGGACATCCTCCTCAGTATTCCCCAGGTCTTAGGGGATGACTTGGGGTGGCCTCACCGACTCCCAGGTTCTGGGATGTACTTAGAAAATTCTGGGGACATCTGGGCAGCTCAGGTCATGGTCTCAGGGTCCTGGGATCAAGTCCTGTATCGGGCTCCCTGCTCAGCAAAGAGGCTGCTTCTCCCTCTGCTGATCCCGATCCCCCTGATCATGCTCGCTTACTCTCTCACTTTCCCTCTCTGACAAATAAATAAAATCTTTATTTTTAAAAAAGATTTTATTTATTTATTTGACAGGCAGAGCTCACAAGTAGGCAGAGAGGCAGGCAGAGAGAGAGGGGGAAGCAGGCTCCCTGCTGAGCAGATAGGCTGATGCGGGGCTGGATCCCAGAGAATATGACCTGAGCCAAAGACAGAGGCTTTAATCCACTGAGCCACCCAGGCACCCCTAAATAAAATCTTAAAAAAAAAAATTTAAAAAGCAAGAAGGAAAATTCTGCTCAGGCTGCAGCAGGTGGGAACTTCTCTCAAGACTTGTCGGGGTGCCTGGGTGGCTCAGTGGTTTGGGCTGCTGCCTTCGGCTCGGGTCATGATCTCAGGGTCCTGGGATCGAGCCCCGCATCGGGCTCCCTGCTCCGCAGGAAGCCTGCTTCCCTCTCTCTCTCTCTCTCTCTGCCTGCCTCTCTGCCTACTTGTGATCTATGTCTGTCAAATAAATAAATAAAATCTTTAAAAAAAAAAAAAAAAAAAAAGACTTGTCTACTTGCCCCAGTGGTGTTTGGGCAGTGGGGATCTTAGGAGATTAGAAATTACTTTGCTGGTCTAAGGGTGCCCTTCCAGTGCCTGTAAGCCGCCATGAGCCCTTACTGGACCATGGGTGTCTTAGAATGCTTTCCAGGGCTCAGGCAGGGCAAGAGCCCGTCCTTAAGTCTCCCCTGTAGAAATGGTAGTTCTGGGCATCTGGAAAGGGACCTGAAATTTCCAGGTACTCATCAGGGGAAATGCCTTTGAGGGAAGGAGCGCCTGTATGTTTGCATATCTTGGGAATACTGAGTCATCCTGTCCAGTAAATCTGACCCTGATTGGATGGGGAAATATTATTTAATATTTTATAACCACAGCAGTGATCACTAATTGCAGCAGTAATTATGATAATGTTGATGAGCATCAGTAATAATAATGAACGCCTGGGGGGCTCAGTGGGTTGAGCCGTGCCTTTGGCTTGGGTCATGATCCCAGGGTCCTGGGATCAAGTTCCGCATCAGGCTCCTTGCTCAGCAGGGAGCCTGCCTCTCTCTCCGCCTCTGCCCGCCTTTGCTTGTGTGCTTTCTCTCTCTCTCTTTCTGACAAATAAATAAATAAAATCTTTAAAAAAAATAAATAATGATGATGATGCTCTTTATGATGATGACAATAATTAAAAACCATCAGAAGAACCCTCACTAAGCAGAACAGAACGCGGGCTTCCGGAGGAAATGATCAAGTACCCAGAGCAGGACTTACGGAACGGCGTGAGTCAGAGTCCCAGTTCTGCCCAGACTTGCTTTTTTTCTCACACGTCACAGGCCATGTTCCAGACAGATTGAAGGTGTGTAGCAGCCCTACAGGGACCAAGTCTGTTGGCAGTATTTTCCCAACAGCATTTACTCACTTTGTGTCTCTGTGTCACATCTGGTAATTCCTGCAATATTTCAAATTTTGTCTTTGGAAGTGGAACCTGAAGATGGGACTGAATTGCTGCATTTTCTTTCTCTTTCTTTCTTTCTTTCTTTCTCTCTATCTCTTTCTTTTAAATTTATTTATTTGAGAGGGAGAGAGTGTGAAAGGGAGAGGGAAAAGCGGGCTCCCCACTGAGCAGGGAGCCCAATACGGGGCTTGACCCCAGGACCCTGAGGTCATGACTGAGCCCCCCAGATGCTCCTAACTGCTGCATGTTCAGGATCAAACTCTAACAGATGAGGAGCTGCTTCTTGTGGATGAGTAAAGGTGACTCCCTGAGCTGGACTCCATGCCTGGCAAAGACGCTGTGAAGACTGTTGAAATTATGACAAAGGATTTAGACCATCACATAAACTCAGTTGATAAGGCAGACCCAGGGTCTGAGAGGAACTTTTGGAAGAAGTTCTACTGTGGGCAAAGTTTTATCAAATAGATTCAGAGAAAATCATGAAAAGGAAGAGTAAATCAATGTGGCAAACTTTAGGGGCGCCTGGGTGGCTCAGTGGGTTAAGGCCTCTGCCTTCAGCTCAGGTCATGCAAGTGAACACGTTTTACAGTCTGATATGTGAGTGAATGTGGCAAAATTAAAACAGTTCTCTGTTGAGTACTGACTGGGCTGCTAAGCACTGGACCACAGATTCTGTGGATTTGTCTCCATCAGCCTTTAAATTTTGCCACGTCTGTAATGCCACAAAATAAAGCTACAAATTAAGCACTTAGAAATATTTTAAAAAAGTGATTGATTTTAAGGAGAAAGTGGGGTGGGTAGCAGGAGAGGGATGAGGAGAGAAGCAGGTTCCCAGCTGAGCATAGATTTGCAGCATGGGGCTCCATCTCAGGACCCTGAGATCACGACCTGAGCTGAAACCCAGTTGGATGCTTCATCCACTGAGCCCCCCAGGCACTCCTGTTGTCTTATTTTAAGAAACCACCATGCCGCTCCACCTTCAGCAGCCATCCGCACCGAGGCCAGACCCTCCACCAGCAAAGAGGTTAGGACTCGCTGAAAGCTCAGAGGGGAGCATTTATTAGTGATGACTTTTTTATTTTTATTTTTTTAAATGTTTTATTCATTTATTTGACAGAGATCACAAGCAGGCAGAGAGTCAGGCAGACAGAGAGGAGGAAGCAGGCTCCCTGCCAAGGAGAGAGCCCGATGCGGGGCTCGATCCCAGGACCCTGAGACCATGAACTGAGCCCTGGGCAGAGGCTTTACCCACGGAGTCACCCAGGCACCCCTAAGTAATGATGTTTTTAGTGAAAGGCAGTCCCATTAGGGGTTTTGGACATAATGCTATTGTATACTTAGGAGGCTACAGGATAGTATAAATATGATTTTCTACACATCGGATAAATGTCCGGGTGGTACAGCAGTCTTGTATGCCACGAAGCCCCCACCATCCCTCACCACCAAACCACCCAGTCCGCTTGTCCTGGGCCCAGAGGTCCCAAGACCTGCTGGCAAATGGCCACCCAGAGCCACTGACCTCAGTGATCCAAAGCCAGCAGGCGGATACAGGCTGGTCCTCATCCATCAGCAAAGACTTCACATCTGCATTTGCCTTAAGCACCATCACGTATGTCCCACTTACCTGGCATCAGTCTGTCCTGGAGAAATCTGTATTGTCTGTCCCGAGACCTGCTTTCTAGTTAGTAAGTTACCGAGACCCATTGATCAAATAACACCAACTTTCACACTGGGACACCAGACACCTGATACTTAAGTCTACCTAATGGTCATCCCAAAACTGAATGGACGTCAGTCACCAAATTCAGGTGAACACGATGTGTTTGTAGAGTTAGAATACATCGGCCTGAAAAGCGAAGTTCTCCCTTCTTGGAGCTGACCTTCAGATCTCTTCTACAGCCAAAGCTTTTCTGTAAGTGGTGAGATAGTAAATGTCTTGTGCGTTGCAGGTCTTCGGTCTCTCTAACATGTCTCTCTTCGTGACATGTTATTCATTTTTTCCATAATTGTGCAAAAGCAGCCATCAACCGTACACAAACAAATGCGTGTGGTTTGCCTCCAGTGTACAAACAAGGACATCGAATTTCATATACAATTTTTATACATCAGAAGTGGGCTTTGGGGCGCCTGGATGGCTCAGTGGGTTAAGCATCTGCCTTGGGCTCAGGTCATAATCTCGGGGTCCTGGGATCCAGCCCCGCATGGGACCCCTGCTCCACGGGGAGCCTGCTTCTCCATCTCCCTCTGCCCCTCCCCCTGCTCGTGCTCTACCTCTCTGGCTCTCTCTCAAATGAATAAATAAAAATCTTAAAAGAAAAAAGAGTTTCTTTTGCTATTTTTCAAAACTGAGAAATGTAAGACACCTTTTTTTTTTTTTTAAGATTTTATTTCTTTATTTGACAGATAGAGATCACAAGTAGGCAGAGAGGCAGGCAGAGAGAAAGGGGGGAAGCAGGCTCCCCACAGAGCAGAGAGCCCCACGAGCCTGATGCAGGGCTTGACCCCAGGACCCTGGGATCATGACCTGAGCTGAAGGCAGAGACTTTTACCCACTGAGCCACCCAGGCCCCCCTGTAAGACACCTCTTCACTGGCAGCCTCATTGTCTCCAGAGCCAACTCTTTCATCCTCAGCAACATTATTTCAGATCCTGCACCCAACCCACTCAACGTGTTTTTCAAGTCTTTTACTGATGCATTCGTTTTGACATCATGTGTCCTGTGTTCAGAACAGAGCTGAATTCAGAAGGAAAACGTCAGCAGTTTTAGCAGCTTGAGCCAAGCGGTTTTCTGGACTTGGTTTTCAGTGGGTTAAGAATTCCTGTGTCCCCCACAGCCCTGGTTCACATCAGCTGTGCATTTCAGCATCTGTGCAGCTTCCCCTCACACTGGCTGTCCCAGGTTCATTTATTACTAGATTTTTTTTTGATGGAGTATTTGGCTTGCTCCCGTGCTTGCGGGCGGGCGGAGGCGGGGGTCACAGGCAGCCTCCTCTGTCCTTGCTCTGCCGCATGGAGCCTGCCACATGGCTTAAACCCATGACCCTGAGACCATGACCTGAGCCCAAATCAGGAGTCAGAGGTTTAACCCACTGACCAAACCAGGCAACCCTCTAGCTTGATGATTTTTGTATTTGATTCCCCAGGGAAATTGTCGATTCAGAATATAGCCAACTCTGAGTAAGCATGCCAAGATCCTTTCGGATTATTCAAAGAAAGGTGTCTTAGGGCAAAGATTCTGCCTTTCCTTAGCTTGCACACTGCCAATACCCCTGCTGATGATAATCATAACCCTAGGGAAACAGGAGAGGCAGTGAA
Source organism: Mustela lutreola (assembly GCF_030435805.1). Taxonomy (NCBI): domain Eukaryota; kingdom Metazoa; phylum Chordata; class Mammalia; order Carnivora; family Mustelidae; genus Mustela; species Mustela lutreola. Next base: position 42,056,234 of record NC_081307.1, on the reverse strand, counting down.
CAAACTTCTCTAAGTACATGACAAGTTACTAATGTCTGGGCTCATGGGATGTGGGCTCCTAGGTTGAGACAAAGCACCGTCCCATAGGCCACACTGACCAGCCGGATGGAGCAGAAGCCCAACCCGAAGGAGGGCATTCGTGAGCTTGGCAGGGCACCAGCCCTAGAGGAGAGGTCTGTTGGGAAGAGGCTCCCGCGTCGGTCCCCGACGGGCCTTCTCGTGACAGCAGATTTCAGGGTTCCGCCAGCTGAATGTAGGTGGACGCAGGAGCCAGACCTGCAGACTGGACGCCCGAGCTGCACCCGGCGCAGAGGTTCAGTCTGGAGCACAGTCACCCCTCAGCACCTGGCTGCCCTTCCCCCTCCCCCTCCTCCTCCTCTGATCTAAGCTCAGTGAGTTGACATATATCATGGAGGTCAGTGACTCATCAGTCGCGGTGGCGCCCAGTGCTCATTCCATCTCCTGCCCGTCACCCAGTTGCCCCACCCCCACCCCTCCCCTCCAGCCGCCCTCACTTTGTTTCCTACAGTTTAGAGTCTCTTACAGTTTGTCTCCCTCTCTGTTTCATCTTAGTCTTCCTTCCCTCTGGCTGCCCTCTGCCATCCATTCCCCTCAGGCTCACAGGGCCGACGTCTTATGTGCATACGGAGTCCAAGGCTCGGGGGTGTTGGCATGTGGCGCAGCACCCGGTGACAAGGACCAGCAGACCTCCTTCCTAGATCTCCCAGAGGACTTAGAACATTAGCAGTTGGCTGGGGCCGGCCTTCTGGCCAGTGGCAGCCTTTCCTGAGACAACAAGGGAACTCAGACTTTCCAGCTCAGAATGGTTCAGGATCCCCTCCATTCTGTGTCTCAGTTTGGGGCATTGATGCTTCCTGGGCTCTGAGCACAGCCAGAACATCTTAAACACCCTTGGACAGGCACTAAAGTTTCCTCCAGCCTTTCCATGAAGTCAGTATGTTTTCTGAGCCCTCAGTTGGCTTAGATACATTTTTGGTGGCTCTTCTTGGCTAAGCGTAATCTCTGGGTATTACAGCTCAACTGGAGAGGATGCTGGGCCCTCAAGGGAGAAGGTTAACTTTTCTAGAGTCACAGGCAAGCCAAAGGCGTCCTTCCTGGATCCGGCCCCCCGGCACCATGCCTCAGGGTTTCAGGAGTCCCCCCACCAGAGGGAGCCGAGGGAACAGGCGCAGACCCCCAGCCTCGTGTCTTTATAGGTCATTTGAGGAGCCTTTGGCAAGGCCGCATGGATAAAATACTTGGCGTTTCTCTTATTTTGTTAAATTGAGATATAATGCACATATCAAATACTCTCCCTTTTTATTTTTTTTATTTCTTAGACTTTATTTATTTATTGGACAGACAGAGAGCACAAGCAGGCAGAGTGGAAGGCAGAGGGAGAGGGAGAAGCAGGCTCCCCACTGAGCAAGGACCCTGATGTGGGACTCGATCCCAGGCCCTGGGATCATGACCTGAGCTGAACACAGTGGCTTAACACACTGAGCCACACAGAGCCAGCCAGGCACCCCTCCCTTCTTTTAAAAAAGATTTTATTTGTTTGACGCAGAGAGAGAGAGAGAGACAGTGAGCACAAGCAGGGGGAGAGGCAGGCAGAGGGAGAAGCCCACTCCACACTGAACATGGGGCCCAACTCAGGCTCGATCCAAGACTCTGAGATCATGACCTGAGCCGAAGGCAGACGCTTCACAGTCGGAGCCACCCAGGCGCCCTCAGTTATTGTTAAAAACTTGTCCCTTGCTCTTGTATTTCCCACAGAATTGCAGATATATTATTATTGTAGAATTACCACAGGTATTATGATTTTTCACGTGTCCCCACTAATCTTTGAAAGGAGGGTAGATGTGTTTTTTTGCATTTCTGGTTTTCTTTTTTCCATAAATGTCTTATCCCACATCCACTGGAGCAAATGCAGCAACTAGTACAAAAGATATTTTCAGTGAATGTTTGTTTTTGCTTGGTTGAATGAATAAAAGACAGATATAGAAGTAGTTCAAGAAGACTCATAAAAGTTCCTAGCTGGCTCAGTTGGTTAAGGGGCTGCCTCCGGATCAGGTCATGATCCTGGAGTCTCGGGATCAAGTCCCACATAGGGCTTCTCTGCTTGGCAGGGAGTCTGCATCCTGATCTTCCCCCTCTCGTGCTTTCTCCTTCTCAAACAAAATCTTAAAAAAAAAAAAGAAGAAGAGCTCACATATTTAAGGACTCATATATTTCAATATGAACATTATTTGCAAAGGGTTTGCATATAAACATTCAAGTTACTTTGAGTAGATTAAAACTATCAATAAAGTGGAAATAATATCTGTCGTATTTTAATAAATGAGAATTTGAATGTTTATGCAATTTATTAGAGTTTATTATTTTCTGAATCTCAGGATTGGTATAAGTGAATTAAATATACATACATTTTACATTGACTAAGGTAGAACATTCTTGTAAAAACATTAGGAATCTGGAATGTGATCTTTATTTTTTTAAAGATATTTATTTACTTATTTGACAGGGAGAGTGAGAGCCCAAGCAGGGGGTAGGAACAGAGAGAGGGGGAGAGGCAGATTCCTCACTAAGCAGGGAGCCAAATGTGGGGCTGAATCCCAGGACCCTGAAATCATGACCTGAGCCAAAGTCAGATGCTTACCTGACTGAGCCCCTCAGTTGCCCCAGATCTTTATATATTTTTTAAAAAATTTTATTTTAAGTCCTCTATACATCCACTGTGTGGCTCAAACGCATGCCTCCAAATAGTTTCATGCTTGGGGTGCCTGGCTGGCTCAGTAAGTAGAGTGTATGACCCTTGTCTATGGGCTGTGAGTTCAAGGCCCACACTGGGTACAGAGACTTAAAAAAACAAAACTAAGGGGCGCCTAGTGGCTCAGTGGGTTGAGCCTCTGCCTTCGGCTCAGGTTATGGTCTCGGGGTCCTGGGATTGAGTCCCACCTCGGGCTCTCTGCTCAGCGGGGAGCCTGCTTCCCCCTCTCTCTCTGCCTCCTTGTGATTTCTGTCTGTCAAATAAATAAATAAAATCTTAAAAAAAAAAAAAAAAAAAAAGGAAATCTCTAAAAAACAAAAAAAACACCAAAAACAAAAACAAAAAAACTAAGAAAAAAATTGCATGCTTTACTGACTGAGCCAGCCAGGTACCCAACTGTGATCTTTATTACAATTTAATGCCAAAGTATTTTTCACCTTGAGAAAACATTTATAAAATTAAAAGAGAAATTTATAGAGAAAAGTACATCAAGAAGGAAATCTACCGAGAACCATTTCTAGTATCTGAATGTGTTTCATGTGTTATCCACACAGGTTGTCTGGGACATCAGCACATCCTTAACATGCCCCACATAACTCCTGAACTTCCAGGAGCTTAAGATTTTTATGATTATTCCAGGAATAGCTGACTTTTTCATTTTCTTAAGGAAAAGAAGCTACTTTCTTAGTATGTCAAAAGCATCTGGGACTTACTGAGCACTGTCCACCTGATGTAGGTGTTGCCATATGTTTGTCTATACAGCTTAGGAACTATCCAGTGCAACACAGCGTTCTTAGAGCTGGTGGTCAGAGAACTCCTGAAGAGTTTAAAAACTTGTGCCGTCACCTTTGTCTATGAAAACTGTGCTTTACACATCAAACAATGTGTGTTAGTCACATTACTTACTACTGCTTCACGTCTGTAGTCAAAATTAGGAGCTACAATTCCATTTTATTGCCCAAACTGTTATTTTTCCTAAGTGTAATTAGCATATATTAATGAAGGATTGCTGAGCACAATGGTCAAGAAAGAATTCTTGAGACATTTTATGGTGCAAAAAGGTGGTCTTACTAAAGCACAGGGACAGGGGCACCTGGGTGGCTCAGTGGGTTAAAGCCTCTGCTTTCGGCTCAGCTCATGATCCCAGGGTCCTGGGACCGAGCCTCTCTGCTCAGCAGGGAGCCTGCTTCTCCCTCTCTCTCTGCCTGCCTCTCTGCCTACTTGAGATCTGTGTCTGTCAAATAAATAAACAAAATCTTTAAAGAAAAAAAAAAAAAAAAGCACAGGGACATGACCATGGGCAGAACTGAACTGAGCTTGTGAGGGGAGGCCAATTATGTGTTATATAAGGTTTTCTATCCTATGGAGGCGAAGGTAATGTTACGGCTCCGGAAATGGAATCTGTAGGTTCTGGGAGGTCTGGCTACTATTAAGACCGTGTTTTTCTTATAAATCATTAGACTGTTCCAGATTATAGTGGAGTTTCATGCCCTGCATTACTGTAATTGGTGTGTTTACATGTGGGGTCCAGGAGCAAAGGGTCAGGAAGGAATTCCTGAGATGTTTTCAGTGCCCAGAAGGTGGTTTTGATGAAGACGGCAAGCTGAGGACAAAGCAGAAGCTGACCCCCCGGAGGTGGCATCTGTGGGACATTCCTCAGGCACTCCCGCCCACCTGAAAGCTAAGGGAAGGGTGGACAAGAATGGCGACCAGACAGGACAGGAGTCTCCCTCCGTCAGCTTACCAACGGCCGTGACTTACAGGCCGGAGTTCTGGCCCAGAGCCTGACTCCCAGAGACCCACAGCTCCACTTCCTGCAGCCCCGCCACCCTTCCCTCCGGAGGGACTGTAACTAACTTCAAATGTTCTCGCAACCCGCACCCACTGACAAGCACTTAGAAACACGCAGAGGAGAACAATCGTCCAGGAAGCTCCCCACCGTCTCCCCGCTAATGCCCCGCTAAGGAGAAAACCATCCTGGGGTTGACAACCACCAGGCTTCCAGGAGTCCCTAGGTCCTCGTTAGCATATCAAAGTCCCTTTGGACTGTCTCCCCTGTCCTTCCCTCCCCCAACTCCCGAGTAATCCGTCAGTCCGGAAACCGGGGCACGCCCACGGGTTCTGTCCCTGCGCCTTAATAAACACACCACCTTTTTGCAGGAAAGGGGTCTCCAGAACGTTCTCGGCCTTCATGGGCCCAGGACCCCAACCGTCCAAAGCCACATCAGTTTCAGTAACGCGTGGCCGGAGAGCTGCCCGGGGCGGGGCGCGGGCGTGGGGGGAGGTCAAGGCCAGGGGCGTTTCCACGGGACGCGCGGTGCCGGCGAGGACGCAGGGCTCCGGCGCTCCGGGCCCGGCTCTCGTCGAGCGCAGGCGGTTCCCCTCCGCGGAGGCACCGACACGCCGACCGGGGAGCTTCCTCGGAGGGTCGGTCCTGCCCGCCCGCAGCGCCGGCCCGGGGCGGCTTCCCCGCGCACCGACGCCCCCGGGGAAAGCCTTTCCGGGCTTCGAGCGCGTCCCGGCACGTGCTTCCCGCCCCCGCGCGGCTCCCGGAGGTCGCCCCGCGCCGGCGGCACCCGCTTCCCGCGAGCCGGGGGTCACGGCCGTCCCGACGGGCGGGGGGAGCGCCTGCGAGCGACAGCGGGGGCGGACGCGGGGCGGGTCGGGAAGGAACCCCGGGAAGGACGGCTCGGTGCGGGCGGAGCCGCGCGGGGCCGGGTCGGCGGAAGCTGCGCGCGCGGCCCCGGGAACTCCGCCTGCGCCGGGCGAAGGTCACATTCCGGACCCCCCGCGGGCTCCGCCAGGGCCGGCCCCCCGCCGCCGCCGCCGCCGGGCCCCGCACCCCCCGCCCTCCGCCCACACCCGGCTCCCGACCCCGCTCGCGCCTCCCCTGCGCGTCCCGCCCCCGCCGCCCCCGCCGCCCCCCAGCCCTCCTCCCCGTTCCCGCCGGGCCCACCCCCCGCCCACACCGCGGTGGCGACCCCGCCCGAGACGCCCACTCCCGCCCGCACCCCCGCCCGCACCCGCGCCCTCCCCCGTCCCCGCCGGGTCCCGCCCCCGCCCGCGCCCCCCGCCCCTCGCGGCACAGGCCCTCCTCCGTCCCCGCGAGGGTCCTTCCGCCCACGCCCCGACCCGCCCGCACGGGGAGACCCACGTCCAGCCCCCTGAGCGCCGGGCGGGGAGGAACGAGTCCCCGTGAAGCGGCTCCGGGGAGCGCGACGACTCGCGCGGGGACGCCCCGGAGCAAGGCTCCCCGCCCCCAGCCGTGGCGGAGACGAGGTAGCGCCCCGCCCCGCCCGCGCAGCGGCCGCCTCCGAAGGCGCATGCGTCGCTCGGACCGGACCCTGGGGGTTCGCGCGCCGCCTGCCGGCCGCCGGGAGCCGCGCAGGAGCTGTGAGCCGTCGTGCGGTCTGGCGCCCCCTCCTGGTCTCCGCGCGCGAGGCGGAACTTCCGGCCTCGGTTTGGAGCGCGGGCGCCCCGGGGCCGCCCCCGCAGCGCGCTGAGCCGCCAGCGTCGACGCCGAGGCCGGCCGCGGAGGTCGGCCGCTGCCCGCGCGCTCATACTAAGCCGCCGCCGCTTGGACGCTGAAAGATGGGATTTTAAAAGGGTTTTATGTATGTATTTGACCGACAGAGATCCGAGGGGGCAGAGAGAGGGTACGCGGCCCCCGCTGCGCAGACGGCCCGACGCGGGCCCGATCCCCGCACCCTGCGGTCGCGACCCAACCGGTAGGCAGAGTCTTTAACCCGCTGAGCCCCCAGGCGCCCGCAGTGCTCTTAAAATGACAGTTCTTCGACCTGATGCCGGGAGTCGCGCCGTCCCCGCCAGCGCCGGGCGCGGACCCGCGGGCACAGCCCGGGCCGAGGGGCCGCGGGAGGCGCCGCCCGCCCCGCCCGGGCTTAGAGCCGCGCAGGACCCGGGCGTCGGGGACCGCGGCGTCCAGCAGGTCCTGGCGGGGGACGGGACGCCGCGCCCTGGAGCGCAGGGGGTCCCCCAGAGCGCGCGGGGGAGGCGACCGCGGACACACCTCCGGGGGCCGCGCCGACGCGTTCCGGTTGAACGGACCGAGGCTTACGGTGCAAACCGGGACGATTCCCGAAGAAACCGGACGAGAAGATCGGCAGGACCGGGGCGCGGGTGCGGGGCTCCGGGGCTTAGCCTCTGCCTCCGGCTCAGGTCCTGGTCTCAGGGTCCTGGGATCGAGCCCCGCGTGGGGCTCTCTGCGCAGCGGGGAGCCGGCATCCCCTCTCTCTGCCTGCGTGGGGTCTCGGTCAAATACATAAATAAAATCTTTTAATTAACAACCTACAGGACTGCGGGTGCTGACAGTTTTATTTACAGCAGCCAAAGCCAACCCACGCAGGACAAAAACCTGACAACATGGATTTTAGTCACAGTAAAAAATGTGGATTTTGTACCGGTCAGTATAAATTTGTCGGAACCCCAGCAACAGCGACCCCTCGGGTCAGCCGTGGGCTCCGGGTGGTCCTGGTGCGTGCTGCAGGTTCGCACGCTCCAGAGGAACTGTCCGGTGGCACCTGGAGGGGCTGAGAGGGACTCGGGGCGGTGTGTGGAGACCGGGACCTGCACGGAGAGAGTCAGGGTCTGCAGAAAGCGCAGTCCCCGGAGTGAGTACCGAGCGCGAGAAGGTAGCCTGTGCTCGCGGAAATCCCACCGGGATGCGTGACCAGACGAGATCCAGGCACCAAGCAGCAGCGTTGCGGGAGCTAAGGGGGTCCGTGGACACAGGGCGTCTGCCCCAGAGCACGTGCAAGGTCGGAAGGATGACACCCTCACAACCATTACTGGGAAAGCACTTCTTTACAACTCTGGGCTGAACTTGCTAGAGGAGGCCATCTTATGCATCTTTGTTTAAAAAAAAAAATGCAATTATTGCATTCTGAAAGACCAGTTCGGTAAAATCGGGTCATGCAAAAGACAAATGCCCCTCCTTCTCACATCAGAGTCCCCTCAAGACAGTGAAGCACTCGAGGAATCTTGAGGAACTTTTCAGTCTTTCTGGGTAACCTGCTCCTCACAGGGATAACTGGTGCTCTGCACACGGGACCCAAAGACTTCTCTCTCTCTCTCTCTCTCTCACACGCGCGCGCACACACACACACGGCTCCGCCCAAGACTTGCATAAATGATTTAAAGTCTTGGCTTCACGTCTCATCTTCAGTATTGTCCTGCAGAACACCGGGTTTCTGGCCTCTCAACTTACTGAATTATGTATATGTTACATCTCTTGCAAAGGGAATTGAACGCAGTTAATTGTCATGATTACATACAAGATTTCCGAGGCTGCCTAGGTTCCTCCCCAGCACTCCTCGAACGGAACACAGTTCAGGACCCCATGGACCTCATTCTGCTTGCTCTGTTTTCTGTGCGGCTCGTGGAGATCTGCCACGACCAGAGTGCTGGTCGCAGCAGGAGACGAGGAAATGCCATGCATGTGGTCATTCACTTCCCAGCGGCCAAAGGGAGGGTTAAGGCTCAGATACTTTGACGCAGCTGTCCACACCCCATGACTTGGGTTCTGAGCCCACTTCTTTCTGGGGGGGTTGTGCCTTGTGTCCATTGATGTCTCGGCTCCCTTTCTTGGTCACTGTGGAGTGTCAGGACTTCTTACCCATGCAGTAGTTTTCTATACTTTCAAACTTCTGAGGGAAAGTTTTGTGTTTTCCTGAGGCCCCGTCGGGTATGGGAGCCAGAACAAGCAGTGAGAGCTCTGTCTGATCCCAGAGACCACGTCACCCTCTGGGTGTCACCCTCCCCAGGTGTCCTTTGGACCACCTGCCAAAGCCTGGCCTCTTCACCCTTTGACCAGCGACCCGAACCCCCGTGGCCCACTGCCAGGGGCTCTTGCTCTCCTGCTCTGCTGGGAAGCTCCGGTCTCTGAGCAGCCTTGCCCTTCTGTGTAATGTCGGGTCTCCTTCCACTTCCCTCCGCTGGCCAAACCTCAGCCTGAGTTCATTCCCCCCTGCATGCTCCCTGAAAGTCCACGACCCCTCACTGACGAGCCCACCGGCTCCCAGTGGCCGCTGATGCTGACCTTCAGCGTTCTGCTGGTCCTTTCTCTTGCTTCGGCTGCTAGGTGACAATCTTGACCCCATGGAAGCAATCAGAGCAGGACTCCCTAGGCCCCCCACTCTCCTGGGCCAGCTTCCCATCCCTTCCCTGCTCACCACCCCAGAGGCCTCCAAACTCCACTGTTCACCAAATGCTTTATTGTTCTCTATCAAGTCATCCCTGTCCAGGAGTATGTGGGTCACTCCACCCAGGCGAACCCTGCCGGCCATTTGTGGGTCCTGCGCACCCTGTCAGCAACTGTCCAATAGGCGGGCCGTTTGTCCTTGGTGTCCACCACCCCTTCCAGCAGCTCTGAATCTGCTGGAATCAGCTGCCCCTCCCACAGACAGGGTCTTGGCCTGGGGACCTCCACATCTGAGTGCGAGGCACAACCAGTACTGGACCTGGCCATCTGTCCGTCATGTGGGGAAATCCCTTATGTCCCTGGTCTTCGGAACACAGCCTTCTTTGTCTTTGTCCTTTGGCAGCTGGCTCTCCCTGGGGCTCCTGGGGCGTCCCCTGACCTTGGATCTGCGATTCCCACAGCCTCCCCATCCCGTAAAGGGGAGCCTGGGCCTGTGACAGGGTTTCTTCCCGTGCAGACTCATTTTCATCCTGTGAAGGAACCTTGCAAGCCTGTGCAGACCCCCCGAGGCCGGGCAGGGCACCAGCTGCTCTCACCGGATCCCTGACCTCGGCCTCTGACCTCTAGCCTGTGATCCAGCTGTGGCAGCAGAGAGCGGCTCTTTAAAAACTGGTCCCACTGTGTCTCCCCTTGACTCAAAACCCTCCTACGGCTTCGGTGTCAGCATCAAAGTGTTAGTGCCCAGGAAGCACATGGGCCCTGCAGAACCTGGTCCCGACCACCTGCGGGCGCCCTCGGGGTCTAGCCGTCAGTGGGCACCGGAGATGCCCTCTGCACACTTTCCCACGCCTCCCCTCTGCCTGCGGAGTTCTCTTCCCAGCAATGCCGGGTCCACACCCACATCCAGGCCTGCAGGCCCCGAGGGGCCGCCAAGGGGTCACCTGCCCCTTCCCAACGCAGGACACTCCCATCACTGCTTTCCTTCACTCGTGGGCACGGAGATTCCTGACACCATGCACCCCTCCTCGTCCATAATCCATCCCCTGACCTCAGCCTGGGCCCATGGGGCTGTGCGCAGTTCGCTGGTCCCGGGATCCCCCGCCGCACTGAGAGGGGCGCGGGGGAGCGCAGGGGAGGACAGAGGCCTCTGCAGGGGGGACCCTCCAAGCAGCCAACCAAGGGCTCCCCGAAGCTGCCCACTGGAGGGAAGGAGGTGGGCAGTGCTTCTCCCCTGTGCATCCAGGGCGCATGAGTGGGGTGATGGGGGCTGGGCAGTGACACCCCCAGGACACTGGCGGGGGCCTGCTTGACGCGGCTGCCACAGGCCCACTGCATTAGCCAGGTTCTGCGGAGACCAAGAGCCAGGTGGGCCTCCACAGATAAGCAGGGAGGTTCCTCCCGAGGGACCAGGGAATGCCCTCCACAAGCCACGGGCCCCACCAAGCCACTGTGGTCCCCAGCCGGATCTAGAGAACCGCCCATCGGGGACCCCATGTCTGAGGGCTCCCAGGGGACACCCTGCACCTGAAGGCAAATTCGGCTGCCCCCGCCCTCCTGTCCTCCGTGGGCCCTCAGTGGTTGTGGGATGCCAGACTCCGTCCTAGTCGCCGGAGCACAGGAGCTGCTTTACTCCCCTCTCCCCCTGTGCTGGGGTCCCTGTCCGTGTCCGCAGAAGAGGACACAGCCTGCTAAGTGACCAGCTCCAGACGATTAGGCTTACGAGCGTCATCTGTCAGAAACAACACTGGACCCTCTCTCCAAAATTTCTGCTTTTCCCACCTGTGACAGACTCACGCCGGGATCACCGCTAGTACGAATCAGCCCTCGTGTCCTGAGTGACTCTGGTGAGGCCCTGGCCCAGCGGAGACACCAGCTCCCTGCTCCGCCCCTGCACGCCTCTGTCCTCACGATGCGACGCTGGTCCTCCAAGGCTGGGGGGCAGCCGGTCCTCCCAGGGCCTCGCAGGGACCGTCCCGAGTTCCTCACACCTGCTGCAACGCCGGGACCTGGAGCGGGCTCAGAACACCCCTGAGTTCGCAGACACCGGGTGCGGAGGTCCTGCTGAAGGACAGGAAGATGCGGTCTGTCCTGTCTGAAGGAATCCGCCCCCTGTAGAATCCGAGGCGCAGGATGTCAGGTGTGAGCCGCGGCCCCTGTCCCAGAGGACTTCCACGCACTTGCTTCTGTTTTGGTGTACTTGGGTACATACTCAGCCTTGAGTTCTCTGGGGTGTTTTGTTTTGCTTTGTTTTAAAGATTTTATTTATTTATTTATTTGTTGAGAGAGAGAGAGAGAGAAAGAGAGATCACAAGTAGACAGAGAGGCAGGCAGAGGGAGAGGAGGAAGCAGGCGCCCCGCTGAGCAACGAGCCCGATGGGGGACTCGATCCCAGGACCCTGAGATCATGACCTGAGCCGAAGGCAGAGGCTATAACCACGGAGCCGCCCGGGCACCAGGCTCCCCTGTTCTGTTTTGTTTAATGTGTCCTTGACCTCCCCTACCTCCCAGGTCTGTTGAACAATCTTACATTTCTGTGTCAAATCATTCAAACTCTCTTACCATTAGGATATTTTTCTTTCGGAAGAATGTGTATTACATCAGATTAGGCTTCATAATCGTCTAGAAAGCAACTATTTCCAAATGAACTCTCAGTAGTGTGGGCTGTTCGCATCACCACTGTCCCTCTGGACTCCGTGCCCTCCTCCTCAGACCCACGCTGTGCAGGGTCCTGGGGGCAGTGACACTTCTGCCGCCTGGCCTGTCCTCACCGTATGGCTCAGAAGTCCCTCTACTTTCCTGACAAATGTCCAGATCTTCTTTAGCATTTCTACCACCAGAAAAGATTTCCCTCATTTTTGGTCATTTTCCTGGCATTGTGGGAAGGAAAGGAAGTTAAATCTGTTGGCTTATATGAGGATCTTGATTTAAGAACCTTCTAAATGGTATCACTGAAAAAATAAAGGTGCCTGATGGTCTAGAAACGCTTCCTGTGCTGTCGTAGAAACAGGGCTCTGGCGTGAGTAGTTCACTGTGTGCACTGCCAGGACAAGCATCTGTCTTCACGGGAAACACACGCATCTTGAGAACAGGGGCCCCTTGCACACTCTGCTGTGCCTTATGAAAATGCTGTGATTCAGCAGTTGTGGATCTTACGTAAGAATTGTGAGCACATTATTTAGGCTCTAATAAACCACTCAGAACAAATTAAGCTTCAAATTAAAAGGTTTAATTTTTAAAATTTCAAAAATGTATTCTATCTTTTTAAAAGATTTATTTATTTGACAGAAATCACAAGTAGGCAGAGAGGCAGGCAGAGAGAGGGGGGGAAGCAGGCTCCCCGATGAACAGAGAGCCCGATGTGGGGCTCGATCCCAGGACCCTGAGATCATGACCTAAGCCGAAGGCAGAGGCTTAACCCGCTGATGGACCCAGGTGTCCCCCCCTGCCCATTTTTTTTTTTTGAAGATTTTGTTTATTTATTTGAGAGAGAGAGATAACAAGAGAGAGCACAAGCAGGGGGAGCAGCAGGCAGAGGGCAGATTCCCTGCCAAGCAGGGATCCCAGGACACTGAGATCCTGACCTGAGCTGAAGATAGACCTTCACCAACTGAGCCACCCAGGGGCCCAAAAATGTATTCTATTTTCTAAATTGGTCCAGTGGATTAAACATGGACACACAGCGGACAAGGGGGGATAGAGGAGCCGCACCTGACATTCGCACTCAGCATTTACCTGAAACGGAAGCTGCACAGTCATCCCTCCTCTGGCCCTACCTCATCTTCCTGGAAGAACACACCCCAGAGACAAGCAGTCGACCAATGGGAAGTGGGGCCTCCTTCCAAAGGGCTGGGTTCTTAACTGAGACTTGGCTGCATCTTCTGGCTCATCTGTTCCCTTCCCCTTCATCGAGGCCGTGTGGTAGCAGAACTACATGCCCGGAAAGGACCGAGCCGCACGAGGCGATCGGCCCTGCGCAGGGATGCTCGTCCGGATCTTCGGCTCCGGCTCTCACCGCAGGCGTTAGAAGACAGATCAAGTGTGGACTCTGCTCCTCCTTGTCCCGGCCAACCTGGCAGAACCCCCTCCTGGTTTGAGAATCCCACCTCAGCCCCTTCGTAGGCTGCCGCCTGTGGGGACACCGTCTGTGGGCACACTTGTTTGGTTCCAGAACCTTCCCACATTCCAGCCATGGCCCTTGGTCTGCACGACCCTCTGCATGACTGCAACGGAGCACAGGGATCCTTCCTGGCAGTGCTGTCACCTGTGGGGAAGGAACGGCGTGCCCAAACGCAGTGTTAAACCTGTTGGGCAACAACATGGATGCCCTGTGGTCCCTGTGAAACATCAGTCCGTGCCCCGCCAGCTGCACACGTGTCTGTGTCCCCTGCACCAGGACACATGGCCCCCTCCAGTGCAGGGACAGGGGGGATAGATAGCCAAGCTGTGCCTGGCTTGGCCCCATGGACAACCTTATGTGGACTCAGAACTATGGTCACCGGATGTCAAAGCCACGTGAGACGTAGAGCCGGGGTCAAGCCCTCACCAGACCGCATCCTCCTTTCTCAGCCCCGACTCTGCAGGGGCACGTCTCCGCTGTGGGGTCCCGCATGCTCTGCCGCTATTTCTGTCTTGACCGCCTTCCCGCCGCCTGGCAGACAGCAAGCGTCTTAGAGCCGGGGGGTTTGTTTGCTTCACCACATGAAGCGGAGTGAGCGTACAGTTCAGAGCTCCTGTCCCTGCCCCCCGCTGGTCCCCCGTGACTGTCTTGCGCATGGTCACACGGCACATGCTGACGTGGAGTGCACAGATTCTGTACGCGAGAAAGCAGATGGAGAGGCCACACGAGTTTCGACCCAGGCGGGAGCCACAGATGTAGGTCAAGGAGAGAATATAGGCCTTGTCTTGCCAGCTCCCTTGGACGGCAGGCCATGTCCCAGGCTGTTTTCCTGACGCGGCACCCGGTGGGCCCGGCTCAGCTGTGCTGCGGGGGGGAAGGCAGGTCCTCCAGCCGGGTGGGGAACAGCCTCCCGGACAGCCTGTTCTGCACGGGGGCCTTCATACACTTCCCACGAGAAACCCCCTTCCCACGACTCCCCGGCCAGGCCGGCAAGCTCCCAGTGGAATGGTAGCTTCCTCCCCTGGACAAGGAGGCACGGAGGGATGACAACTCAATGTTGGCAGAGGCTTCCAGAATTTCAGAGCCAAATTTGCAGCCCTCACTGTGAGGTTTATCCCTATCCGTACCTACTTTTCCTTCCCTCTTACTTTTTAAAAAAGTTTTTTTCATTTTTTTAAGTAAACTCGATGCCCCTCGGGGGCTTGGGCTCACTACCCTGAGATCAAGAGGCACCCGCTCTCAGTCCCACTCCTTGCCCGCAGGGTGGAGGATGGCGGCTTCGTGCCCAGGAGCGGGGCCCTGCTCTGTTCGGTGGCACCACGAGCCCCGGCGCCCACAGCAAGGAAGGGTCACGTGCCAGGGGGCACGCAGGGGGCCGAGGACTGGACGGTGGCGGCCCCCGCTGGCCAGCGCGCAGGGACAGGCACGACGAGGGCGGCCTCTCCGCTGCGCTTCGCCTCACGTCCTCGGCCCAAGCGGCGCCCCCCCCCGCCCCCCCGCCACGGCCGCTGCCCGCCCCGTCCGGACCCCGCGAAGGTGGCCTGCACCGCGGCGCCGCGACCGCCGCCACGCGGGGACCCCGAGCTTCCTCACGGGACGGCTCCGTCGGCGAAGGTTCAGAGACAGTAAGGCCTGGAGGGGACGCGTCGGTTCTGTCGCGACCCGTCAGCGAACCAGCGACGGCGACCGTGCCCCGACGGGACCTGTGCGCGCCGCGGCCCCGAGCGCCCCGAGATCTCGTCCCCACCGAGGCCCGGCCCGCGCCGACGGCGCCTTCCTCCCGGGAGCGGCCTGGCCCGGCGGCGTCTGGAGGCGGGAGGCACGCGGCAAGCGCGGGGGCTTCTCCGCTTCCAGCCTCCGCCGGGCTGGGCTGCCGGTGCGCGAAGATGGGGTCCCCCGGGCCGCACAGGTGCGCAGTCAGCGTCCTGGCCCGTCCGCCCGAGCAGCTCTTCTACCCCAGGACCCGCCGCAGGCACCACGCGGGAACCGCAGGCGGAGCGCCCTGGTCTGCACGTCGGGGCCCCCACCCGCATCGGGCAAGCTCTCGGCCCAAAGTGATGGTCCTGGGGGGACCTCGGGAGGTGATGAGGTCGTGCGGCAGCGCCCACAGATGGGATTAGGGTCCTCATGAGCAGAGACGAGGTGCTCGGACCTCTCTTCCTCCGCTCTCTGCCCTGTGAGGTCCCGCGAAGGCGTCTGCAAACACCAGACCTGCCCGCACTTGGGTCTCGGACATGCGGCCTCTGGGACCGTGGGAAAGGAGCTTGTGTAAGCCATCCCTTCAGCTGGACTAAGACACCTGCCCCTGCGGCCTAGGGGTTTTGGGGGGACAAATACAGCGTAAAAGCTGAGAAAATCTCTGAGCCAGGTGGCAATGACACCAGCCAGCCCATGGAGGCTACGTTCAGTGAAGAGCCGATGTCCTCTGACTACTCAGGATGGGGACATGCGGGGCTGTCAACTGATGGCTGCCCGTGAGCCCTGGGGAGGCAGCTGGCCTGGACCCAGATGTGGGGTCGGTGTAAAAGATGCACAGAACCGCAGGAGCTGGTACATGAAAAATGAACGAGAGCGTCTGGCTCTCCATTTTTTTTTTTTTAAGATTTTATTTATTTATTTGACAGAGAGAAATTACAAGTACACTGAGAGGCAGGCAGAGAGAGAGAGAGAGAGGAGGAAGCAGGCTCCCTGCTGAGCAGAGAGCCCGATGCGGGACTCGATCCCAGGACCCTGAGATCATGACCTGAGCCGAAGGCAGCGGCTTAACCCACTGAGCCACCCAGGCGCCCCTGGCTCTCCATTTTTGACACTTTGGGCCGACAGCCGTCCTCTGGGGGGCTCCAGGTCAGAGAGCACTAGATGCCGCAGCTCCCCTCTCTCCACCGGGACAACCAGAATTCCACAACATCACCCGAGCACCCAGGTCCCCCACCACCCCCCGGGTCTGTGACGGCAGCTGGTGCCCCACTCTGGGGGCAGTAAGAAATGCAACAGGGACACTGGCAGAAAGTCAGATCTGTCTGTGTCTCTGGGAGCTGTGGGCGTGGAGCGGTGGGTGTGGCACCGTGTGGGTGGGAGCGTGGGGCCTGCCGGTGTCCCTCCCTCCTGCTGTGTGTTTGTGATTGCTGAGCCCACGGGAGCCCAGGGGCCACGGAGACTCCTGCAGACAGGACTGCGCGGCGTGAGCTCCTGTCATGGCCGGGCCGGTGCTGAGGGTCCTCTGTGCACTTTCCCCGCTGCACCAACGTGTGCAAGCCAGCATCGGGCCCGAGTACCCAGGCAGGGACTTCAGTGCAGACGGGTTGAGGTTGTCTCCCCAAAGCACTGAAGGACACAGCCCAGATTCAAGCTCAGGTCTCGTCCTTCCCTGAGGCCGGGCTGTGACTGGGACCTGCACAGTCCCTGCTGGCTGAGAGGAAGGAGGAAATAAGCCAGAGCAGGCAGAGAGCCCACGTGGGGGCAGGGGAGGCTCGGGGAGGGCAGGCAGTGGGAGCGCCCCCTCCCAAACAGTGTGATCCAGACAAGCCCGACAGACTCTCAGACAGGATTCTCACGCGGAGGCCTGCAGACTAGGCTGTTGGGGGTGGGGGGGAGCGGGTAGAGGTCATTCAGTTGTGGGAAAATGTCCACGCGGTTCCTTTTCAAAGCCAGGTGCTTCTCAGCTGTCAGCTGGGGTCCCGGCAGGCAAGTGCCTCCCGCAAAAGATTCATTTTTCATGCAGACTCCAGACTTTTCCAAACATGTAAATCTTTCTCCAGCCCTTGGATCATAAGGCCTCATGGCAGGCCTTGGAGAAAGGGTCTGTCGGCACAGACGGGGGTCAGGCCAGCAAGGGGAGCTGATCTGCTGCTGTTTACACAGCAAATTACATTTTCCGAATAATGTCTCATAGCAGATTAAGCCTGAACAAATCATTCTTTCAGGCCAGTGAGCACTTTAAAGGATTATTAAGTCTGAAGGGGCTCCAGATGGTCCTGCGCTCCAGGTCAGGAGAACACACTCCCCTGGCAGCTGCGCACATCCCAGTCTGGGCTGCGGCGCGGCGGGAAACCAGCACCCACACACTCTCCAGCTCCCTAGGCTGGTCAGTCCCCATCTGCTGTCGTGCCTCCTTTCTCTGGGCAAGGCAACGAGAGCTTATTTAAAGCCAACAACATGCACTCAGACCAGCAATTTTTGTTTTGTTTCATTTTTTTTCTTAAACTCGAAGTAACTGCAGGAGTTTGGGGCTTGGTTTTTCTATAGGAGTCGGACAGTCCAGCGGCTGGTCTTGTGAGCAAGTGCAAACCCAGCCCGTCCAAGGAAACTAAGCACGTTCCCCAGTGAGGCTCCCTTGGGGTCCAGCATTGCAAGGGTTCAGGAGAGAGCGTGTCCCCGATGGCAACCTCAGGAGGAGGGACAGCCCGCCCCGAGGCGGGTCATGAATCTGGGGGCAGGGGTGTCTGCGAGCAGTCCACAGGCGTTTGGGGTGCTTGCCTCTCAGCTCCCGCGGCACCAGCTGACTCAGTGGGCTTCTTCTGCCCACAGCCTCAGGCCTCCTGCTTCTCATGTTGTTGACAAACAGTCCCAGGCTCAGGAAGGCCGCCTGGAGCCCCAGGTGCACTTTCTAACCCCCACACGTGTAAAAGCACTGAGGGGCAATCTGTCCTTGCAGTAGGGAGGCTCTGTACACTTTTTCTCAATAAAAACGAAAAAAGGAAATACTCTCTTGTCGGAGAAGTGTCCATAGAAAGTTGTCCTGGGGTAACCACAGGGCAGTGCCTAGGGTAGATTGTGGGCCCTCAGGGACTGTCCTCGAACCGGAAGGTGCCTTGCGAACAGCTGGGCAAGGCGCATCTGTCTCCAGGGAGCGCCTGGCAGCTGGGGCATGGTGGTGAGCAGCCGGCGGGTGAGCACGCGAGGACCCGTGGCGTGTGCGGTCCAGGGCTCCTGAGAGGCAGACCCCGCTCGGGGGAGTGGAGAAACGGAAGGTCTGTGATCTCCCAAGAAGGGAGGCGGCTGGTCCTCTTCGCAGTTCAGAGAGAAGCGCAGAAGGCTGGAGGTCTGGGCGTGGCGGAGCTGGGGAGATGCAGAGCGGCGGGCTGGACCACGCGTCTGGAGCTTGGAGGGATTGACCTCATTCACCCCCAAGGCCACCTGCCTCCATGTGGAGGGTGTGTTGGGCACAGAGGGCATCCGGCCCAGCTGTGAGGACAGGGTGCTTGTCTGGAAGACCCCCAGGGATTCGGCCCCTTCGCTCCTGTTGTGCATATGGAGGTGTGAACAGGTGCGGAGGAGGGGGAGGGGGACGGGGGAGGAGGGGGGAAGGGGAGAGGAGGAGGTAGTAGAGGGGGAGGGGAAGCCCCAGCGGAGCCCCCCACCCACACCCTCACTGTGCATGTTTCTGTGGGACGCCCAGCGGACTGTGGAGGGTGCACGGAGCCAGACGCAGTCCTGGCCTCCACGGAGACACGGAGAGCTGAGCTGTCACCACGTACTCAATATGGTGCTGTTAACCAGGTCTGGGGATGACCCACCCACCATGACAGGGGCTCTGTCCCCTCGGACCAGCGCCTCCCTCCCCGTGCCCCTGCGCACCGCCATCCACCTGCTGCCGAACGTTTCAGGAGATGAAGCCGCCGTGTTTGCTGTGATGGGTCTGGGAGACTCTGTCCAGTGAGGCCTTGGGCACAGTGGAGGCTGTCCAGCTTGGGGTCGGGACTGCCGTTCCTCCCGCACACCGCAGCTCTGCGCGGCCCGTCCCTTCATGCTCTCACTTGAATCTGTCCGCGGCTTCGTGCCTCTCTGTTTTGTCCTGTGGACATTTACAGGCACGTGCGGAAGTAGAGCATGATTTGCCCATCAGCCACTTTGGGCGGTGATGGCGCTCAGAGAGTCTGGTCAGTCGTCACCACCCCTCCCCCCACCCTGGTCCCTGCCCCGGGGCCTCTCAGGGCAATTCCCAGCAGGGCTCGATGTCGTCTACCCTGAGGATCTCTGAAGGGAGGGGACGCTCTGCTCATGTAATTGCTGCTCTCAGGCAGAGGGAACAGGGATTGCTGAGCAAAGTGAAGCACCCGGCAGAGTCCGGCCGAGCTGCTGTGCGGCACAAGTGACTGGTGTCCCCTGGGGGCTGAGCCTTAAGGACCTACAGACTCCTGTTTACCCCTTGTCAGCCTGACACCACCGGGGCCAGCAGGGCCAGGGAAGGACCATTTGGGAACGGAGAAAGGAACAGCTCACAGGCCTCAGACGCCCCTGGTGTCCCCGTGTTGTCCGGCTCACAGGCCTCAGAGGCCCCAGGTGTCCCCCTGGGTCTCCAGGTGCTGTGGGAGGGCCACACCTGGCTGGAAGGGTCTCCTGGGCAGTTCAGCCCCGCAGACACCTTTGTCTCCAAACCAGCCGCTGTGTCTGGCCGGGAAAGGGAAGCAAAGAACGCGCTGCTATTTCAGGCAGTAAGTTGACGCGTGGTTTCACGTCAGCAGAGGGGCAAAGTCGCCCTCGATTCCTCAGACAGCTCAGAATCAGACTTTTTTGTTCAGCTCGGAGGGTCCCAGCTACGTACGATGAGTTGGTATGTCCGGTGAGTCGCCGAGTCTGACAGTCCCGGCCGCATCTCCGTCCTCCCCGCAGGGCGCCCTGCTCTCTCCCAGCGTCTGCCTCTAGTCTCCCACTGACAGCACGCCTGCGGGGTCATTCCGGAGGTCATGCACCGGTGCAGGTCATGCACCGTGTCCTGTGTAGATGTGGAAACTGGAGGAGACTCGGGTTCCCACCCGATTACTTGCCAAGTGAGGAAAGACAAGAGTGGATGGCTGGATGCTCCTTTCTGTTCGTTTGGGGACTCAGGAGGAAGCGGGCTCACCTGTGCCCACTGCCTGTGGGAGCTGGGAGAGCCTTGGGGACCCCTGGGGACCCCAACCTGTTACCAGGCCCCGTAACAGACTGAAAGCTTGTGTTCCCAAGTTCTCCTTGGAATCCTGTGTCTGTGTGGGGGGGGTCCTTTGGGAAAGGAGGTCCTGAGGCCAGCCAGGCATCGGTCAGTGCCCTTCACAAAGGCTGGAGGGCCAGCTCCAGGGGGATCTGACACCCACACAGGCACCTCCCCTGTGTGAGCGCATGTGTACCCTCGTCTGCGTGACGGTCCTGGAAGCTGGGCTCCTGGGTCCTGGGAGGAGGTTCTCTGGTGGCAAGGGGTCAGGTCCCAGGAGTTTCTTGTCGGGGAGGGAGCTTGCGAGTTGCTGCTGTGTGGGGTTTGGGTGCTTTGGAGCTGGGGTCCCTTGGGCGAAGCTCTGCCTCCCCGCGCCCTCCGGGTGGCCTCCCTACACTTCCCTCTACAAGGCCGCCAGCAGCTCAGGGCCCTTTCCCACACCCCTCATGGATGCCTCCGGCTATGTGGCTGGGCCTGGACCTGCCTGCGCCCGGGGGCTCATGCGAGTGCTCTGCCCTCCCAGTTCAAGGTGGGGATTGTGGGGGGGGGTGGCCAGTTTTGCTGTCCAGTCCAGTGTGTGTCTGTTTCTGGGAAATAAACGCCACCACTGCCTCCGTCTTCCCTGCATCGCCCTTGAACCCAGAATTCCCTCGCTAAAGACACGTGGGCCCAGGTCGAGTAGAGAAAAGATCAGGTACGTGTCGTGTCCACCTCTCTGCACAGGCTCCACCTGGGATATCGTCCTGGGCGTGGGTGGAAAAGCATCACAGGGTCGCCCCTGGCAATCACACACATGTGGGTTCAGTGCGCCTCCCTGGGCCCCAAGTTCTCTGCAAGTCCGATCTCCAGAGTTTCCGGGCTGTGGGCTACTCTGGGGGTTAGGGAATAATTTCCCTGCCAGAGCTAATGTGGAGCGAATGGACCTCTACCCCTGCAGAGTAGGATATGGACATGCAGCCGGGGTCCGCATTCACCACCAAGGGGCTGGAAGCTGGAAAGCAATTTGGAAGGAAACGCATGACGACTTAGGTTTCCATCGTGGTTGTGAAAAGTTACCAACCACGACTGGCTTAAAACGACCAGATTTTTTTCCAGTGCCAGCGATCAGAATCCTGGAATGAGGGCCAGTTCCTCCAGGGGCTCTGGGGAGGGTCTGTCCACCTTCTAGAGGCAGTGGTGTTCCTTGGCTGGTGCCCCGCCTTCTTCAGAGCCTGTTGTCTCCCTTCTCTGGACTCTGATCCCTTGTACTCAGAGCCTCCTGCCTCCCCCTTACACGGACCCGGTGGTGGCCCTGGGCCAGGCAGATACTGTGGCCTCAGCCACCAGCGATCCTGAGAGAGAGCCGGGGGCGGGGTGTGTGTGAAGCATGGGACTCTGGCCAAGGTGGGGGCCCGGGGTCAGAGCAGAATGCCCTCAGCCCCACTCCTGCATCTGTGGCAGGCACTAAGCACCTTGGCCTTGCCCATGGGATCGCAGAAGCAGAACTCAGAGGGCATGGTGTGGGCGTGGCAGGCATGTGGTCCCATAGAGCCATAGAGCCATGGCACTGGCCTGGCCCGTCCTGCAAGGGGGCCGCTTTGGAGCCCCTTCTAATGGGACTGCTATGTAGGGTAGGGCTCGGGGTAAACAGGCTGCACTTGGAATAAGGGCCAGGTTTCCGGGTCCGACTGGTCCTTGGGGTCCCCCGGGAGGTGGGAGCTGGTTCCCTGCCCTGCTGGTCCTGCTGAGCTGTGGTCTGGGCCACCCACGAGGCCAACTGGAATTTGCCCTGGGGATCATTTCTGTTCAACACTGTTTACTGTTTCAGCCTGCTTGTCTTACACACAGCTCACAAAATTTTATACAATCTGTTGCTTTATTGCGTCAAGAAGCCAGATTGGCTTCCTTCACTTGGCGATGTGCACTCCAGGTTCCTCCATGGCTTCCGTGTCCTGCTAGCTCATTTCCTTCTGGCCGAATCCTTTCCCTTACCTGTCCACCTATGGAAGGACAGATTGGCTACTTCCAACTTTTGGCAATTACAAATAAAGCTGCTGCAAACACTCACTGCAGGTTTTGTGTGGACGTGTTTTCCACCCCTGTAGGTAAATACAAAAGAGCATCATTGCTGGATTGTAAGGTGAAGAGCACATTTAGTTTTGTAAAAAAGCAACAGACTGTCCACCAAAGTGTCCGCACCGTTCCACATCCTGCCGGCTGCGCGTGGGGACTCCCGCGGCCCACCCCCTGCCCGCGTGCTGTGGTTGGTGTGGGGGGCTTGGGCTCTTCTCGTGGGGCAGTGGTGTCTCATTGTTGCTTTAATGTGCATTCCCTGATAACTGTGATGTGCCGCATCTTTTCCTATGCTTGTCATCTTTATGAATTTTAATTTAGTTTCCAACGTTCCTAAGGGGAAAAAAAGACGGTTTTTGGTTCGAGTTTTCTGGCAAATTGAAGAGGTAGCACTTATGTGTTCACATGGTAGATGGTGTGGCTTGGGAACGAACGTGGGTGTGTGAGACCCCGCAAACATCTGCATAAGGGGTTTCCATAAAGAGACAGCACACTGAGCTCTAAGTATTTTGACTTTAGCTAATCACGAGGGGCTCCCCGAGGTTAGAAAGGTCGCGTGCTCTTGTTTTAACCACAGGCAAAAGGAAGCTTTCTGCAGACTATCTGTAATAAAGAACTGGCGTATTGAGTGAAGAGTGTTCCCTCCCTTTAACAGAACATCCTGCATTGAGAAGTAGAAATGGGTGTGTGTACGCAAGGACACCACTCCTCCAGATTTGTTCAAACTGGTCCAATCTCTGTTTCTTTTTTTGTTGTTCTTTAAAATATTTTACTGATTCGTTTGACAGAGCGAGCAAGAGAGGGAGCACAAGCAGGCCAGTGGCAGAGAGAGGGAGAAACAGGCTCCCTGCGAGCAGGGAACCGGATGCAGGGCCCCATCCCAGGAGCCTGGGAACGTGACCCCAGCCGCAGGCAGAGGCCTCACGGACTGAGCCCCCAGGCGCCCATCAACACTGTGTCACTTCAAGTCAAATGCTGGTTTGGAAGGATTTCTGGTGTCACGCGTCATCTACAGTCTAATGATCCAAGCTGATTGAACTTGAGTAAGAATTCATTTGTTTTTATATCATGTTTCCTTGTTGAAAGAAGTTTTTTACGAGAAAGAAGAGAAATGCCGCCTGTTTCGATATAAAATGTGAATTGGACAGGGCGTCTGGGCGGCTCATGGGCGTCTGACTCTCCATTTTGCTCAGGCCTGATCTCGGGGGTGGGACTGAGCGGGAAGTGGGGCTCCCCGGCCGCGGGGTCTGCTCCGGATTCGCTCTCTCCGCGCAGCAGCGGGAACAGGCCCGGGCCGGTGTCCACGCAGCTCTGTCCGCCGCCCTCGGGCTCAGACTGCTCCCGGGGGCTGCAGCACGGACGCTGGTCCGTCCTGGACGCTGCGCCCCGCGGCCCGGACCTGGCTCAGGACACAGATCCTCGGCGCCCTCCGTGCCCAGCCGTGCCTCCGAGGCCCGCACCCCGGGGAGGACGAAGCCAGGACGAAACCCGGTGCTGGCGCGCGGAGCCTGCTCTCCCCCGCGGAGCCAGAACCGCGCCGCGAGGACGGACACGTGGGCGCAGGGCCACGTCGCCGGCGGGGCGCGACCCGAGGCGGCGGCGTGGGGGCGGCGGGGGCGCACGGGGACAGGAGGAACGAGCCCCGGTGAGCGCGGGGGTTAGGGAACCCGGAGCCGCAGAGCCCACCCGGCCCCGGACCGACGTCCGCTCGACAAAGTGCGCGCGTCCTTGCGCCGGGGACGCGCAGCAGCGCCGCGGGCACCGGACGGAGGTGACAGCGGCCGATGCCGCGCGCAGGGGGACCCGGGAGCTCGGTCTGCACTCGCCCCCACCCCTGCCCCCTGAGCGGATCCGAGGGGCCGCGGCGCCCGCGCGGGCAGGGGAGGGAGGAGACTCGCCAGCCTCCTGCGCGGCGACCGCGGTTGCCGGGGTAACCGAGACGCGGGCAGCGACGCCGCCGGGTGCGGTATTCGGACGGGGGCGGGGCGGGGGCTAGTATTGGGGCCGAAAGGCCGTCCGCGGGGAGGTCGGAGGCACAGCAGGGCACAGCAGCGGTCCTGAGCACGGTGGTGTTCACCTTCTAGAAGCACCTTGGCGCCGGTGTAGACGGTGGGTGCAGGGAGACCGCAGGGGAGCCAGGGGCCGGGGCGCCAACCTCCAGGAACAGACGACAGGACTTAGACCCGGGGAAGGGGTGGGGGACTGAGAAGTGGTCAGATTTGGGATCTTGGTGAAGGAAGAGTCAACAAGATTTGCTGCTGAACTGAATGTCCCCCCAGAAATCAGATTTACAGAAAGTTCCTAAGGCGAGGGCCTCAGAGGTGGCTGATTTCTCCTGCACGGAGCAGGGGCAGGAAGGCCCCGTGAAGATGTCCAGTAGGACGCTGGACCCTGAGCCCAGAGCACCGTGCTGAACCTACAGCGTGGGCCTCTGTCTGTGCAGTGTTGCGATGGATGCAATCACCCGAGGAGGGACAAGGGTTGAGTGCTGGTGTTCTCCAGTGTGTATGACCGGAAGAGAGCAAGCGTCCAGCCCAGGGGCCAAGGACACAGAAGGAAAACCAGAGAGGTGTGGTGTCTTGGAAGCCAAGTGGGAAAAACAATTTAGGGAAAAATCATTTAAAAAAATGAATGCTGACAGGTTAGCCCAAGCATCCCAATACCCTGGTGAGGAGGAGGCTATGGGCTGAGGCTGCTGTTGAGTTTTGCCCATGGGAAGTTGGCTGAGACTTTGTCAAGAGTGCTTTCACGCGGGAACCAGGATGGAAGCCTGATTGCTTCCGGAGAGAGCATAGGGGAGTGTGTGCAGTTCTCCTGGAGAGTCTGCAGCAAACGGGAGCAGAAAAGTGAGCGGAGTTTGGAGGGAGGTGTGTGATCTCAGTGAGTAATGCCAGGTTTTTGTTTAATTTCTGCTTTAATTTGGACAGATCAGCATGTCTGCATAGAGAAGGGTTGACCCAAGAGAAAGAAAACCGTAAAGCCCTGGGGCTAGGGAAAGGGCTGCTGTAGATTCTCTTTAGTGAATGCAGGACTCCGCTCATCACCCCTTCTGTGGGGTTCTCACCGCTGGTTTGCCGCTCCTTCGAGCTGCTGACGAGGCATCCACGTAGGCTGTTATCAGACACCGCGCCTCCTTCTCGTGTCCTTCCCCAGATGGACTTGGGCTCTTCAGCACTTGGCACAAGCCTGGACGGCAGGGGCCAGTCTCAGACACTGACCTCCATGGGCCTCCGCCTCGCTAGCACAGAGCTGTGTCCTGGACACTACTGCGGGCCTCGGCTCCGGAGTCATTTGGAGGAACATGTCCCTCAATCTTGGGGCATGCGGATCAACTCCGAATTCCCTGTCCGAGGGGAAGGGGGAGCGGGGCCCAGGGCAGCCTTCCCAGTGGCAGGCCCCCTCCCTGCTGAGACCTGCTGGCTGGGGGTCTGGTTTCCTTAGCCCGACGCTGCCCTGGCTGCATGCAGACCATGGTCCTTGTACTCGGTGCCAAGAGTGTGGCCTGGAAAAGCAAACTCTGGAGAGAAAGTCAAAGTCGACTTCAAAGGAACTGGTGGTCTGTGCAGGTGTTTTTCCCAGCGGACAGCCTCGAGAGGACCGAAAGGCCTCGACGGCGTCCATCTGTAGCTGACTGCGAAGAGGGGAGTTGTGCCAGGCTATCCACAGAGCCAGCCAGCCACCCAGACCATGTACCTGGTCCAGCCTCAAGGGGACACTGGACGCTCCTTTCTCTGTGCTTTTGGGGGTTTGAAGGAAGGATGTTCTAATATTAGAGTCAGAAATGGTAAGAGGACATTTCAACAGCCGGCTTTTTACTTGCTGTTAAACTAGGAAGAGATCCATTGAAGGGAGATGTTTCCAAGAGAAGGAACTAGAGGGCAAGCTGATTCAGGATGGATTTAAGTAGCATGTCAGAAACAAACAAAAACCAGAGGAAGGCAAACACAAATTGACTTTAAGTGACAGTGACAAGCAGAATGAATGTCCTTCCACATGCCCACGATTTGAAAACGAAAGCAAGTTGCTCTGCATGTATATGAATTACGTTTGCGTCTTTTGCATCTTGTCTGGCCACATCCCATCTCCGTCCAGCTGTGAGTCCTGGCGTTTCCTCGATGGAGGGGTCTGCGAGGGACACAGCCCTTGAACAGAAGCCTCTGTAATCTGCATGTATCCATGGAAACAACCCAGGAATTCGAATACTCACATTAAAATGAAATTGAATATTAACATGAAGCATGTGGCCTTCTTCCCTCTTCTTCCCGCTTCCTAGCCATGTCCCCAGGCACCACCTGCGGTGCCCCAGCACATGCAACACACACGCAGGCACACGACACACACATGTACACATGCACACACACACACACACATGTGCACACACAGGCGTACCGCACAGCACAACACATGTACACACATGTATGCACGCACACACACACAAGGCACACCACACACACACAACACACATGCACACACAGGTGCACACACATGCACACTTGCACACATGCAGGAGGCAGGTGCATCCGGATACTGTTAGGGCGGCACCCCAGGTGCCAAGCCACTCCGTCCCTCCCGGGGTGATGGGTCAGCCCGCACATAAACACCCTTCTGAGTCTGAGGACCCCAGGTTGTAAATCTCACCAAAAATGTGCGTCCACACACAGGCACCAAAGTTCAGCCTTTCTATCTCAACATCTCTGCTGCTAGAGGTTGGCACTGGCACACTCGTTTCTAAAAGGCTGAGCTGTGCAGTGTTAGGGACTGAATTAATGTACTTAAGACCCTAACCCTCAAAAACTCAGTAGGGGACTGTGTTTGGAAGGAGGGCCTTTATTTTTTTTTAATTCTCTTTATTTTTTTTTAAAGATTTTATTTATTTGACAGACAGAGATCACAAGTAGGCAGAGAGGCAGGCAGAGAGAGAGGAGGAAGCAGGCTCCCTGCTGCGCAGAGAGCCCGATGTGGGGCTCGACTCCAGGACCCTGAGATCATGACCTGAGCTGAAGGCAGAGGTTTAACCCACTGAGCCACCCAGGCACCCCTCTCTTTATTTTTTTAAGAAGATTTTACATGTTTATTTGTCAGAGAGAGAGAGGGAGCACAAGCAAAGGGAGTGGCAGCAGGTCTCTGGGATCCTGACCTGAGCTGAAGGTAGATGCTTCACCCCCTAAGCCCCCCAGGTGTCCTATGGAAGGGGGGGGGCTTCAAATGGGTGCTTAGGGTAAACAGAGGCTGCAGGGCCAGTGTCCTAGTAACAGGGAGGGGAGGACCCAGGATATACCATGTCTGCAGGGCAGGGAGAGGCCTTGGGAGGAACTGGCCAGGCCCAGAGCTCAGGCTTCCTTCCTGCAGGAGAGAGGGGCGGGTCCTGTTTGTGCCCTGTCTGTGCTCCGTGGTGGCGGCAGGGTGACTCAGATGGGCTGTGAAATCAGAACATCCTTACCGTGTCTTCTGACCTCATTTTTCTACCTTACATTTCAGACTCCCTCCACCCTCCGTGCAGAGAGGGCGAGCAGGCGAGACCGTGCTGAGTGCTCCTGTGAACGGCGGGCAGGCGGCGTCTGTTCTCCTGGCTCCGGGGTCCCCAGGACATGCCGCTTCCCAGTGACTGCTGAGGGCTGCCGCTCCGCCCAAACCTGTCCTCCCGGGCTCCATGACCGCTGCGTGCTTATGGGGGTTCGGTTTCTCTGGCTGTTCCGTTGGAGTTGTCGTAGCCTAAAAATAAAGCCATCTGTCCACTAGCAAACACACTGGTCACTTTCATCTGCACACAGTCACAAGGAGCCCAAAGGAAATGGGAAAGTGAGTGAGCCTATCGCCGTCGGTGACTGGAGGGTTCGTCCCACCATGCGTGTGCTGGCTGGCCCTCAAACTCTTCCCAGAAACGGGGAAGCCGGCATCGTCCTTTGGATTTCACAGCTGTGGGACTGGCCTGCAGGAGGCCAACAGCTTGCAAGGTCACGCAGGGAAGACAGAACAACCCACATTTCCCTGTGCTAGCCACCAGGTCGGTTCTCACCCTTGGCCTGGCAGAGACAGCACATGTCACACATTACACGTCTTCCAGCCAGGATGAGTCCTGAAGCTCATCCACAGACAGGACACGCACACGTGAGCAGGAGGGCCTTCCTTGTCGGAGAAGAGAGATGCATGCTGTCACCAGGTGCTGGCAAGCGGGTCCAGCAGACGCCTGTGTGGAAGAGGCTGGGAGTGTGCTGAGGTGTTGGAACCGGTTCTGTAGAAACAGCAGGGTGGGGAGGGAGGCCCAGAGTGGTAGATGTGCAGGGCAGGAGGAACCCAGGGTGGGTGGGTGGGCAGGATGGTGAGGATGCCAGTCAGGAAGTCCCAGTAGGAGACAAGGTTGTGGCGGAGCACAGCTGGAGTAAGAAGTGCTAGAATGTTCCATGCTCGAAGCCACAGGAAACAGGCAGTTGAATCAGGTCCATTTTTAGCAGGTCTCTTAGCAATTATGCAGGTGTCATACCAGAAAAAAATCAGTTATTTGAAGGGATCTTAGGTGAAAAGACAAAATAGCTCTCATGCCATCATTACCACTGTGGGTTTTTTTAGGAAGCTCTTTATTCTGCAATTAGAAAGCTTTTTTCCCCTCGCCCTTGCTTCTGACTCGAAAGCCCCATCTGTGCGGACGGGTTAGGAATGTTTTGTGCAGGGAGAAGAGACGGCATGAATAGGGCCAGTAATTTTGGGGCTGACTGAGCGCTGAAGGCACTGAGATGACGGTCTGCAGAGGGAAGCTTCTGTACAACCCAAACTGGCTGGGCAGGTGGTGTTCAGAACGGAGGCCAGAAACAGCCTGTTGCTGGTGCCATCGGCTGCCACATGCCCTTTTCTCAAAAGCTTAGAGAAATAGAGAGGCCTGCAGAGCCCCAAACCATTCTCTTCGGTCTAAAGTGCCTGTGCATGAGACCCAGACCATGCCAGGAGGGAGGGGTTCTGGGACATGAGATGTGCCCGGCTTGAGCCACACAAACAGGTTCCCTGTGTGAGACAGTGACCTTGTGTCCCAGCGTGAGCATGCCAAGAGATGGGCCTCTCACCTGTGCAGCTTCTAGAACAGTCCTCCCCTTTCTGAGCACCTCGGCCGAGGGAGGCTATCCTTGGTCTAGTTGCTGGTGAGCCACCTGGGCCCCAGGCGTGTGCGGAAGGAGGTGAGGGCTGCTGTCCCTCCGCGGGACACCTGGGCCTGCCCAGCAGCCCATTGCACAGGTGAGGGCACAGAGGCCTATGAGCATGAACTGTGATGGCCACCCTCACCTTGGGGACAATCTGCATCCGCTTCTCCTCGGGGAAGATGTTTCCGCCAGCCTGGTCACGAACCCACTGGAAATGGGGCCC